>NC_081565.1:61064983-61227677 GCF_022355385.1 Mustela nigripes | reverse complement strand
AGAGGTCATGATCCCAGCGTCCTGGGATCGAGTCCCACATCGGGCTCCTTGCTCCACGGGGAGCCTGCTTCTCCCTCTGACTCTGCCTTCCACTCTGTCTGCCTGTGCTCGCTTTCGCTCGCTCTCTCTCTGACAAATAAATAAATAAATAAAATCTTTAAAAAAAAAAAAATTCAAATATAGCAAAAGTTCCTAATAATTACAAATGACATTTAGTTGGAAGGCAAGTTTTAGGTAGAAGAGCAAAGTTCCTAGGGCATACAAGAAAAATCCAGGCAGTTCTGATTTCTTATGGAGTTTTATGATCTAAAAAAAGGGGGAGGCTGTTAAACATATATTAAAGGTGTTTTATTTCATAAATCCTGAGCAATCTGCTCTCTAAATGGAATAAATAAAAATTTTAAATATTTTAAATAAAACATTTTTAATAGGTGGTCTAGGACCCAGAGAGGCCTTTGTGATAGACTGGTATGATGGGACTATTCATTACATAGGTGTTTACTGAGGGCCAGTTTTGAGCACATGCTTAAGGCCATGTGGGTCTTTGTCATGTTTCTTCAACACCACCATAACATCTGTTGGAATGTCATCCTTTAGTACTTTTGGGACTTAACTTTGAGAGACTTAGATAAATATTTTAAGCAATTCCTAGGCACCTGGGCAGTCTCTCAGCCTCATAATTACCTCCATGCTCTTTCTGATATTCACTTTCAGTGTGAACAAAATTAAATGAAATGGGTAAATCCAACCCATGTTGGTAAAATTTAGTGTATAGGCAACTATATACTTTATTTTCTTTAAGAAATCGGAAAAGTTAGTAACAAAATTTTTCTGGAGGTGTTTTAGATGTTAGCTAATGAGAATGCCCAGGACAATAATTCGAAATTATAGTATTAGAGGAGTTTATTTTATTCCCCCACCCTCCACTATTAGAGGAGTTTTGATGATATCTCTGCTTTCTTATCAAGAAAGATGATCCTTTCCGCCGTACTTCCTGAACAGAATTATGTTATCTCCTAAAGATCACTTAGGGGAGAGTATTCTGGTCAGGGAGAAAACTGATTCTAGAGTCTTGTGGCTTTGTGAAAGAGTACCACTGTTCATGAATGAGAATAATTATGCCCATTTTCAAAGAATTTCTTTCTGCTAGCATCTATATTTTCTGTAATTACTCTATTAGTTACTATAGACATATAGACTTCATTATATGCATTAAAGGTAGATTTATAATGTCACTGTTATCTTTAACCTTGACCATTATTTATAATGATAAAATAATAAAACCCAGCAGTGAGTTATGACCACTAATCTACATTCCACTTTCTAAGATAAGTACTGTAGAAAAGAATGATATAAATGACTCTAAGGATATTTCCAAGTAGATTTATGAAAGATTATATTAGTTCAGCATAAATAATTTTGAGTTAAATTGTTTTATCACTAAAATTCATTTTAGTACTCATCATGATATATTTTAAGTGAGCTTTGAAAGGTAGTAGAAGCAGTACAAATTTACATAAATATGAGAGGTAGGCAGTGTCTGTTGGCAGAGCTTAGATTCAAGGGACAGCAATCTGGGCTCTATTCCTTATTCTACTACTAACGTTTGTGGCTTTGGACAGATAACTATACTCCTTTGTTTGTTTATTTTGAAGGATTTTATTTATTTTAGAGAGGTGTTGGGGTGGTTGGGGGTAAGAGGAGCAGAAGGGGAGGAAGAGGGAGAGGGAGAGGGAGATAATCTCCTGTTGACTCCACACTGAGCAAGGAGCCCAGCTCAGGGCTTACCCTATCTAGGAAATGAGAAGATGAGGAGGTGACATAAGGTTCTCTGTGTGCATGCATGTACGAGCACTGGTTTTGTTTTCTGCTATCTTCTTCTTATTGAGTTGTATGTGGGATAGTTGTGTTTACTTTTCTCGGGGGGTGCTCTCATCCGTGCTTGACATCTCTGAACCTAGCAATGTGTCTTTTCCTTCAGGCCTTATAGGCTGGTGTTGAATTTTGACTTCTTCAATTCTTCCCTTAAGCCATCAGCTTTTGGATGTGATTGTTGCAAAATTGCCTAAGATTTCCTCCTTAATTCCATGTTTACAGTGTTCTCTGCCTGCATATCTCTTCTTTTTTGCCCAGAGGCTTTCTGGACTATCTGCTGCCCTTACTTTAAGATATTTGTTTTTGCACCAGGTGCTTTTGACTACCTCCTCACAGTTTCCTGTGCTGCCCTGAAGTTGGGGTCTGTGTCTGCCTTTGAATCATCAGCACTTAACATAAGGCCTGGCTATAGGACCGAGGCTCTGTACATAATTCTTGATTGTATCAGGAGAGTGTTGTTTTGCAACAGTTTGTTTAAGGGCAAACAAGGAAATATATAGAACATTTTATAAAGATTTTTGTCCAAAGTATAGTTAATTAAGAACACTCATTTTCCTGGGATTTCTGAGTAGCTGCAGATGCACAGATCCAGGTAGAAGCCTTGAGACATACTTTTCTGGGCACTGAGTGTGGCAGATTTTGCTGAGTAAGTGTGCATGAACCAGGGTTGTAGTGAAGAGACTTTAGAGGAGATGATGATTTATTTAAATATTTCTGGCATAAAGGTTTAGGGGAGAAAGAATGCTTTAAATAAGCAGATGGAAAAGTGCTTTAGCAGTCATTGGTAAAGTATTTATTTTCTTGGAATGGACATTGACTTTGGAGCCAGAAGGCCTGTTTTAAAATCTCAGTCTGTCACTTACCGGCTGAATGACTTGGGCAAATAACTACTTTTTTCATCATGAATTTCTTTAACTGCTGAATGGAGGCATGATTTATTCTCTCTCTCCTTATAGAACTTCTAGGAGGGTCCAGGGATATATTTTCTGTAAAAGTGCGATGTAAACTGTAAAGTACTATACAAATATTTCCAATTACTATTATTTTAATAACCTTACGAAAATCATTTTTAGGTCTTAGTAATGACTAAGCCTGAACTTGGCAAGATATATCTCTATATAATACAGTAGGGTTTTCAAGGCTAAATGAAATATAATTCTCCCTTTCAAATGTCATATGTGATAGTGGTTAATTGCTGGGAGATGTAGAATTTAGATGGTTCCTCAAATCCTGTGTCCAAACACAGTGAATAAGAGACTTCCAGACTTACTCTCTAGAGAACGAGGTCAGATTTGAGAGGACTTGTCTTAAGCTATGAAAATGTCTAAAATCAGGCAAGAAGTTTTCTCCTGGATGTTTTTAGAAAAATTAAGAATGGGCTGTAGTATTTTGGACTTTGTTAAATTTTATTCAACTGTGAGGTTTTATAAAAGTACCATGTAGCATTAAGAAGTATCAGATTATTCAGGATAAATAGTTTAAACTTAGTTTGATGCTTTTTCATTAGATCATTTGTTCAGTATTGTGTGAAGAGCAAGAGGTTTTTGTACCTGAGTCTTGTGTTTTGAGTTCTGACATTACTTTTTACTGAGCATGTGACCTGGGCAGTTATTATATAACCTCCATGCCTCAGTTTCTTCTCCTAAAACACTCCGAAGGTTCTAAGGTTTTGTGGATGAAGTAAAATACAGTGTATAAAGCATGTGCCACAGCTCTTGATATATCATAAGTGCTCAGTCAATAATATTTCATAAATTTCAGTTAAATACATATTGCATGTCCTATCTAAGACCACATAGATCATATATTAATAAGAATTCTTGGTTCTAAATGACACAAACCTAGTTTAAGCAAAAGGATATCTGCTAGTGTATATGGTTGGAATAAGCTAGAAGCATGGCTCAGTCCAGGGATCAGGTGCTCTTAATTGGGTATTTGTCTCACCCTTTCTCTGAATATTTCCCTCTCTCCATTCACTCCCCTCCGTCTTACCCCTTGCTCTTTTTCTTTTTCCTTTCTTCCTGTATAGAGGAAATGCTGTTTACTAATAAATAAGTATTCAATTATTGTTGACTTTTAGAATTCAGTTCTCTAGTTCACTCGCATATCTCCCATACCTGGCACGGTATCTGGCATGATTGTAGTGCATAGTAGGTACTCAATATTTGTTAAATAAACAGTCTTACTGAGGAATTTCTTATTGAGGTTATTTCTTTAAACACCTAATGCAGAACATGGCTTTAGGGATTGGACAGCTTGATAATATTTAATGATACATTGAATTAGCAACCCATGGTACTAACTCCTGCTTGTCTACATAGTAAGTTTAGACTCAATATATTCTAACTTCAAATATTAAGGCTAATTAGATAATGGTAAAAGCTGTATCCTTTTGATGGTTTATATAGAGAAAATACTCTTGGAATTAAGTAGTTTCTTTCTGGTTTTAATTACTATTACTAATTACTATTACTACTTTCTAAATAGGAAAAATAGATTTGTATAAATACCTTAACCAACTATTAGTGAAATTAATTGCATAAGCTTTTCTGATTATTTTTAGGCATATGAATGTATAGTTTTTAAGATATTATTGCAAAAGTTTTAAGAAATTGGGAAGATAGTTAAGAAGTAAGGTATTCATTTTGTAATCAGCTACTGGGTATAGAAAGAAGAAAATACAAGGATAAGTGAGAGCAAAAATTTTTATTGATAGAGTGGATCATAGTTTATTTAGACCTGAGCCTGACTTGAGAGTAAACACCACCATACTGGGACACATCCACATGCTTGCAATCCATGGAGTCTCATAGACCCCTGCTCAGCAGAGTTCCCTAAAGGAAGCATCAGTGAGCTCTAGTGTTTGTGATTTTCAAAGCAAATCTCACTCTTTTCCCTGAATTGATGTGATGTAATGCCTTTTTACTAACCAATGGTAAGTGTGGGTTCTCACACAGGAACTCTAAACTTATATTGTGTACTCTTGATACCCCTGGAAAGCATAGCAGGGGCTTGTGAATTCCTCCGGGATGCCTCTTATTTACTTGCTGCTATTCTTTCACGTAAAGCCACCACCATCACTTAACAAGAACCAGAGAGCCCCCTTCAAATGAAAAGAAATTGCTGAATCGAATCCATAACTCTTAGGGAAAAATCAGAAGGTTAATGCAAATGTATTTACTTTGTAGTTAATGGAAAACAAGCATTAGTCCTGTTAGTTTCACAAATTACCATGGCAAATGTCATAGTTCACCAATTATTTTGCTTAGCTTATCTTTTTTCCCCATATTTCTTCCTTCCTTTTCAGACTGTTTTAATCTTACTGTTTAGATAGAGCTTTATAGAAAATACATATTACTTAGTTATTTGTTTTGCAAAAATTATTCTTTGATTTGAGCATATAGGAAGATGGCTCTGTGTATATGTGTGTGAGATTGCACATCTACAGGTAGGCTTGCAAAGAGATTTATGTCCTACTTCTAGGATCTCAAATTTACTCATTCTTTGTAAGTTTATTTTTCAAGGAGTAGGGTTTGACTAGGGTGGTGAAGTATGTTTTGGTTTTGGTTGACTCCATTCCATTTAGTGAAGTCCTTTTTTTCTTTTTTTTTTTTTTAAATTTATTTATTTATTAGAGTGAGAGAGCGAGTGAGCACACACACATGGTTGGGGGGGGAGCAGAAGGAAGAGAATCTCAAGCAGACTCCTCTGAGTGTGGGGCCTGATGCGGGGCTCAATCCGAGGACCCTGAGATCATGACCTGAGCTGAAATCAAGAATCAGACACTTAACTGACTGAGCCACCAAGATGCCCCTTAGTGAAGTCCTTTTTCATGTGCCAGGAACCATGCTAATCCTTTCAAGAAAGGACAGAAGTTTTTAGACTTTCTGTAAGTGAAAATTTCTTTAGAAGGTCAATATATAAAACTGAAAATAAAGGAAGAGCTGACCTGGCTGGAATGTGTTTGGTAGGATACTGTCCCTCAGTAACTCTTTTCCTGAAGCACTTTCATCAAGAAACACTGGGTCCAGGAAGGGGGAGGTGGGGAGGAGACAAGGGACGGGCATGGAAAACAGTTTGAAAATCAGTCATTTGATCCTCTAGTCCTGGAAAAATCCCTTTACTGTTTACTGTGATATCTGTTGAGTATTTTGGAGAGATCAGTATTAAGGAACAAAGACTTCTTTAATGTTACCTATAGTTGGTATCAACTAATAATTCATAGTATCTTTTTCATTTCAGGGGGAAAAAACCCATTAGTAATGTGTAAGACACACTTAGATCTTAGAAAATGTTCAGTGGATTAAGTAACACAAAATATATTCTTTCTTGAAAATCAAGTTTTGTGCAGTTACTGTTTTTACTAGGTTTTATAATGATTTCAGACAAAAAATAACTTGGTTTTTATGATTGCTGTGGATATTAATTTACATGTATATGGATATTGAACTGTATTTTGAATTCCAGATTAAAAAGAGCTGCTTATATTTTTAATGCTCAGTTATTCAATGAAATTTCCTCATTAGGATTTCTTTTTTCCTGCAGTTTCCTGACTTATGACTGTCTGCAGATGTGGCTTGTAGAGTTTCTCTTTTTCATTTAATTGTTCTTTAGGAAATAGGCCATAAGAAGCCATAAGTGTGGGGCTAAGCTCTGGCTGAATTCCTTTGCTCAGAGTTTTTTTTTTTTTGTTTAGTCTTGTAAGGCCTCAGCTCAGATATCTTGTTCATTAGTCCATGCTTTTAGATGCCTAGCTTTAAGGGACACATACTTATAGACATGTTCATTGTAGCTCAGGAAGCCCACACTGAAACTCAGATTTGTGTGCCAGAGGGGGGAAGTTAAACTGCAGTAGAGCCATGGGCAGACCCCATAGGCAGCTGGAGCTGGCAAGGCCTTCCGAATTGCTCCAGGTTGAGGCAAGGGGATCAGGCTTTTATATTCACGTATGTATCATTCATTGTATATGGGCCACCACTGCCATGATCTTCAGGGATCTTCAGGGAGGGAACATGATGTTGAGTGGGTGTGAGGTGAGGTGAGAAGTCTTCCTTTGGAGAATGCAGTGAGGGCCTCATCTGGAAGGGGGAGCCTGGCACCTACCATAGCATCCCTGTTTCTCTCACGTCTATCTGTTTTTAAGAACTGGAAATGAATATAAGCAGTCTTATATTTTCTGCAGTTAACTAATGAGACTTTGTAATTTAAAATATGAATGCATATACTTTAATAAATGCACAATATTAAAACATGTTAACATCATTAGTAATATAAAAATGTTAACATAATCACACATGTAAAATCCACAGTTGTTCAGACTTCTTTTTGACACAGTTAGAAATATGCCTTGATTAAAAAGCATATTGTAAATTAACCACTTCAGAAATACTGAGTTTTGTGAAATATAAATAGGTACTTTTTGATTCATCAAGTTTTTGTAACAAGAACCAAAGGGAAACTTTAGTAGTGGTTTACTGGCTTTATTTTTCATATCTACATTTTATTTAAAATGCTGTTGTCTTTTGCTTGATGCACACTGTAATTTTAGCTGGAGAGGTTAGTGATTTTTTTTTTTTCCAATTGTGAGTTTTAAAAGTGGATGAAGGTAGGAAGGGTAGCTGGGAGAAGTAAGTATTCTGTGTGAATATTGGAACTTTGTTCTGTTAGCAGCAGGCAGAAGACTTTTTCTTCCAAAAGTTAGATTACCCTCCAGTGATTGCAGTGATCATTGTCTATGGGGAGAAGGGTGCTTATTAGCCCCTTTCACTTCTTCCGGTTGACATCTTTGTGGTGATTGGTGAGGAAACAGGAATGCAATAAGGGGGTGGAAAGCACATCCTGGGCTTTGGAGCCACATTGGTCTGGTGTTGGGTGCCACCTGTATTATCCTTCTTGCATAAGTAAATTCTAAGCCTTGCCTTGGTTTCCTCATCAGTAAAATGGAGGTAGTAGTAGTAGAACTTGGATTACAGATCTTAGCACGAGGTCTGGTATATTGTAGGTGTTCAATAAATGGTAGCTGTGATGATGTTACACTATTTATTGGTCAGTTAATCTTTTCACTGAGCTTTCAGTCCCTTAGTAACAATAGAGACCAAGTCAGGTAAAAGTGGGGGAGGGTCAGTTTAGACTCGTCTGTCAGAAAACTGTCCTTAGGAATGTGAACTTGATTCTTTTTGGGAGATGACTGCAAGAGGAAACATCAAGAAGAAGAAATGTAAACACAAGAGGAGGAAAGGGCTGTTTCACACACAGTCTCAGTTAAGGGAAGGGAGTAAAGAGCAGCCCTTTTTCAGGACTGATTTACTTGAACATGGCATGGGCCTGGAAGAGGTTCTGCTCTCTGTGCTCTGGACTGGTAAGACTGCCCTGGATGTTACAGGGTAGGTTGAAGCTGAGCCAGCAGGAGGCACCAGCAGCACCCCGTTAAGTGGAGTGACAGAGGGACTCAGGCAGCTGCCTATGTCAGACAGCCCAGTGACAGAGGTGTGGGTGGAGGGGGTGGGGGAAGCTGAGAATATTTATTTCTAAGCATATTAGTGGCAGCCCTAGCGATGCACCCACTCCCCACCAAATTATGGAGACTTTCAGGGAGTGATCTAAAAAGTAGGAATTTCCTTTTGAGAAGTGCTGGTAAATGAGCTTCTAATGGACTTAGGGACTGAGCATATCTTGAAAAGAGAAATACAGTGGACCACTTCATATAGAAAACCTGTATCAGAGAAATGGATCTATTACATTTTGAAAAATATTATTCATTCAAGGTAGTGTTTGTATTACACCTATCAGGAAAACATCATTTTAGGTCTCTTCTTTGAGTAAACCACCAAAAGATGTGCTCGGAGGGATTGTTAACGTTTACCTTGGCTTTCAAATTAGATCTTTTTTGTTGTTGTTGTTGAATTCATAAAAGCTTTTGGTTTTAAATAAAACATTACCCTGTAAATATCTAATTAGTGTGTTCATAGTTCATTAGTGATTCATAGTTTCTAAATATTAGCAGAATTGTTGACAGTATTCATTATATCTGAAACAAAAACACTGTCCTAAAGGTTAAATGAACAATTAATAATTTCACCAAACCAGTATGTACTGGAGGCATCTTATTTGGTGGGTTTCAAAGAATACAAAGAAGGGCAATCCACTTTCATATCTTCAAAGAATTAAGTATTAGCTGTATAACCAAGCAATCGTGGTAGATAGTAAAGTGCCTGGCTATTAACTGGGTACTATACAAGGTATGTTAAAAAGGTAATTCAATTTCTGGATTGTGTTAAGCTCTCTCCCGCAGAGAACTCAGATTTATGCACACTGAACAACATCTAGCTTTGGAAAGTAGTAGATGGTAAATACTACATGAAAAACATAACAGAAAGGTACTGGGAGAAAGAGAAGGGTGAGATTGCTAAGATTTATAATGGTCAATGAAAGCTTCAAGGAGGTGCAATTTGGGCTTGAAGGTTTGGGATTTGAATTATAATGGAGGGGCCTATTTGAGGTGAGGAGTGAGTAACAGAATAATTCATAGTCTAGTCTACTGAAAGCACACTGTTGATACTTAAGGCTAAGTCTAGATTGTTTGTGTGTGTATCTATGGGGGGGGTGTCCTTGAAAGCCAGGTAGTAAGGAATTAAGGTTCTTATTATATGATAGTGTTTTGAACACTTTAGCTGCCCGGAGAGATCCAGGCAGAGTTCAGTTATGATAGTAGTCTAGTTGAGAGGAGAGGAGGGAGGCAAAAAAGGTAAAAAAAAATTAAATTCTGAGCGCCATGGTGGAGGCTTGTATTCCGATGGGTGAGGCAACAAAAGAGGGAGGGGGAAGCTCTCCTTGGGGGTGGCTCAAGCTGAGCTTGGAAGAAGGTGTGTGTGTGTGTGTGTGTGTGTGTGTGTGTGTGTGTTTAATTTATTTATTTGAGAGAAAGAGAGAGAGTATGAGAGAAGAGAAGTTCAGAGGGAGAAGCAGACTCCCCATGGAGCTGGGAGCTGGATGTGGGACTTGATATCAGGACTCTGGGATCATGACCTGAGCTGAAGGCAGTTGATTAACCAACTGAGCCACTTAGGAGCCCGGAATGTGTGTTTTTGTTGAGTAGACAAGATTGAGGGCATGTAAAGCCAAGAAATCGGGGATGGAAAATAGTGGAGGTGTGAAGTAGCAAGGGCACCGGAAAGAACTTCAAGTGATTTGCTAAAGCCAAAGAGCAAGTTTGATAGGGACATCAGAAAAGTTGCCAAGATTGCAGCAGGCCTGTGTGCCCTTCAGAGAAGTTTGGCTTCTGTCCTTCAGGTTACAGTCAGCCATTGAAGGTCCAGGACTTTGTCACAATTCACTGCAGTTTGCAGAGATGACTCTTAGCACACTGTAGAAGGTAGTTTGGAAGACAGTGGAGAGCACACCTGTAATCGTCATTTTACACCCCTTGCATCAAGGGGACACACTTAGTGCCTTATGGTCATGGGTCCAATTTAAAGAATTTTTGTTATATGTGTAATGTATGCAGAAAATCTTTCTGGTGATTAGCCTCGAGAAGTTTCACAAGTATCCCTTTAGAAGATGACTTTACAGTAAGAAGAAGATAGCCGTGTGATTTTCTCACAGAGCTGTTGTGTGGACTAACTAAAAGACTATGTCTAATATATTTTTATCCTTATATGTATGTTTATACTTATGTGTATATTTATAATTTATATATAGGTTTATATTTTTTTTGAATATATGATTGAACCTCAGATTAATGAGCTTTAACTTGGATGCCAATTTTCAGAAAAGTGAATCTCAATGTATATCCCCATCTGTGTTCAGCCATTTGTGCCAGGCATATATCCATCACATGTATGCAAGCACGTATGTGTGTACATATGTGTGTGTATGTGTGTATGACATGGGACATGTGTATGACTTGGGACATGACCATCTTATCTGGGGCATATACAGATTTTTTTCCCCTTTTCTGGGTATATTTGGTGATGTAAACTGGGATTAAAAACAGGTAAGAAGTGGCCAGTGTATAAATAAATTGGATGATTGTTACTGAGTTATGCTAAAATTTTATCTTCCCAATTCAGTTGGAATAATTTCTTAACAGTGCCTTAGGGAACAGGATATATGGTTGCATTTTCTTTTAGAAAATTGCCTAGTTATATTGGATCCAATTAAGTTTTGCATGTGTTATCAATGGCATTAAATGCAACCAAGTGTGGTGTTAAGTAAAATGAGAAAAATTATTTTAGTAAAAATTAACTTGTACTTAATATATATTGAGCTAGTAAACATAGCAAATGTAGGTCTTAACAACATCATTTTTACTTAAAACATGAAATGATCACTTTATTTTTAACATCCTTAAATTTCCTCATTAAACTGCTTATAATATTTATTATTTATGTAATAAATTGGGAGTTTTTTGTTTTGTTTTTATTATTTATTTATTTATTTTAAGACAGAGTGAGTGAGCAGGAAGGGTAGGGCAAAGGGAGAGGGATCCCTGAGAAAGAATCTTTTTTTTTTTTTTTTAAGATTTTATTTATTTATTTGACAGAGATCACAAGTAGGCAGAAAGGCAGGCAGAGAGAGAGGAGGAAGCAGGATTTCTGGCTCGATCCCAGGACCCTGGGATCATGACCTGAGCTGAATCAGAGACTTTAACCCACTGACCCACCCAGGCACCTCCCCCCCACCCCCACTGAAAGAATCTTAAGTGGGCTCCATGCAGAGCCACCCAGGCAGCCTGTGAGATGATTGTTTTAAAATTTGTTAGTAAGGGGCGCCTGGGTGGCTCAGTGGGTTGAGCCGCTGCCTTCGGCTCAGGTCATGATCTCAGAGTCCTGGGATCGAGTCCCGCATCGGGCTCTCTGCTCAGCGGAGAGCCTGCTTCTCTCTCTCTCTCTGCCTGCCTCTCCATCTACTTGTGATTTCTCTCTGTCAAATAAATAAATAAAATCTTTAAAAAAAAAAAATTTGTTAGTAAGTTCACAGTGGATAAGTTCAAGTTTTTCACTTTTGAAAATATTGGGAACTAGAAATGAGTATTTTTGTTCAAGGGTGAAAAATTTTTTTTTCTATAATCAAGATTTTAAAAGTCATAAAATCATAAAAATCAATAAACAGTGCTTTTTTATCGCTGGTAATTTTTTATTTAAAATCTATTTGAGAGGTGCCTGGGTGGTTCTGTCGGTTAAGCTTCTGACTCTTGATTTCATCTTAGGTGTGCCAGGCTCTGCCCGGTTGAGAGTCTGCTTGAGGATTTTCTCCTTCTCCCTCTGCCCCTTCTCTGGCTTGTGCTCACTCTCAATGTGCTCGCTCTTTGTCTCTAATATAAATAAATAAATCTTAAAAAAAAAATCTATTTGGAAAGTATAATGTTCTTAGAAAGGTTTGGTGGAAGTATGAATATTGCTATAATAATTTTGTGTTCTGTCCTGCTTGTCAATAAAAACATTTTAAAAGGTTTAAAACCAACTACCTTGGTTTTCTTAAAAACAGGCCAAACTTCTGGGATGCTGTGAGTGTTGGAAAAGAGGTTCTAGTGTCCCTCCTGTGGCTAGCTGCCTCCCTTGTCCTAGGAGTTTACTGGTCTTGGGCCTTTGTTTCCTAATGAGTAAAAATGTGGTTGGGATGCTGAGGTTGGACACTGAAATAGGTGGTTTACAGTTTATTTTTCTTCTGTCTAGTGTCCCAGGTATATGACTCTGCGATTGGTTTTCTAATCTCCATTCATTTCGTCCAAGTGGAATTTGGCTTTTTTTTTTTTTTATTGACATTATCTAAGGATACTAGCTGAGCAGTTATAAACCTAAAATTTTTATTTATGTTTAAAATTTTAGGTATGCAATACCCCCGGAACATGGAAAGCGACTTGAAAGACTAGCTCAAGGTAAACTTGCTTTCTTTGTTTCTCATCTGGATAGATACTTTGTTATTGTGGTATTTTTACGGTATAGGATGTCACCATTAGTTTTACTCTTTCCAAGTAAATGAGTTTTTAATGTTTTCCTAATTGAACAATTAATTTTTTTTCACATTGCCATGTGACTATTTTTCCCTGTTGTATAATCTTCATGATTATTTTAGTTGGCTGCTTAGTATTTCATCAAGTGATACACTTAACCTATTTTGATTATTTCCAATTTTTTCTTTTATGTAACATATATATGTGTATATACATATATATAAAACATTTTCTTAACATTATTGTGCTAATAATACTTTTCTTTCTTTTAAGTTATACTCTTGAGTTAAATTCCAAAGAGTACTGATGCTGCATCTCAGGGTGCAGGTATTTTATGCATACTCTTCATGTTGTCCTGTTATTTCACTAAGGGTTGTGTTATATCTCCTTCTGACTCCTGGTTTGGCCCCCTGGGTTTGGGATTGCTATCATGGAAGTATTAAGATGACTGTTCCCAGATAACCAGTAAGCATGAGCATGTATGCCTTCTTAGGCAAATTTAAGCATACCTTACTGGAACTTGAATTTTTATTTTTTGTGGCTTTATCTATCTTTGTAAGGGCCAGAATGAAGAACTCTATTAATGGGTTCATTCTGTACCCACTTGTATCTGCAGAAAGTGCCTTCCTCTTTCTTTTCTTTTCTTTTTTTTTTACCTTAAAGGTTTTACTTATTTATTTGACACAGAGAGAGAGAGAGAGTGAGAGCATGTGCACACAAGCAGGGGGAGCAGTAGGAAGAAGGAGAAGCAGGCTCCCCACTAAGCAGGACCCTGAGTTCATGACTTGAGCCGAAGGCAGATACTTAATCCACTGAGCCACCCAGGTGCCCCTCTTTTCTGTCTTTAAGACACAGAAGAAAACCTTGCCATACCTGTTTATACAAGGGAGAAGAATCTGATTCACCCCCTGCCAACATCATCTGTTTTGCTAGCCATGCTTACCAAGGAATAAGTAGGCTGGTAGTGACTTATTTCTAGGGGAAGGTGGAGTTGCATTTGAGTGTAAGACGTTTTGCTTTTTATCCAGGATCAAATCCTCAGTGACCATTGTCCTTTTAGGCAGGTGCTGATTTGTTTTCAAAATTGGTGTGTTTAGTTTGCCTTTTAGTGGGAAAGGATTTTTGTTCCTGTCTTACATATGCTTTCATTTAATAATGAAATGGGGACACTGAAAAATCCCTTTTATTTACTTGACAGTTCTGAACAGAAATTGTTAATGCTATCTAAAAGTTACTTTCCCCCCAATTATAGAAGAGTATTAGAAGGAACACTTACAGTATCACATTTGTCAGAAGCATTATTATAATTTTGGCAGACTAATAACTATAAAGCCTTAGTGTTTTTATAATGTAATACATTGTAGTAATAATAGCAATGTAATTGTAATCTTGAACTTTGTTAGGGACTATTTTCATGAATATTAAGGTGGATGAACCTTGGTTCTGAAGAAAAGATTAGAGTGCGGCTGAGAAAACGATTACCATAATCCTTAAATACACAGGCAGTGAACTTTGTGCTAAATCTGTATGCTGAACTATACTCTTCTCTATAATAATTATTCCACCATTTTCTATCTGCCTCACCACCAGAGACCTGGAGCCAATGTAAACTTTACAGTATGGAGTCACACACTAAAATTTCTACTATAAATTGTCTGCACAAACTTTGACATAAACTGTCTGAAAATGACATTCTAGGAAAATGGGTACCATTTGTTTAATCAGTAAGAGGTTAATAAACTTGAAGGATGTACAAGAATTTTGAATCAATTGCACATTTATTCAAACCTGTTTTACAGGATTATTTTGAGAAATGACACAGGGAAAAGACCCAATGAGGCAGTAGAGGATTCCCATCCTAACTGAGCATATGCCAACCAAATTAATTACTTTCTGCTAAATAATTAAAATGATAAAATAATGCAGTAAGTGTGATGGAACATTATAGGATGTCTAGGTCAAGGCAGCACTTGATACAGAAAATGAAAAGCAGCCAAGGATATTTTCCATTATCTTGTCTGCACATCATAATTATCACACTTGCCTTTTATGCATGAATGCTTTCATCTTTGGTTTCTATTGAAATCTTGATTGACTGTGGCACCTACAAATATTTTATCTCAAAGACATTAAGCCTGCATCTAATAAAGACAGGAGTTTGATTTTGCCCTTCAGCTGCTTTCTCATTTATATAGGTTTTCTTTTCCCCCAATATTGTGTAGATGTAAATGTAATAAAAAAAATTCAAGTGAATTGTTGCAATTTTTATACTTGTTATGTTTGCTTATAATGCTATTACATTCTAATTTTTGGTTTGATACAATTGAATGGAAAGTATAAGGGAGAATAGAGGTATAATATTAAATCATGAATGACAGTTTTGAACATTTTCACTTTTTAGAATGTCTAAATCTCATCTATTTTAGAAATAAGACAATATCTTTGCTGTTCTATTGAGTTAAGCAAAGTATGGATTGAAGTAAATTGGGAATGACTAAATTTTTTTACAAAGAGCTGTCTTCCATTAGTCTTTTGTTATGGATAAAATGCCGGCCAATATTAAAAAAATTGAAGCTGATTTACTGTGGTCAAAATTTTGGTTACTGGAAAAAGAAAATATGAGTTAGGGCTTTGTGCAACTGAGTTTGGAAGTGTGAATGATCAGCAATAATCTTGTTTCAGATGGCAGTAAGAAAAGTGAATTCTTATACTTACATAGCAGGTATTTTATTTTATTATTTTATTTTTTTCCATTAAAATATGATGTGTTATTTGCCCCAGGGGGTACAGATCTGTGAATCATCAGGGTTACACATTTCACAGCACTCAGCATAGCACATACACTCCCCAGTGTTCATAACCCAGCCATCCTATCCCTAACACCCACCCCCCAGCAACCTTCAGTTTGTTTCCTGAGATTAAGAGTCTTTTATGGTTTGTCTCCCTCCTGGTCCCAGCTTGTTTCATTTTTTCGCTCCCTACCCTCCACAGCCCCCCTGCCCTGCCTCTCAAATTCCTCATATGAGAGAGATCATATGATAAGTGTCTTTCTCTAACTGACTTATTTTTTTTAAAGATTTTATTTATTTATTTGACAGAGAGAGAGATCACAAATAGGCAGAGAGACAGACAGAGAGAGAGATGAGGAGAAGCAGGCTCCCTGCTGAGCAGAGAGCCCTATGCGGGACTCGATTCCAGGCCCCTGGGATCATGACCTGAGCCGAAGGTAGAGAGAGGCTTAACCCACTGAGCCACCCAGGCGCCCCTCTCTAACTGACTTATTTTGCTTAACATGATACCCTCTACCCTCTAGTTCCATCCACATCGTTGCAAATAGCAAGATTTTGTTTCTTTTGATGGCTGCATTCCATTGTATATATATGCACATCTATATCCATTCTTCTGTTGATGGACATCTAGGTTCTTTCCATAGTTTGGCTATTGTGGACATTGCTGCTATAAACATTTGGGTACATGTGCCCCTTCTGATCACTACATTCTTATCTTTGGGGTAAATACCCAGTAGTGCAATTGCTGGGTCAGAGGGTAACTCTATTTTCAACTTTCTGAGGAACCTCCGTACTGTTTTCCAAAGCGGTTGAACCAGCTTGCATTACCACCAACAGTGTAGGTGGGTTCTCCTTTCTCTGCATCCTTGCCACCATTTGTCATTTCCTAACCTGTTAATTTTAGCCATTCTGACTGGTGTGAGGTAATATCTCACTATGATTTTGATTTGTATTTCCCTGATGCTGAGTGATGTTGAGCACTTTTTCATGTGTCTGTTGGCCATTTGGATGTCTTCTTCTTAGCAGGTATTTTAGTTGTGACTTATTTTAAAACAACATTCAGGAAGGAGGAACAGAAGAGTCATTATTATGAAGGATTAATTTTTTTTAAAGTTTTTTAATTTTTATTTTTTATAAACATATATTTTTATCCCCAGGGATACAGGTCTGTGAATTGCCCAGTTTACACACTTCACAGCACTCACCAAAGCACATACCCTCCCCAATGTCCATAACCCCACCCCCCTTCTCCCAACCCCCTCCCCCCAGCAATCCTCAGTTTGTTTTGTGAGATTAAGAGTCACTTATGGTTTGTCTCCCTCCCAATCCCATCTTGTTTCATTTATTCTTCTCCTACCCACTTAAGCCCCCATGTTGCATCACCACTTCCTCATATCAGGGAGATCATATGATAGTTGTCTTTCTCTGCTTGACTTATTTCGCTAAGCATGATACGCTCTAGTTCCATCCACGTTGGCGCAAATGGCAAGATTTCATAAAAATGTGGAACGCTTCACGAATTTGTGTGTCATCCTTGTGCAGGGGCCATGCTAATCTTCTCTGTATTGTTCCAATTTTAGTATATGTGCTGCCGAAGCGAGCACGGATTAATTTTTTTTTAATAGTTAGTTTTGGGGTATGTGTGTTTTAATGACTAGTAGTCTTGAATTTAAGCCTGTGAAACCAAGAGTATTAACCTAATTTGTAGGGATCCCTGTTCTAGAAGGTGGACAAGCATCTGTGGGAGGGATGTAGGGAGTCTGTGGACTTTATGAAATTATACTTGAAATTGGTCACATGTGTGTATTTCTGGGAAGCAATCTTCAGATCCCTTCAGAGGGTTTGACCTAATAGAGATTGTGAACCTGCTGTCAAGAGACTAGAAGAGCAGCAATAAATAACAAGTCATGTTAATTTTATGAACTGATTCTAACTTGACCCATTCTCATACCTCTGTCTTGGGATTAAGAAAATGTACTTTTATCTGCTCTCCAAATGATAAATACTTTATTCCCTTAAACATTAATTTAGCTGATGGTCTGTAACTATTATATTAAAATGCCTGGCTGTGAAAGGCTAATAAATAAAAATACCCTTGATTATAAATAATCAATTTTAAGGAGTCCCCTAAGCCATAAAAAATGAAGAAATTCAGTGATATATTCTTTGCCTTCATGCCTAACACATGCCCTAGACATGGAGATCAATGTATGGTTTGTCAGGCTATGTTATTTTCATCTTTTTATCAGTTGATTGTATTAAGAATGATTCAACAGTCCCTAAGCTTACTTTCCTCATAATCTGATGTCAGATATCACGGTCTGTGTTTAAATATATCTGAATATTTTATGTCTGGCTATGTTCTAGGATTTTAGGCATTGGTCAGTAATACATAACATACAGCAAGCTAGTGTAATTCTAATGTAGGGTGATAGACAATTTTGAGAAGTGACAGCAGAGATTGGGAAAGGAAAATTCAGGAAGGGACTATCAGCTAGCAGGGGGGAATTACTATGGAGGGAAATTAAGACTACTTTGATTCTTTGGGTGGAAGCTGAGCCAGGAAGATTGTGAATAACTTGGCCTTGACCTGTTTGAGCCCAAAGTACTTGGCCTGGGGAGTCCTTGATCTATGCCTGTGTGGAAATGAAATGGAAAAAGCTTGACCGTTACGTGATGTACTGTGTTCAGGAGATAAAATAAGGCACTTGTTTAGGAGAACCACTATCCTTCTCAAGATTGAGATCAGTGTGAATTTCCTGGTGCTCCTCTGGAGTGCTCCATGGAGCTCTGTCTCTTCTTTTTTTTTTTTTTTTAAAGATTTTATTTATTTATTTGACAGAGATCACAAAGAGGCAGAGAGGCAGGCAGAGAGAAAGAGGGGGAAGCAGGCTCCTGCCAAGCAGAGAGCCCGATGTGGGGCTCAATCCCAGGACCCTGGAATCATGACCTGAGCCGAAGGCAGAGGCTTTATTTAACCCACTGAGCCACCCAGGCACCCCAGCTCTGTCTCTTCTATTACGGATGCTGATAGATCATGGGACACTTGGAGCAGAGTGAAGCCTGTTTTGGTAGATTGTGGACATTTAGAGCTGAGTGAAGCTTGCAATGTGATAATTTTCTACCCGTTCCTGAGTAACTAATTGTACAGTGAGTAGTAGAACACACAGAAACATCAGCTATAACTTAAACCTGTGAAGTTGATGTCATATGTAGGGGTGTGGGTAAAAATTACCGGGTTTCTCCCCACGTACTCATTGGTTCTTTTCATTAATAAGGTTGTTAAGAAATTTCATATGTAAATTCAATATATCTATCTATAAACATTTCCCACAGAAGCAATCCTTCCATATCCTTTTTCTGTGTTCTTTTCCTTACCATTTGTTTGTATGCTTGCAATATATTTTTAAGCCTATTAGTTATATGAATATAACAAAAACCATTATAAAAACTGTATCAAAGTATTCTTGGGTAAATTTCAATTATATTTGAATGAAATTTTCTGTTGCTAATGTGGAGATGTATTCTACATGTCTGATTTCTTCATCTTTCCTCATTCCTTTCTTCCCTTCTTCATTTCTTTCCTAAATGACTAATAACTAATATAAGCTTCTCCAAAATAGTGTTTACAGATCCATAGAAAAAGTTACTAAACTTTGATTTGTAACCTTTTTTCAACGCTGCAACTTTGATGATTTAATAGCAACAGCATGTGTTTGTGTTTGTCATATTTGTCATATGAGATTAGGATTTAAAGGGAGTTTTTAGTGGGGCATCTGGGTGGCTCGGTCAGTTAAGCATCTGACTCTTGCTCTCAGCTCAGGTCTTGATCTCAGGGTTGTGAGTTCAAGCCCTGCCTTGGGGTCCACAATGGGGATGGAGCCTACTTAAAAAAATAAATAAATAAAAGGCATTCCTTAGTAACAGCTAATATACTAGAAAATGTAAACCAGTTGACGGTTTGTAAAAATTTTCATCTGAAGGAAAGAGCACATATTTTTAGAGTGTATCTCCTTTATTTCTAAAACGATTGAAAAACATTTAATTATTATTATGGGAGGTCAGATTAATTGAAGTATAATATACTTACAATAAAAGCTACTCCCTTTAAATATACAGTTCAGTGAGTTTCGACAAAATGTACTATGGTGGAACTACCACCATCATCAAAATATAGAACATTTCCAATTCCTTGAAAAGATTTCTTTGTGCCGTTTCTCAGTTAATCCCTCCCCACAGCCTTTAGCAACCACTAAATCTGATTTTTGTCCCTAGAGTGTCATAAAAATAGAATTTTATAGTATGTAAACTTTTGTGTCTTTTTTCACTTAGAATAATGCTTCTCACTTATGATCACTTTTCCATTGTACACAGGACATGCACCTGTATTCAAAGAATGCACCTGGTCCTTGAGAATGCTTATGGGTTTCTGCACTTCCCATGCTGTACAACTCCTTGCAGTACTTTATTGTCTTAGCAAAGGTTATTATGGAGTACTTTTAGGGCTTCGAGTCTCTTTTGGGATCTCTGGAGTACATGCTTTTTATAATGCTAGCTTTTCACCCTCTTTCATTTTGTTTGTATTGGAATAATGGTTCCAAAGACTATCCTTCTTGCTTACCACTATATGATATCTTTTTTAAAAAAATATTTTTATTTATTTATTTGACAGACAGAGATCACAAGTAGGCAGAGAGGCAGGCAGAGAGAGAGAGAGAGAGAGGGGGAAGCGGGCTCCATGCCAAGCAGAGAGCCGATGCCCAATGCTTGCCCAGGGGCTCAATCCCAAGACCCTGGGACCATGACCCGAGCTGAAGGTAGAGACGTTAACCCACTGAGCCACCCAGGTGCCCCACTATATGATATCTTAAAAAGTAAACAAAAATATTATCTTTAGTTTGCTAAGGAATTGGCAGCTAGCAGTGTCCTATCTTTGTAGATAGTATAAATGAGGTATAGACTCTAAAAATCAAGTTGTATTTCTAGATGAAATTATGTAATGTGTGGGCTCTGCCTCAAAAATAATACAGAATGGAGAAAATGGGTGGCAATATAGAAGAAACAAGATGCACCATGAGCTGATGATTGTTGAAGGCGGATGGTGTGTATGTACATGGAGGTTTATTATACTCTTTTACTTTATGTTTGACATTTTCTATAATTAAAAAAAAAGAGAACATAGTTCACTTCACAACCAAACTAAATAAATAAATAAATAATCAAGTTACATAAGCAACCTATTAAAAGTTTTTGTTATTGCTCTTCCTTTCTCTTAGTTTCCTCTTGAAATATACAATTAAACTATTGCGCTCTTTGGAGCCTATGCAGGATTGCAGTTTGTTCTAATTTGAGTATTTATTTAATATTGAATATTTGTTTATGAATACTTACTTAAATGTTTGGAATATTTATTTAAATATTGAATATTCAAAATAAATATTTATTTTTAAAAAACAGATCAAAGTTTTACTTATTTTGAATATTATTTAAAACAGGTTCTGTATTCTTACTATTTAACAGTTTAGTGAAAACATAGGTTGTTTTTCCAAACTATTCTTTCAGTTTCCTACCTCCAAATCACATACCATTTCATTGGGAGTTCATTGATTTACCTGTCACAGAAGCCCTAATGTGTCACTTGTAGGGAAGAGTTGATATGGAGGGAATAAGTTGTAAAGTGGTGTCCTTACCAGTATTCATTGCTTAGAGTGTAAAAGAAGTGATTACCTTCTCAGTTTGGTCTTTCTAGCCTACAGGGTGTTTACATTGAAGCCCAATTGTGAGTGGTCATTTGGAATCCAGACCTGAGTTTTGATATTTAATTTTAAAACAACAGCGTTAGAGAACAGGTGGAAGAATCTACAGGTGAATACAAGGTTAAAAATAAACCTGTATAGTTTAACTCAGGTCGTGCTTGACGGTTAGAACTCCTTTTTGAGGGGGAAGTTTGTTACTTTGCGACTGGAACAGTTAGGTTTAGGTTAAAGGGCCCAAGGGAGTGAGGCAGGTTTTAAGGCTTAGTACCCATTGACTTTTCATGATAGCACCCCAGTCAGTTCTCTAGGTCTCTTGGAATTGTGATTCCCTCTTCTTAGCTAGCAGGCTGCAGAGGTAGTGGAGAAAGAAGATTTGTTGAACTAACATGAGGACTGGAGTCAGTAGGGTAGAAGTGAGTAATAGGGATAAAAAGAATGGTTACTATTTACTCAAATTTACTCTGTGTCAAGTATACCAACAGTTTGTTTTTTTAAATCAAGATAAAACTCACATAACAAACTATTAACCATTTTGAAGTGTACAATTCAGTGACAGTGAGTATGTTCTTATTATGCAATCATCACCTCTATCCAGTTCCAAGAGAATTTCATCACCCTAAATGGAAACCTTGTATGTATTAATTGGTCCCTGCCTTTTCTGTCCTGCTTCTCCCCAATCCCTCACAACTGCTAGTGTGCTTTCTGTCTAGGAATTTACTAATCCATGATATTTTAGTGTACATGGAATTATGCATTATGTGATGTTTTATGTCTGTCTTCTTTTACTTCTCATCTTTTCCATTTTCAAGTATGTATCAGTGGTTCATTCTTTTTTATGGCTGAGTAATATTACATTGTGTGGATATATTACATTTACTTCATCCATTTATCAGTTGATGGACATTTAGGTTGCTTCCACCTTTTAGCTATGGATAAGTTTTTTGAGCATTATCTTGTTGGATTCCCATAATGATCCAGTGAGAACAGCCACTATAGAAAACAGTGTGGAGTTTCTTCAGAAAAGTAGATATGTAACTACTGTATGATCTGACAATTCCTTTTCTGGATATATATCAAAGGGGAATTAAATCATTGTCTGGAAGAGATATCTGCACTCTCATATTCATTGCAGTGTTATTCACAGTAGGCAGGACATAGAAACAACTAAAGTGTCTGTTGACATTTGAATGGATAAGGCAAATGTGTTATATATGAAGACAGTAGAATATTATTCAGCCATAAGAAGGAAATTCTACCATTTGTAACAACATGGATGAATCTTGAGTACATTATACTAAGTGAAATGAGTCAGACAGTAGGATCTCATGTGTAGAATCTAAAAAAACTGAACATATAGATACAGAGAACAAGTTAGTGGTTGCCAGAGGTGGTGGGCAAGGTGGAGAGGAAATGGGTAATGGTAGTCAAAAGGTACAAACTTACAGTTTTAAGAAGGTTAAGTTCTAGGGATGGACTATATAGTATGGTGGCTATAGTTAAAACTGTATTGTATAAGTGAAGGTTTCCAAGAGAATAGATTTTAAAAGTTCTTGTCATACACACAAAAAATTCTGAGGTGATGGTAATCATTTCATAATGGTAATCAATCAAATTCTTTCTCTGTATACCTTAAACTCACACAATGTTACATGCCAATTATAGCTCAGTAAAGCTGAAAAAAGACAATCCAGGAAGGAAGATAACTCTGTGGATGAGGAAACTGAGGAGCTGAGAGATCACATGACTAGTCAGAGCTACATGAGTGTTGGATTTGTCTTTGGAATCCATGTCTCAGCAAGGCTCAGCAAGTTCTTAACAACTATTATTATCTCTTGTTTTGCTGGCCATGTAGACAAAGTGAGGGTGGTTTTAAATATTTCAGGAGGAGGGGCAAGGTGGTGGAGGAGTAGGAGACCGTATTTCAACTGGTCTGCTGAATTGAGCTAGATATCTACCAGAGCACTCTGAACATCCATGAAATCAACCCGAGATGTAAGATTACACACTTCTGGATCTCTATGGGGGCAGAGGATCACCAGTGGAGAGGTATAAAAACGTTGGGAGTGTGTAGACAGATATTGGAGGATAAACAGAAGGGGGACGGAGCCACCAGAAGCAACCCATTGGAAAGTAATACCACAATGTTAAAGTGCCCTGAGCTTGGGGACCAGCAATAGCTTGGGGACTGGTGGCTGCAAGACCAGAAGGAACTGATAACAGCACTGTAACAGAACAAAGGGAATTAAGGGACAATTGTTGGGACCTGGTGGCCACAGGTGTAGACCTATGCCACAGTCCCAGGACAGCTGCAGCCACTGCCCATCGGTGCAGGCCACAGTCAGCAGTCCCTGGGGCTGGTGGCTGCTGCGGCCAGCAGCACTTCCACAGCCATTTCCACAGCCTCCACCGTCGTAGGGGTGAGGGCTTATGGCATAGGCTTGAGTCAGTGGTCCCTGGGCCTGGCAGCTGCCATAGCCACCACAGACGCCTCTGCCTCAGAGGTGGATGAGAGGACCTGCAGGGGACTTGAGTCAGTGGTTTGGGAATGGCAGCTGCTGGGACTGGGCTTGCCCGGAATAGTACTGCTCATGGTTTTGGTGGCACGGGGGTACAGAGACAAATGGGGCCTCAGGTGACTACTGAGATGGTGGCTGGGGGTGCGTACCACCTGTGGGAGACTGGATTGTTCAACAGAGTTTGCAGAAGGGGGGGTCTGTATGTTCTGAGAGAGGAGGTATTCCACTCAGAAAGGAGCAGCTGTGGCTTCCCTCTGAGGTGGAAGTCTGGGTGCAGCCAGTTTACTTTGCTCTGACCCTCCTTAAAGGCAGGAAAAGCTGCCATAGAACAAAAACCTCCAGAGAACAAAAGCTGGAAAACCGGTTTCCATGGAGCCCAGCCCTTTGATAGGGAGCAGGGCAACTCCACCCAAGCGGGATTGATGGAAAAACAATGAGGCAGGTCCCTCCCACAGAAGACAAGTGGAAGGAAAAAGAGGACAACCACAACAGGGTTTCCATAAAACTATAAAACCCCAACATCAGGGGAAGACAATATATTAAGCTGCCAGTATTGCCTCACAGCCTGTATATTTCTTAGATATAACTTTTTTCCTCTCTCTTTTAAAATTCATTCTCATGATTCTTTTTCTTTAATTAATTTTTTTATCTACTTACCGTTTCAACTAGATGTTTAATACAACATATTACATAGTAACTTTATAACTTGAACTTTTTTCATACATACACATTTTTTTCTTTTTCTTTTATATGGATATAGATATAGATATAGATACATAGATATAAGTGTCAATGTAGTCCTTTTTTCCCTATTCAGTACTACATCTTTATATATACACTAGTTTTAATTTCCCCGTATCCCTGGAAAGTTAAGGCCTCTAACAAAGGTGATAAGACACACCCAGGAAGAACTGAAGTACCCTTCCTCCCCCACATTGAGGGATTATAACCACCTTCCCATCACCCCCCTTTTTATTTTGTGTTTTTTAATTTTCTTCTTCTTTTGTTGCTCTTTGTTTTTGTTTTTGTACTTTATAAATATTATTCTTGGGGTTCATTTTGGCAGGGTTTTTCTTTTTTTCTTTTTCTTTTCCTTTTGTCAGCTTTTTTGTTTGTTCATTTTTGTTTTTGTACTTTATAAATCTTACCCTTGGGGCTCCTTTTGGCTTTTTTTTTTTTTTTTTTTTTCCTTTCTTTTTGGTGGTGACTTCTGATTGCTCTGAAACTTTCCAGGTTGCAACTTGCCTGGATCGTGGTTGATATTTTCAGCTATACATCCCCTCAGCCACCTCTCACCAGAATGACTAGGAGGAGGAACACATAACAGAGGGAAAATTCAGAGAGTGTGACCTCTGCCACAGAACTATTGGATATGGACATAAGCAAGATGTTGGAAAAAGAATTCAGGGTAACAGTTAGGCAGACAATGGCTAGGTTGGAGAAAACCATTAGTGGCAACATAGAATCTCTAAGGGCAGAAGTGAGAGCTGATCAGGCAGAACTTAAAAATGCTATCAATGAGATTCAATCAAATCTGAATACTCTAACAGCTAAGGTAAATGAGGCAGAAGATCGAATTAGTGATCTCAAAGACAAACTGATAGAAAAGAAGGATCAGGAGGAGGCCTGAAACAAACAGTTTAGAAGCCATGAAACATGAATTAGAGAAATAAATGATGCCAGAAACATTCCAATGCCAGAATTACTAGGATGCCTGAGAGGGTAGAGATAGAGAGAAGACTAGAAGATATAGTTGAGCAAATCCTAGCTGAGAATTTCCCTAATCTGGAGAATGGAACAAATGTTTGTGTTCTAGAGGCAGAGAGGACACTCCCCCAAGATCAACGAGGGTAGAGAGACCTACCGGCATGTCATTGTGAAATTCATGAATCATAAAATCAGAGTAAATGTCTTGTGGGCAGCTAGGGGAAAGGGATACCTTATGTACAGAGGGAGGAACATCAGAATAACATCAGACCTGTCCACAGAAACCTGGCAAGCCAGAAAGGGCTGGAAAGACATATTCATGGCACTGAATGAGAAGAACATGCAGCCAAGAATACTTCATATGACAAGGCTGACATTCAGAATGGATGGAGACAGAAAGAGCTTCCAAGACTGGCAAAGACTAAAACCTGACCCTACACGAAATATTGGAGGGGCAGTTCTATAAAAGAAGAAAGACTCCAAGAGTGATATAGAACAAAAACTTACAGAGACAATCTATAGAAACAAGGCCCTCACAGGCAGCATGATGACGATAAAAACATATCTTTCAATAATCACTCTCAATGTGAACAGCCTAAATGCTGCCATAAAACAGCACAGGTATGAAGATTGAATAAAAAGACAGGATCCATCCATATGCTGTCTACAAGAGGTGCATTTTGAACCTGAAGATACATCCAGACTGAAAGTGAAGGGATGGAGTAACATCTTTCATGCCAATGGACCTCAAAAGAAAGCTGGGGTAGCAACTCATATTGGACAAATTAGATTTTCAGTTAAAGATATAGTCAGAGATATAGAAGGACACTACATCATTTTTAAAGGGTCTATCCACCAAGAAGATCTAACAGTTGTAAATATTTATTGCCCCCAACATGGGAGCAGCCAACTATATAAGACATCTGTTAATAAAAACAAAGAGACATATTGATAAGAATACATTAATTGTAGGGAATCTTAACACACTACTCTCAGCAGTAGACAGATGAGCTAAGCAGAAAAACAAACAAACAAATAAACAAGAGCTTTGAATGACACTTGGACCTCATAGATATATATGGAATATTTCACCCTAAAACAATGGAATACTCATTCTTCTCAAGTGCACATGGAACTTTCTCCAGAATAGACCACCTAATGGGTGACAAATCAGGTCTCAACTGATACAAAAATATTGAGATTATTCTTTGCATATTCTCAGACTAAAGTGCTTTGAAACAAACTCAATCACAAGAAAACATTTGGAAGGAATTCAAACATTTGAAAGCAAAAGACCATCCTGCTCAAGAACTTCTGGATCAGCCAGGAAATCAAAGAAGAACTTAAACAATTCATGGAAACCAATGACAATGAAGACACTTCAGTCCAAAACCCATGGGATACAGCAAAGGCAGTCCTAAGGTGGAAATACATAGCCATCCAAGCCTCACTCAAAACCATTGAAAAATCCCAAATACACAAATTCTCTTTACACCTTAAAGAACTGGAGAATCAACAACAAATAAGGCCTACCCCATGCGCAAGAAGGGAAATAATTAAGATTAGAGCAGAGATCAATGAGTTAGAAACCAGAGATACAGTAGAACACATCAATGAAACTAGAAGCTGGTTCTTTGAAAGAATTAATAAGACCAATAAACCACTGGCCAGACTAATCCAAAAGAAAAGAGAAAGGACCCAAATTAATAAAATTATGATGAAAGGGGAGAGATCACAGCTAACACCAAGGAAATAGAAACAGTTATCAGAAATTATTATCAATAACTATATGCCAATGAGTTAAGCAATCTAGATGAAATGGATGGATTCCTGGAAACCTATTAACTTCCAAGACTGAAACAGGAAGAAATTGACAACCTGAAGAGACTAATATCTAGTAATGAGATTGAAGCAGTGATCAAAAACCTCCCAAAAAACAAGAGCCCAGGACCTGATGATGCATTCCCTGGTGAATTCTACCAAACATTCAAAGAAGAAATAATACCTATTCTCCTGAAGCTATTTCAAGAATAGATACAGAAGGAAAGCTTCCAGACTCTTTCTGTGAGGCCAGCATTACACTAATCCCCAAACTAGGCAAAGAGCCCATCAAAAAGGAGAATTTCAGACCAATATCCTTGATGAATATGGATGGATACCAAGATTTTCAAGAAGATCCTAGCTGATAAGATCCGAAAGTACATTAAAAAGATTATCCACCATGACCAGGTGGGATTTATCCCTGGAATGCAAGCATGGTTCAATATTCACAAATCAATCAATATGACAGAACAAATCAGTAAGAGACAAGAACCGCATGGTCCTTTGAATTGATGCAGAAAAAACATTTGGCAAGATACAGCATCCGTTCCTGATTAAAATGCTTCAAAGTATAGGGATAGAGGGAACATTCCTCAACTTCATAAAATCTATCTATGAAAAACCCACAGCGAATATCATTCTCAATGGCGATAAGCTAAGAGCCTTTGCATTGAGATTAGGATCATGACAAGGATGCCCACTGTTGCTACTGCTGTTCAACATAGTACTAGAAGTCCTAGCAACAGCAATCAGACAACAAAAAGAAATAAAATGTGTTCACTTTGGCTAAGAAGAAGTCAAACTCTCTCTCTTCACAGATGATATAATACTTTATGTGGAAAATCCAAAAGACTCCACCCCCAGTCTACTAGAACTCATACAGCAATTCAGCAATGTGGCAGGATACAAAATCAATGTACAGAAACCAGTTGCTTTCTTATACACTAACAATGAAACTGTGGAAAGGGAAATTAGAGAATTGTTTCCATTTAAAACAGCACCAAAAAACATAAGATACCTAGGAATAAGAGGTGAAGGATCTATACTCAATGAACTACAGAACACTCATGAAAGAAGTTGAAGAAGACACAAAAAGATGGAAAAACTGAAAAAAGATGGAAAAAGATGATCATGGATTGGAAGAGTAAACATTGTTAAAAATCTGTGCTGCCTAGAGCAATCTATACTTTCAACGCCATCTGGGTCAAAATACCATTGGTGTTTTTCAAAGTACTAGAACAAACAATCCTAAAATTTGTATGGAACCAGAAATCACCCTGTATTGCCAAGGAAATGTTGAAAAAGAAAAACAAAACTGGGGGCATCATGTTGCCTGATTTCAAGCTTTATTACAAGGCTGTGATCACTCAGATAGCATGGTACTGGCACAAAAACAGACACATAGACTAGTGGAACAGAGTAGAGAGCCCAGATATAGACTCTCAACTCTATGGTTGAATAATCTTTGACAAAGCAGGAAAAAATATCCAGTGGAGAAAGGACTGTCTCTTCAATAAATGGTGCTGGGACAGTTGGACAGCTATGTACAGAAGAATGAAACTTGACCATTCTCTTACACCCTACATAATGATAAACTTGAAATGGATTAAAAATCTCAAAGTGAGGCAGGAGTCTATCAAAATCCTAGAGGAGAACATAGGCAGTAACGTCTTCGACATTGGCCACAGCAACTTCTTTCAAGACATGTTTCCAAAGGCAAACGAAACAAAAGCAAAAATGAACTTCAGGGACTTCATCAAGATCAAAAACTTCTGCACAGCAAAGGGAACAGTCAACAAAACAAAGAGGTAACCCACGGATTGGGAAGAGATAGTCACAAATGACATTACAGACAAAGGGCTGACATCCAAGATCTATAATGAACTCCTCAAACTGAACACACACAACAGATAATCACAAAAAAATGGGCACAAGAAATAAACAGACCCTTGTCCAAAAAAGACATGCAAATGGCTAACAGGCACATGAATAAATGTTCGTCATCATTAGCCATCAGGGAGATTCAAATAAAACCGCATTGAGATGCCACCTTACTCCAGTTAGAATGGCCAAAATTAACAAGACAGTAAACAACATGTGTTGAAGAGGATGTGGAGAAAGGGGAACCCTCTTAAACTGTTGGTGGGAATGGCAGTTGGGGTAGCCACTTTGGAAAACAGTGTGGAGATTCCTCAAAAAATTAAAAATAGGGTTCCTAGGTGGCTCAGTGGGTTAAGCCTCTGCCTTGGGCTCAGGTTGTGGTTCCAGGGTCCTGGGATGAGCCCTGCATCGATCGAGCCCTGATCTCTGCTCAGCAGGGAGCCTGCTTCTCCCTATCTCTGCGCCTGTCTCTGTGCTTACTTGTGATCTCTCTCTCTCTCTGTCAAATAAATAAATAAAATCTTTAAAAAAAATTAAAAATGTGTCTGCCCTATGGCCCTGCAATTGCACGACTGGGTGTTTACCCTAAAGATACAGATGTAGTGAAAAGATGGGCCATATGTATTCTAGTGTTCAAAGCAGCAATGTGCACAGTAGCCAGACTGTGGAAAGAGCCAAGATGCTGTTCAACAGACGAATGGATAAAGAAGATGCGGCCCATATATGCAATGCAATATTACTCAGCCATCAGAAAGGATAAATACCCAACTGTTGCATCAACACGGATGGAGCTGGAAGAGATTATGCTGAGTGAAATAAGTCAAGCAGAGAATGTCAATTACCATATGGTTTTACTTCCTTGTGGAACACAAGGAATAACATGGAGGACAGTAGGAGAAGGAAAGGAAAAGTGAAGGGGGGGGATCAGAGGAGGGATGAACCATGAAAGACTGTGGGCTCTGAGAAACAAACTGAGGGTTTTAGAGGGGAGCGTGGGTGAGCCTGGTGATGGGTATTAAGGAACACAATGAATCTTGGAACACTACATCAAAAACTAATGATGTATTGTATGGTGACTAACATAATACACTAAAAAAATCAGTAAAACAAGAAATAAAAGTTATAGAGATAATAAAAAATATTTCCAACAATTAGCTCTTTGGTCTAAAACTTAGCTCTCCAATTTATACCAGAGAAGAAGTGTGTTAGTCAAGAGTGTTAAAGGAGAGAGGAAGGTTGGTGCTCAAATAAGTATGTGTGTTAAGCACCAGTAAGAGGGGATTGAGTAAGATTTATACGGAATCCCATAGCATAGTTTGCACCTTGTAGTCTGACTCTCAAAATGCTCCTACCAAAATATCCCTATAGAAGAAGATACTTTGGGTGGCTTTGTGGCTCAGTTGGTTAAACATCTCCCTTTGGCTCAGGTAATGATCTTGGGGTCCTGGGATCAAGCTCCACGTGGGGCTCCCTGCTCTGTGGGGAGTCTGCTTCTCCCTCCCCTCCATACTACCCCCCTCACATGTGCTTGCATGCTCTCTCTCAAATAAATAAAATCTTTTAAAATAAGAGACTGAAACCACATCTCCCTACAGCACTCATGCATATTTTGTATCTTGTTCCCTTAATATGTTTGTTTTTATGTAAGAATAAAACAAGTGACCTAACGTGACAGGAGTACAGAATTATGAGTCAGGTTTATTCTGTGTGTTCTACATATAGCACATTACTTAGAGACCATGGGGTGTGAGGTGTGGCAGTGGGATGCTAGCTGCTATTTCCTTAACTAGATGATTGAAGGTTCAATGTAAAACTTTTTCTTTATTTTAATTTTTTAAAATGATTTTATTTATTTATTTGACAGAGATTGCAAGTAGGCAGAGAGATAGGTAGAGAGAAGGGGGGGAGGGAGGCTCCCTGGGATCATGACCCGAGCTGAAGGCAGAGGCTTTAACCCACTGAGCCACCCAGGCGCCCCTAAAATTTTCTCTTTATTGGAACTTCTTGATTTCCAAGATTGTGGAAGAGCAGATGGTTGCCCTGTGTGACTGGTTAACTGGAAAAATTTATGGACTCTTACAGTAGTAACATTAAAATATAACTTCCAGAGAGTACTTCATCTAAATAAATTATTCAAAACTTAGAAAAGAGAATGTCAAGAAAGCAAATATTAGAGTAGAAAAAATGATTCTGAGAGGCATATTTTGAAGAACTTGTTTGCAGAAGTTTTAACACATACTATCTTTTTTCTTGGTGACTCTTCAAAAACTTTAATTATCTTAGGTTGAATTTTTACTTAAATATTATCATTTCTATCCATGTTACTGTTGTTTCTTTATGCAAATGACCCCAAAGTTGTTTTTTTATTTTACTTATTATTAAATACACCAACATTTCTTCAGCCAGCGTAATTCTGAGTTTTTAAAAATACTATCATTTTGTATCTAATAGTATTCTGGCTATACTGGGTTGTTTATACGTTGATAAAATAATTTTCATAGACTGTGGGGTGAGGCGAATATGAACCATGTATTCATGCAGATATTTTGAGGTAAAACTCATTTTGAGGCACATGCTTGAGCATAATTTGTGCTGATTATGAGGTGTTTTCCAGTAGTGTAAAATGTAATTCTGATAGCCTGTTGTAAATACAAATTCTAAACCAAAGTTTTTAATACGCTGCAAATTACCTTACTTCAGTGGTTTTCCAATTTAAATTAACTTATGACCAGTCACCATATTTTTCAGGTCCTGATTACAAATCTGTATCAAAAGAAAATTGAATAGACTCCTCTTTCTTCATTGATTTTAATTTAAAAGTCAATTCATTTAGGATGCGCAGAGATACAGATTTCAGAAGTTTGATAAATCCATTTGAATTGTAATATTAAAAATGTTTCCATGGGTTGTGTGTGTGGGGACCTCCCTCCTGTGCTTTACTGTCTGTGGTGTAAGACTCAGCATGTCTTAGTGTGTAGATATGGCCGTTACATTAGTGTGGTATTTTCTCTCCATTCACTGAAATCTGCATTTTTTTCATAGGGTCGTTTATTTGGTATAATATTCTATTTCCTATTTATATATAATATATATTAACCATATACAGAGGGCTGCCTCAAGTGACCATATAGGACAAAATGATTCCTTTTATTCCTATTGGTATTGTAGGGAATGGTAGTATTTCTTTTTCTTTTCTTTTTCTTTTTTAGAGAGACAGAGAGTGTGCATGACTGTGGAGGCAGGGTGAGGGGCGAGAGGGGCAGAGGGAGAGGGAGAGAGAGAATCTTAAGCAGGCTCTATGGCCAGCATGGAGCCCACTCTCACAACCCTGAGATCATGACATGAGTGAAATCAAGAGTCAGATGCTTAACCGACTGAGCCCCTGGAATGATAGTATTTCTGTTGTTTTCTTTGCCATATACTTTAAAAATTTCCAGCTATTTAAAAAACTCAGATGCAGATGTTTAAGCAGAACATCCTACCTTTTGCAGGTGGTTCCTTATACCCTAATGGCTTTTTCCTGGCTAGTTGATCTGTTTCCTTCTGATGATCACATACTCCATGGTGGCATCAATAAGTCCTATTTATTTATATTTTTTCTTTTTCATTTATTTGTTTAAAAATATTTATTTATTTATTTAACAGAAGGAGATCACAAGTAGACAAGAAGCAGGCAGAGAGGGGGGAAGCAGGCTCCCTGCTGAGCAGGGAGCCCAACGCAGGGCTCGATCCCAGGACCCTGAGATCATGACCAGAGCTGAAGGTAGAGGCTTAACCCATTGAGCCACCCAGGCACCCCTCTTTTTTTTTTTTTAATTTAAATTCAATTAGCCAACTTACAGTACATCATTAGTTTTTGATGTAGTGTTCAATGATTCATTAATTGCATATAACACCCAGTGCTTATCATATCACATGCCTTCCTTAATGCCAATCACCCAATTATTCCATCCCCCCACCTACCTCCCTTTCCACAACTCTCAGTTTGTTTACCCGGACTCAAGAGTCACTCATGGTTTTTCTTCCTCTCTGATTTCTTCCCATTCAGTTTTCCCTCCCTTCACCTATGATCCTCTGTGCTGTTCCTTATATTCCACATATGAGTGAAATCATATGATAACTGTCTCTCTGATTGACTTATTTCACTTAGCATTATACCCTCACTTCCATCCATGTGATGGATATAAATGGTAGTATTCATCCTTTCTGATGGTTGAATAATATTTCATTGTAAATATGAACCACATCTTCTTTACCTCTTCAACTATTGAAGGGCATCTTGGCTCCTTCCACATTTTGGCTATTGTGGACATTGCTGCTATGAACATTGAGGTTCAGGTGCCCCTTGGGATTACTATGTTGGTATCTTTTAGATAAATACCCAGTAGTGCAGTTGCTGGGTTGTAAGGTAGCTCTAATCTTAACTTCTTGAGAAACCTCCGTACTGTTTTCTAGAGTGGCTGTACCAGCTTGCATTCCTGCCAACGATGTAAGAGGGTTCCCCTTTCTCCACATCCTTGGCTGCATTTGTTGTTCCCTGTCGTGTTAATTTTAGGCATTCTAACGGGTGTTAGAATGGTATCTCATTGTGGTTTTGATTTACTTTAAAAATATTGTGAGACACTTCCATGAGGTTAAAATTGTTCATAGTTAATGAATACTGGTAATCCTTTTGTCAAATTGGTCACATCTTGAACTATTTGCATGTAGTGAGCTATAGAGTTAGATAAGTAACATTTCTAGTGGCTTTGTCTTCATTTTGGCAGTGAAGGAATTAAACAGCTTCTGTGCCTCTACCCACTTTATCATGTGCATCACCTTGTCTTCTTGGTGAGTTCTGTTTTCTTTCTGGGTTCTCTCTCTAGGATTCTTCTCTGTCTTTTCCCTGTGTCTCTTTCCCTTCTTGCTTTCCCACTTCCCCTTCTTGCTTTCCCACTTGCTTTGCGTTGGTAGTGTTTCTCTCTGAGTAAGTAAGGCGAAGAGCAGGGCATTATGCATATTCATTTTCCTGTAGCTTGCGTGGCTGAATTAATGACTCTGCCTCAGACAAAAACTACAGGGATGAAGTCAGTGGTGGAGAAAAACAACTATGTTTTGGTCCTTGATATACTATTGAGCAAAAGGGTTGCTGCATCTTAAGTTTCCTCATTTAAAGGACTGCTCAAAACACTGCTCCCACACAGACTGGTGGGACAGGTTTCCAAGCATTTGACCGGAGCTGTCTGGGAATTTGGTTCAGGAAATTGGTAGCAGCTAACCTTTTAATTTAAATTCCAGTTAGTTAACATGCAGTGTAATATTAGTTTCAGGTGTACGATATAGTGATTCAGTACTTCCACCGGTGCTCATCACAACACGTGCACTTCTTAATCCCCATCACACATTACACCTATTCCCCTCACCCACCTCCCTTTTGGTAACCATTAGTTTACTTTCTATATTTAAGAGTCTGTTTCTTGGTTTGCCTCTCTTTGTTGTTTTTCCTATTTGCTAGCTTGTTTTGTTTCTTAAATTCCATGTATGAGTGAAATTTACCCAAAGAACACAAAAATACTAATTTAAGGGACGTATGCACTCCTGTCTTTAATAGCAGCAGCATCTACAGTATCAGTTAACTGTATTAAATTGATCAGAAAGAAACACAAAAAGGTGGGGAACTGCTGTTTCTTCTCTTGCCAGGTATTTGGAACGATCACCTCTAGGAATCTTTCTTAAAATGAGAGATTTCTGTATTAAAATGTGTATTAACCTTTGCTAACCATCTTTATTATTTTCTCCATTTACCAGATATTAGGTTGAATTAAAATTTGTAAGTTGAAATTTGTAAGGCTTAGTAATTTTATATCTTATGAAAACAATTCTTGGTAGCTCTTTTTGTAAGGAAGGTCAGCCTTTAGTGATATAAAGATGTATCCTTTAGCTTTTAAGAATTCTGACTCTAATTTTTAGTACCAGGGTTTTTTTGATGGAGTTGGTATATGTTTGCATAGAACGGTCTTTCTGTGAGAATACTAGAACATAAGCTTTAAAAAAATCTATCTGAAATTTTATCATAATTGGCACATCACTACTTATATTCATTGTTTCCATTTAGGTTTTTTCCCAAGCAGTTCTCAAGGGTGTGATGCATTTCTTCGCCACAAGATGACACTGATATCTCCGTCTGTATTGAAGAAATATGGTATTCCCTTTGATAAGGTAAATTAGTATTATTTTTTAACATTCATTTTGTGTGCATAGTATTTATATGTAAGACAGATTTAACACAAACTAATATATCCTTGACTTCAAATAGGGTTTTTAGGATGTGGGGAGAAAAATGCAGATTCATGTTTTATAACATAACAATTATTTATCTGAGTACTAATTTGAAATTACTTTATTTTAAAGATTTTATTTATTTATTTGACAGAGAGAGAGATCACAAGTAGGCAGAGGCAGGCAGAGAGAGAGAGGGGGAAGCAGGCTCCCTGCTGAGCCTGATGTGGGGTTCAATCCCAGGACCCTGAGATCATGACCTGAGCCGAAGGCAGCGGCTTAACCCACTGAGCCAGCCAGGTGCCCCATGAAATTAGTTTTATTTCAGGGTACATTTACTATAATTTCATGCTGGTTATAGTTCACTTATAATAATACTAAAAGTAAAATGCAGGACATTCAACAAAATAAGATGTAGCACTTCTACATTAAGGACTTTTATATGAACAACATAGTTTATGTATGTGTGATCTATTTTTTAAAAAGAACTCAGAACAGAGGCACCTGGGTGGCTCAGTTAGTTAAGCATCTGACTATGGCTTAGGTTGTGATCTCAGAGACCTGGGATGGAGCCCCTCCCGTGGGCTAGGCACTCAGGAGGGAGTCTTCTTGTCCCTCTTCCCCTCCCCTCACTTGTGTGCACAGGCATGCTCTCTCTTTCTCTTACGTAAATATAAATCTTAAGAAAAAAGAACTCAGAACAATTATCGTTAGTTTGGTTGGTTAGAGTCTATGATTACAATACCAGTATGTTGCTTCTAAACATATTCAGACATAAAACAATTGAGCGTTCATCATGAATAAAATTGCCTGATGATTTAATAATCAGAAGTTGCTTCTTTGAAATATTTCTGAAGATTAGGTTCTGTAAGGCTCAGTACATACTGGGTTCCTCTTTCTTTGTGCCCATGGGTAGTTACTGGGTCAGAATTATTATGAGCATGAGAACTCTTTTTTGAACATGAGAACTTTTATGTGAAGAAGCTAAAGTGACAAAAAGCTTTTGACCAGATAAATAAAAGCTCGTCTCAGTTAGAAGAGGATTTAGGAATTAGCTACTTGTGGACATATTAATAAATAGCTACACTCTCTTCATCTTTTTTTCTTCACTTTTTAATTTGACTTTTCTTCCCATAATATTTGTTGTTTTTCACTTTAGAAGTTTTTCACTTGTGACTAAATCTTTACCTCTTCTTAATCCCCAGCCCTGAAAGCACATCCCCCCACCCCCAGCTTTGTTCAGTGTAGAATTTTTGTAAGGACGAGGAGTCATTCTTCAACTTGGAGGTGGTTGCTGCTCACTCACAAACTGTCTATGCTGTATTCATGCATGAGATGAGACATATTTGTCTTGTGTGACAGGGATGCTCTCACCACTGTTTTACTCGCATAGTCTTAGCCTTGACAAAAAGCAGGTCTTTGAGATGTATACTGTGGGGGATGTGCCTGTGTGTGGAGAGAAGCTGGTGATGGACTACAGCACTCACAGGTACAGAGGGCAGGGGCTGTGTCCCCCAGATGGGCCACTGCCACTGTGAGGTTCTGTCTTACTTACAGATACCTCTAGGCACTGGGCTTTTTAGTCTCAGACACATCATCAGTGAGTCTTTCTTTTAGGTGGTTGGCATTAACTTAATTAGACACTTCTATTTAAGTTGGAATTTTAGAAGAGGAGAGGAGAATGAATGGAATAGTCTCCCAAGAACAGAAAATCCTTAATGATTTTAGGGCTGGTGATAGATACTGATCAAGCTGGTCTTTGAAGAGAGGGTCCTGTGAAATAGCAGAGTGTGGGATTGGTTCATTTCCCCAGGATTGGAGGCCTTTGGAGCTTGTAGCTCCTTTCCAAGCTCTGGGGAGAAGGAGGCAGGTGCCCTGCACCCCTTTCTGGGCTGTGGCTTTTCAGTACTACTTGGTAAATCACCAGATGACAGGTTCTCCTTTAATCTCTTGAGGTTGGGACATTTCATGGCTTCTGAAGACACCAGTGCCTCACCATCTGATTGACATTTGCAGTTTTTTATGTGAAATACTGCCATTTCCCTTTCCATGTTGACAAAGAATATGTGATGACTCTGTACTCCTCAAGGAACTTATTCTCTGATGATGATAATGTATCATGGGACAGAGTAGTGTAGGCTTCTGAATTAAACTTCCCAAGTTCATTCCTGTTTCTGTCACTTGGGGAAATTACATAATTTTTCTGAGTTTCAGTTACTTTAGCTGGAGAACGATGATAATAATAGTACCCACTTAATAGGACTATTATGAGGATGAAAAGAGATGATCTATAAAAGGGTTTTGCATAGCCCTCTTTCTCCTCATTTTGACCCTGTTTTTAGGCAATCATTTCACAGTCAAAGTAACATTCTTTTCTATAGCTCATGGTGTGATTTGTATGTTTTGGTGGTTATAAAAAGCCAGATTTCTTTCAATGTATTTGCAATTATATATATATATATATATATATATATATATATATATATGCACACACATATACATATATATATATGTTTAATAAACTGATAATGTCTGCTTTTAGATGTGTACTTTCCTTTCCAACTTCTTTTGTGATATGGAATTGTGATGATTGTTTAGTCTTTTAATAAAAGGGACTCGTTCTTTTCTGTCACCATGCTTTCTTATGTACATATTACACAGAGGCAGTAAAATAAGCCAAAAAACATTTTGGCTAACTGAGACTCACTGTTTCTGGAAATTATATAGAAGCATAAAATTTAGAGTCCCTTTCAATGGGAACAGGTACTCTCTTTCAACATGGCAAGAACAGAGGTTTCTAGGTAGAGTAGAAAAGGATTGTGGGTGGGATTCAATGGCACAGTGAAGGTAGTTACTTTATCCCAGTGGCAGCAACCCTATCCTCTTTACCCATATGTGTAGGGTTAGAAATAGTTGGCCAGCTTGAGTTTTGTTTTATCACATAGTACAGGGAAGTGCCTAGTTTCCAAGCCCAATTATAATTAATGAAATTCAGTTAGACCAGGAAAGGAGAGAACCAGGCTGTGTTGTCATGTGGCTCAGAATGATGGAACTGGAAACATGCTGAACACTGAGAAGTCGTTCTTTGCTTGCCAGGTGGCAGCAGAGTGCTGCTCATTGTAGTAGAACACCTTCTGGGCTGTCATGGGCTTGAGGGCAATGAGATAAATTTCAGATTTGTTGTAAAAGAAAATACTTCTACATACAACATTTTTGTATACCTAAAATGGCAACTGAATTGCCTTGTGTGCATCTGTATTTATACAGTATGTCTCCTGTATGTCTACATACACATACGTACTCCCAGATTCATTTCTCAGCATTTTAGGACTGAATTGAACCATGGTGACAAAATGAAGCATAGGTAATACATTTGATAATCCATCATAGTATAGGTAAATTTTTAAAAGAGAGCAGAAAAATTTTGCTTTACTATTTTTCTATAGCTCATGGTGTGATTTGTGTGTTTTGGTGGTTGTAAAAAGCCAGATTTCTTTAACCTAAAAAATAGGAATGGAATAAATGTATTTCTCATTTTGCTTTTAAGTTCTGACTGGTTTACCCAAGTTTCTTTAATTATATTTAAAGATGCACTCATACATACATATTTGAGTTCTTTGATAGAAATTTTACTATTAAATGGAATATAGCTAATTGTATGTTTTCTGAGTATTATGAAAGAATAATTTGGTGAATACCACCAACTATTTAGCAACAGAATTCATAGTAAACCCTGTTGAGGGTGCATTATTAGAGTTTCTATAGCTGTAACTGCAAAAAAAAAAAAAAGTCAAAATAGGTCCCTTTACAGAACTACAATAATATGAATTTTTAAAGTATTAAAATATGCAGGTTGAGTGCTAAAACAAATTTACTTGATAACTTAAAAACATCTTCATATAAAATATAATATCTTTGATTATGGATTTAATGATTGAACAACATTGCCGTAACCCTGTTTAGAAAAGTCTTTAATGTTTCCTGAAAAACTGTTAATGGATTGGGTAAAGATCTGGGGCTACTTTTTTTATATTAGATAGCTCTGATACCATGGCATTTTTTTTTCTTTTCTTTATTGGAAATATATATATATATATATATATTTTTTTTTTTTAAAGATTTTATTTATTTATTTGACAGACAGAGATCACAAGTAGGCAGAGAGGCAGGCAGAGAGAGAGGAGGAAGCAGGCTCCCTGCTGAGCAGAGAGCCCAGATGTGGGGCTCCATCCCAAGACCCTGAGATCAAGACCTGAGCCGAAGGCAGAGGCTTAACCCTCTGAGCCACCCAGGCATCCCTTGGAAATATATTTTAATAGTATTTGCAACTTAGAAAGTCTATAATTAGAAAATATTATATGATTTCTATTCTACAGATCACTCAGGAGGCTGGAGAATTTATGATCACTTTTCCATATGGCTACCATGCTGGGTTTAATCATGGTTTCAATTGTGCAGAATCTACAAATTTTGCTACAGTTCGATGGATTGACTATGGGAAAGTTGCTAAATTGGTAAGTTATGCCTCAAAAATAAATGTGTATTCTGGTAATATTGTAGCAGGAAACCCTAAGATCACATGCGACAGTTTTTTTCCTTCATTGATGTTGTGTGCTTCTTATCATGATAACTTATTTCAGACCAGGTATATTTATTTTATATGGGCTATATTATCATTTGTAGCTATAGTTCTCTGTTTTGAGATTAATGTGGTGCAGAGGTAATTTTTATGCAGCTGATGTTTGCTTTCTTTCTTAAAGCCACCAATTGTTTTTTTGTGAGATTTTTTAGTGGCTCCCTGTGGCTCCACGTTAGCTAGACTTGGCTCTGTCCAAATTGAGTTTAGTCCATGGCTTAGAAAACAACTACTTACAGAGGAAAGTTTCTGTTAAAACTGTAGTAAGATGTTGAGGGAGGATGGTAAGAAGAAATGATTAAAATTGCCCTTAGTACAAACATGAATTTCTTGAAAGTAATATAGAACATGCTTTAACAAGAAATATATCTTTATGTTAAATTTGGTATAAAATTTTGCATCTCCTGCTCAGTTATATTTAATTTAGTTCACACACTGTGTATTTTCATTCACAGGCCATAACTTCTATTTAATTTACTTAATCTCCCCCTGTGGTGTTAAATAGAAGACATCTTCAAAGGTAGCTTCCATTAGGTTGCTTTCTTTCCTGTGGCTTTGAAGGCAGAAATACAGGCTGGCAGAGGGCAGCTTCTAAATGAAACTGTTTATTTTACAGAGTATGTAAAATTGACACAGATTTAGTGGAAAGTGACACATACAACTTACATGGCTGTCTCTTGGCCACAGTATGAGTATTATTCATTCTACATTGATAAAGCTTGCATGTAGAACCACTGGGTGAACTTGGATAGAAATATATTCAGGGAATAGAGCACTAGGTTTAATTTATATGTGTATTTAGAGAATTACATAGTATATTAAAATGAAACTATAGCCCTTTGACAGCCTAGGAAGCATTTGTGTGAACTTGCGAAAAAAGGAAACCTGCTATTAGAAGACTTTTTCTGTTCTGAGTAATTTCTGTTTATGAGGGGTAATTTAGAAAGGAACAGAACTGAACTACTTCTTCCCATTACACATCTTTCATATTATAATAAACCTAATAAAAAAATAGAAAACTCAGAGTATGTGTCTTGGCCAGCTACTTACAGTGCTTTCACAGAAAGGTAATGCCATAGTAGAGGAGGCAGGGCTCTAAGGTCCCATTATTTTTCTAGTTAACCATATATCATTAGGACAGTCATTTATTTATTTTGTTAGTTTCTTCCTCTATAAATCAGAAATACCTCTCCACCCCATAGATTTATTATGAGGGGAAAAAAATCTTAGGTATGTGGATATCCACTCATGCTGTGTTGATTTATATCATTCAATTTAGTTAAAGAATATGACTGTCTTGGTTCTGGTATTTTGCTAGGTACAAAATTGTTCAATGCCTATGATACAGTTTTGGCTAGTTGGTTAAAAATTGTTTTAATTGCATGTGTTTGAGATGTTTCTAGGTGTTGCCTCTACCTTTCCCTTACTTTTGGTGATGTGGTTCTCCTCCTCTGAGAATGTATTTGTTTTCTCTTGCTATTAGAGCAAACTACCATAAAAGTACTGGTTTAAAACAATACCCACTTACCATGGTTCTATAGGTTATAAGTTTGATATTAGTCTCACCAAGCAAAAATCAAAATGTTTGCAGGGCTGCATTTCTTACTGAAGATGCTGTTGAAGAATCCATTTCCTTGCTCAGTCAGGTTGTTGGCTGAATTCAGTTTCTTGAGGTTGTAGGACTGAGTTCCCATTTTCTTGCTGCCTGTTATCTAGGTCTTTGCTCCTAGAGGTATCTCTCAGGTCTTTCCATGTGGTCTCCTACATTTCAGAGCAAGCAAAATCCCTTTTAACATATAAGATGACATATTCACAAATTGCAGGGATTGAGACATGCATATCTTTGTTGGTGGGGATGGGAAGGTTAGGGCAGTAAACTCTCTATCATAGAGAGTTCCAGTCAATAATTGACATGGTGATATATTAAGAGTCTTCTGTGAATAGATGTAACTAATTTCAGTTATTTTATACAGGAACTGGAAATTAAATTTATAACGGATACAGTTTTGAATGTTTCACTAAAACATACTTATGCTTTTTAAAATCATATTCCTCAATTTTATTTTATTTTATTTTTTTATATCCCTCAGTTTTAATATTTTCTTGATTAGTCTCATTAAATAAGTTCTCTTATATTGTAGGGTGCTATGATGGCATTTTTGTGCATATTTTGGTGTCTTTGTAATTTTTTTGACACATTTTTATTGATCTCCAAGTCTATTTCTTTACACAGCAATATGAATACTGTATTGTGTGCATGTATGCATGCATGTGTGTGTGTAGTTTTTAATTTTGGGAAAATTTGTGAGTTGGACAGTTAATTTTTGTGTTTTGCTGGGAACAAATGTATAATGGATTAGTTATGAACTGCACCTAGAAGCTTTTAGCTTTGGGATGCCTGGGTGGCTCAGTCAGTTAAGCATCTGCCTTCGTCATGATCCTAGGGTCCTGGGATGGAGTCCCACATTAGGCGCCTTGCTCAGCGGGGAGTCTGCTTCTCCTTCTGCTTGCTGCTCCCCTCTGCTTTTGCTCTCTCTCTCTCTCTCTCTGACAAACAAATAAATCTTAGAAAAAACCAAACAAACTTTTAGCTTTGAGGATACCTAAGTTAATTCTTAAACTAACGAAGTTTTGCCTACTGAATTCTTTGCTTTATCTAGTTTATTCTAAACGATAGTTATTATTATACTCAGGGGTAGTTTTATATTTGTGTATAGTAGCATCTGAGGGGTCCTGTAAGTTTTATTTATCTATAAATATTTCCCGTTCAAGTACCCAAAGTTTTATGACTTTATGTTTTTATGGTTATTTGGGATTAGGGTACCTATAAACACATGTACTTGAAAAAATATATTTTAAGTCTCTAATTAAAAACAGAAATAGTTATTATTCACAAGGGATGAGTTGTGCTTTTGAGGGGGGCAGATAATTTAAAAAATAATGGCATGGTTTTTTCATAGTTGAAGGACTAGGGGAAATGAGATCTCCTTTGCCTGTCACATGGGTAGAATACATAAAAGGTTCCAAGACAGAGTCTCTTTGTGGGACAGAATTAATGTGGTACAGCATGTGGGTCTGTACTGGTTATATTTTATATATTACAAACCAATATTTCTAATTTGATGACTTAGAAAAAAGCTTTACAAAGCCCTGACAACCTGAAGAGATCAGTATCTAGTAATGAGATTGAAGCAGTGATCAAAAACCTCCCAAAAAACAAGAGCCCAGGACCTGATGCATTTCCTGGGGAATTCTACCAAATTTCAAAGAAGAAATAATACCTATTCTCCTGAAGCTATTCTCCTGAGGTTTTTAAAATTTTTTAAAAAATTTTATTTTTCATGGGGCGCCTGGGTGGCTCAGTGGGTTAAGCCGCTGCCTTCGGCTCAGGTCATGATCTCAGGGTCCTGGGATCGAGTCCCGCATCGGGCTCTCTGCTCAGGAGGGAGCCTGCTTCCTTCTCTCTCTCTCTGCCTGCCTCTCAGTGTACTTGTAATTTCTCTCTGTCAAATAAATAAATAAAATCTTTAAAAAAATTTTTATTTTTCAGTGTACCAAGCTTCATTGTTTATGCATCACACCTAGTGCTCCATGCAATACGTGCCCTCCTTAATACCCACCACCAGGCCCTCCCAACCGTCCACCCCCCTCCCCTCCAAAACCCTCAGTTGGTTTCTCAGAGTCCACAATCTCTCATGGTTTGTCTTCCCCTCTGATTTCCCCCAACTCACTTCTCTCCTTCACTCAATGTCCTCTGTGTCCCTTACGCTCCACAAGTAAGTGTAACCATATGGTAATTGACTCTCTCTGCTTGATTTATTTCACTCAGCATAATTTCCTCCAGTCCTGTCCATGTTGATATAAAAGTTGGATATTCATCCTTTCTGATAGAGGCATAATACTCTATTGTATATATAGACCACATCTTCTTTATCCATTTGTCTGTTGAAGGGCATCTCGGTTCTTCCCATAATTTGGCGACTATGGCCATTGCTGCTATGAACATTGGGGTATAGGTGGTCCTTCTGTTCACTGCATCTGTATCTTTGGGGTAAATACCCAGGAGTGCAATTGCAGGGTCATAGGCTTGCTGTATTTTTAATTTTTTGAGGAATCTCCACACTGTTTTCCGAAGTGGCTGCACCAGCTTGCATTCCCACCAGCAGTGTAAGAGGGTTCCCCCTTCACATCCTCTCCAACACTTGTTGTTTATTGTCTTGTTAATTTTGGCCATTCTAACTGGTATAAGGTAGTATCTCAATGTGGTTTTGATTTGAATCTCCCTGATGGCTAATGATGATGAACATGTGTCTGTTAGCCATTTGTATGTCTTCTTTGGAGAAGTGTCTGTTTATATCTTCTGTCCATTTTTTGACTTGATTATTTGTTTTTTGGGTGTTGAGTTTGAGAAGTTCTCTATAGATCTTGGATATCTGCCAGCTTTTCCCCATTGAGAAAGATATTCGCTGTGGGTTTTTCATAGATAGATTTTATGAAGTTGAGGAATGTTCCCTCTATCCCTATACTTTGAAGCATTTTAATCAGGAACGGATGCTGTATCTTTTCAAATGTTTTTTCTGCATCAATTCAAAGGACCATGCGGTTCTTGTCTCTTCTCTTATTGATTTGTTCTATCATATTGATTGATTTGTGAATATTGAACCATGCTTGCATCACAGGGATAAAACCCACCTGGTCATGGTGGATAATCTTTTTAATGTACTGTTGGATCCTATCAGCTAGGATCTTGTTGAGAATCCTTGGTATCCATATTCATCAGGGACATTGGTCTGAAATTCTTTTTGATGGGCTCTTTGCCTAGTTTGGGGATTAGTGTAATGCTGGCCTCATAGAAAGAGTCTGGAAGCTTTCCTTCTGTATCTATTCTTGAAATAGCTTCAGGAGAATAGGTATTATTTCTTCTTTGAATGTTTGGTAGAATTCCCCAGGAAATGCATCAGGTCCTGGGCTCTTGTTTTTTGGGAGGTTTTTGATCACTGCTTCAATCTCATTACTAGATACTGATCTCTTCAGGTTGTCAATTTCTTCCTGTTTCAGTCTTGGAAGTTAATAGGTTTCCAGGAATCCATTCATTTCATCTAGATTGCTTAACTCATTGGCATATAGTTATTGATAATAATTTCTGATAACTGTTTCTATTTCCTTGGTGTTAGCTGTGATCTCTCCCCTTTCATTCATAATTTTATTAATTTGGTTCCTCTCTCTCCTCTTTTGGATTAGTTTGGCCAGCAGTTTATCTATCTTATTGATTCTTTCAAAAAAAAAACCAGCTTCTAGTTTTGTTGATATGTTCTACTGTATCTCTGGTTTCTATCTCATTGATGTCTGTTCTAATCTTGATTATTTCCCTTCGGTGCGTGGCATTGGCTTAATTTTTTGTTGGTTTCCCAGTTCTTTAAGGTGTAAAGAGAGCTGGTGAATTCAGAATTTTTCAGTTTTCTGAGTGAGACTTGGATGGATGGCTGTGTATTTCTTGCTGAGGACCCCCTTTGCCCTATCCCATTGGTTTTGCACTAATGTGTCTTCATTGTCATTGGTTTCCATGAATTCTTTTAAGTTCTTCTTTGATTTCCTGGTTGTTCCAAACATTCTTTTTTTTTTTTTTCCTTTTTCATTTCTTCTTTTTGTTATTTATTTTTATTAACAGGTAATGTATTATTTGCCCCAAGGATACAGGTCTGTGAATCGTCAGGCTTACACAGTTCACAGCATTCACCATATCATGATCTAAACATTCTTAAGCGGGATGGTCTTTAGCTTCCAAGTGTTTGAATTCCTTCCAAACTTTCTCTTGTGGCTGATTTCCAGTTTCAAAGCATTGTGATTTCAGAATATGCAGGGAATAATCTCAATCTTTTGGTATCAGTTGAGCCCTGCTATGTGACCCAGTATGTGCTCTATTCTGGAGAAAGTTCCATGTGCGCTTGAGAAGAATGAGTATTCCGTTGTTTTAGAGTGGAACATTCTGTATATATCTATGAGGTCCATCTGGTCTAAGTGTCATTCAAAGTTCTTGTTTCTTTCTTTCTTTCTTTTTTTTTTTTTGAAGATTTTATTTATTTATTTGACACACACACAGAGAAATCATAAGTAGGCAGAGAGGGGGAAGCAGGCTCTCTGATGAGCAGAGAGCCTGATGCAGGACTTGATCCCAGGACCCGGAGATCATGACCTGACCTGAAGGCAGAGGCTTAACGCACTGAGCCACCCAGGTGCCCAAGCTCTTGTTTCTTGATTGATTTTCTGCTTGGATGATCTTACTGTTACTGAGAGTGGTGTGTTAAGATCCCCTACTATTAATGTATCCATATCACTATGGCTCTTTATCTTGATTAACAGATTGTCTTATGTAGTTGGCTGCTCCCAAATGGGGGGCATAAATATTTACAATTGTTAGATCTTCTTGGTGGATAGATCCTTTAAGAATGATGTAGTGTCATTCTTTATCTCTGACTACAGTCTTTAGTTTAAAATCTAATTTATCTGATATGAGAATCGCTACTCCAGCTTTCTTTTGAGGCCCATTGGCATGAAGGATGCTTTCCCATCCCTTCACTTTCAGTGTGGATGTATCTTTTGGTTCCCAATGTGTCTCTTGTAGACAGTATATGGATGGGTTCTGTCATTTTATCCAATCTGCAGCCCTGTGCCATTTTCTGGGAGCATTTAGGCTCTTCACATTTAGAGTGATTATGGAAAGATAAGTTTTTATCGACATCATGTTGCCTGTGAAGTCCTTGTTTGTATAGATTGACTCTGTAAATTTCTGGTCTATGTCATGCTTGGGTTCTTTTTCGTTTATAGAACCCCCCTTAATACTTCTTTAGTACCAGCTTGGTGGTCACATACTCTTTTAAACCTTGCCAGTCTTGGAAGCTCTTTATTTCTTCATCCATTTTGAATGTCAGCCTTGCTGGATAAAGTATTCTTGGCTGCATGTTCTTCTCATTTAGTGCCCTGAATATGTCTTTCCAGCCCTTTCTGGCTTGCCAGGTTTCTGTGGACAGGTCTGATGTTATTCTGATGGACCTTTCTCTGTACATAAAGAATCTCTTCTTTCTAGCTGCCCTCAGAAGCTCCTGTCAAAATTATGATTCATGAGATTCATAATTAAGTGCCTTGAGGCAGGTGTTCTTTGTCGGTGTTCTTTCTGCCTCTAGGACACGAACGCTTGATCCATTTCTCAGACTGGGAAAATTTTCATCCAGTAGTTGTTCAACTATTATCTTCTAGTTCTGTCTTTTTCCAGCCCTTCACAGATCCCAATAATTTTGATTTTGGAATGTTTCATGGCATCATTTATTGCCCTAGTTCTGTTTTCATGACTTCTAAGCTATTTGTTCCATGCCTCCTCCTGATCCTTTTTCTCTATCATTTTGTCCTCTAGATCACTAATTCCATCTTCTGCCTCGGTTACCCTAGCTCTTAGAGTATTTAGATTAGATTGGGTCTCATTTATTACATTTTTAACTTTTTCCCGGGCAGTTCTCACTTCTGCCCTTTGAGATTCTATGTTGTCGCTAATGGTTTTCTCCAAACTAGCCATTGCCTGGATAATTGTTACCCCGTATTCGCTTTCTGACATACTATTTATGTCCATATTCAATAGTTCTGATGGAGAGGGCACAGTCTCTGAATTTTTCCTCTGTTGGGGGTTCTTCCTAGTCATTTTGGTGAGAGGTGGTTGAAGAGATGTATAGCTGAATATATCAACCACAATCCAGGCAGGGTGCACCCTGGAACGTTTCAGAGCAATTGGAAGTCACCAACAAAAAGAAAGAAAAAAGAGAAAAAGAGAGAGAGAGAAAAGAGAAAACCCAGCAGAATGAGCCCTAAAAGTAAGATTTATGAGGTATATAAACAAAACAGACAAACAAAAAGACCAAAAAACGTAAATGACAAGGAAAAAAAAACCCACAAAACAGAACTCAGCCCAAATGAATCCCAAGGATAAGATTTCTATAACACCAGCAAAAACAAATACACAGAAACACTAACAGAAGAAGAAGATGGGAAGGTGGTTATAAATCCTTGAGGTGGTTGAGGAAGGTTATTTTGATTGTTCTTGGGTGTATCTTGGTATCTTTGTTAAAGGACTCAACTTTACCAAGATAAAGGGAAATTAAAACTGATTTATGTATAGGGGTAGTATTGATTAGGGAAAGAGGATTACCTTGAAGCTTATATCTATATGTATATTAAAAAAAATAGAAAAGAAAAACAGGTCTATGTAAGAAAAAAGTTCAAGTTAAAAGGTTATTATGGAATATGTTGTATTAAACCTCTAGTTGTAATGGTAAGTAGGTTAAAAAAGTTAAAAAGTACAAGGATTGTGAGAACAATTTAAAAAAAAGTTGTACCTATGAAATATACAGGTTTTAGGACAATACCAGGAGCTTAATATATTATTTTCCCCTCATGTTAGGATTTTACTGTTTTATGGGGACCCTGTGGAGGTTGTCCTCTTGTTCTTTTGGCCTGCTTTCTGGAGGAGGGGCCTGCTGCATTGTTTTTCAGTCAGTCTTGCTTGCATTGAGTCCTGTCCCCTATCAAGTGGCTGGGCTCTGTGGAAACCGGTTTTTCAGGCCTTTATTCTGTAGAGGTTTTTGTTCTTTAGTGGCTTTTTGAGGTTTAGTGGAAAGCATACTGCACCCAGACCTCCACCTCAGAGGGGAGCCTCAGTCTGCTCCCCTCTCGGTGGTACAGAACACACAGACGCCCCCTCTGCAATGTCTGCTGAACCGCACAACCTCCCACAGGCGGTGAACGCCCCCAGCCACCATCTCAGTGGTCACAGGAGGTGCCTGTTGTCTCTGCACTCCCGTGCTACTAAAACCTCAAGCAGTATTGGTCCAGGGAGCCTGCTTCCTGTGTCTGCCTTTGCTGGGACTGCTGTCAGGGGTCCAGACATCATTGTTGGGCAGGTTGCAGAAGGCTGCCGCTGCCTAGGGACCCGGACCAGAGATTAGCGGGTTCTCTCAAGTGCAGACTGGGACTGACCAGATCCTCAGCTGGTCCTAGAGACAGCTGGCTAGTGCATACACCAAGCTCCCTTAGGTTTGGGGGGAGTACACTCACAGCCCCCTCACAGTTTGGGGAGTTCAGGGGAGCACAGAAGGGTGTGGACCTAGCGAGTGGCGGCTGGCGCCCATACCAGATTGTCTCACACGAGGGTGGGAGTGTGTCCAGCCCAGTGGTGGTGCGCTCAGGGACCATGGAGGCTCTGCCACACTCTCTGGCACAGGTGGTCACCGGCAGTGGTCGTCCTGGGTCCGTGGGCTTAGGTCCCTGACTACCCGATTCTACCAGTTGTCCCTTAAGCTCTTTTGCTCTTTTTGAGTACCTTCAACCAGACTTTAAGTTAATGCTGGTCCCCAACCACAGAGAACTTTTGTATTGGGATATTATTTTCCAGTGGGTGGCTCCTTCACCCTTCTGTTTATCCTCCGATATCAGTCCAGGCATTCCCACTCTGCTTTACCTCTCCACTGATACCTTCTGCCTCCATAGAGATCCAGAAGTGTATAATCTTACATCTCAGGCTGATTTCATGGGTGTTCAAAGTGTTCTCGTAGATAATTAGGTCACCTTAGGGGACCAGTTGAAACAGGGTCTCCTACTTCTCTGCCATCTTGCCCCTCCTCCTCCAAATCTCAGTTTTTTGTTTAAAACAAAAGAAACCCAAAACATTGGGTTTGAAAAGATAACCCCAGGGTCACTGGTAATATTGGAATTATTGGTGATTTTTTTTTTAAAGATTTTATTTATTTATCAGAGAGGGAGAGGGGGAGAAAGAGCAAGCACAGGCAGACAGAATGGCAGGCAGAGACAGAGGGAGAAGCAGGCCTTGCCTAGCAAGGAGCCCGATGTGGGACTCGATCCCAGGACGCTGGGATCATGACCTGAGCCGAAGGCAGCTGCTTAACCAACTGAGCCACCCAGGCGTCCCTATTGGTGATTTTTATTCAGAAAATTATACTCTAGAACAGAAAGACCTTGCCTTTAAGAGAACTCACTTACCTAAGAAGGGGGTTATGTAATTTCCCCCATTACATTGATCAGAGGTAAGGTTTTCACTGAAGAAAAATTGAGAGGAATTTTATAGATAGCTACATGCCCATTTGCCTACTGAGTTAGGCAGAGTTCAGCTTCAGGAGTGCTCAGTGAGTTCCTCTTTTGCAACAGGAATTGTGCCTGTGTTTTTACAAAGAAGAAAGATGTGTTTTCTTTGTCTTCAAGGAGTTTTCATAAAGAACAGAAGGGCTTTTAATAAACCTCCATTTTCAAAACTGTAGTATGAATAGAACATACTATCTAGTTATTTATTTTAGGCATGTTTATAGTTTTGAACTTGAGTAATCTAGAATGAAATGCTGTATTTTTTTCTGGTAGAAATGTAAAACTATGTAACACTTTAGCAATTGAAATAAGATATTGATGCATATTTGAGATGAATGTTTTCCATTTCTGGAGCCTTCTTTCCTTCTGTGGTGGAATGACGTCCATGATTACTTCGGTGCAGCAGCTGTGATGGTACTCACAGGTCTGCTTGCTGGGTAGGCTGGATCAAAGAGCTGGCCTGCAGGTTGTATTTCATTTTTCTGTTTGGTAGGATGAAGTGCAGTTGTTTTGATGTTAGGTTTGATGGATTTGTTTGCCACTGCATTCATTAGCTTCACATCAAAAAACTGACAGGCTGTTAAATGAAACTTTGGCTTAGATTTTCAGCTTGACTGTTTGGAGACATTTGTGAAGATATTTTGTTTTTGTGTCGCAGCAGCCTCAAGCACTGTGATTGTCTCGAAGGGAAGAAAAGTTATTTACTGTACTGATTTTCTTGAGTAAAAAAGAATCATTGTGTTGGGGACAGCGATATCTAGCTTTACACCATCAGAAGTAGTGTATTTATGACCACATGTGCAGTATGAGAGACTTATCTATGGCATGATAAATCATGTTATCTTTTTGGAAGGAAAGGTAATAGTTGGTGGCTCCAAAATGATACCTCTTATTTTGCATTAATTTTATATTAAGTGATAATCTATTAAGATGATATGCCAAAAAGTTGAAAAATTATACTGCAGAGCTGGGAATGTTCTCTCATGAACTTTAGGGGCATTTCATAATATAAGTTTAAAGCTTTCTGACATTTGAATCCTTAAATGTTTGAACAAGTTTAAAAAGATAGAATTTTGAAACTGATTTCCCTTTAATCTGGAGTGGATTTCAATTAAAAAAATTGTCTTACATACAAGAGCTGTGGTATAGGTTCATTCCATTTTATATTTTAATCCTTTTCTAGAATTGGATTTTTTATTTTTAAATCAGGTAGCACCCTTCCAAAAATATCTTGAATCTTGGGCAGTCTTTTTAAAAACAATCAGGAATTATTTTCGTGGTGAGTCCCTATGTTGAATATGCTTTACATCACAGAATTTCTGAATTCTTAAAGCATGTGAAGGAAAGGAAATGTAGACTAATAGTCCTGCATTCTAGTTTTGAATGTCTAATGTGGCCTATATAATATGAACTTTAGGAGCACAAGATTTTATATTCTCATTTTCTCTTTTTACCTCTTCTTTGTTTCTATTTCCTGGTCACTGGTGGTACAACATAGAGTATAAAATATCATGTAGAGAAACAAAATCATATGAAGTTAAGTCTTTTGGAGCTTGTACTCTGACTGGGGAGTTAGTATTTATATATGTGGAAGAGGTATTAAGAAAATATTCATATTATATCCTCATTTTATTCTGATAAAGTACTGAATTGTGGGATTCAGAAAATCTGAGATGTCAAGTTGTATAGTAGAAAGCCATTTGATTAGTAAATATTGTGTCTGCAGGAGAGATATCTGGACCTCAAGCCCTCAGAGCTAGGGAGCCTGATTTTATTTATTGCTAACTTAAATTTGCCAAATTTTGGGATTTGTGTTACATGGCTTATGACCTCATGTTTAGTTGCTAAACTGAAATCAATGTAATGCCTGTTTTTGAGGCTTTAGTTTAAGTCAGTACTTTAAGAAAAAGTAAGTTGGCCGGCTCCTGGGTGGCTCAGCTGGTTAAGTATCTGCCTTCAACTCAAGTTATGATACCAGATATCATGGAATCAAGTCCCTGCATCAGGATCCCTGCAGGGAGTCTGCTTCTCCCTCTGCCTCTGCCCCCAGCTTGTGCTCTCTCTCTTACTCACTTTCTCCTCTCATTCAGGTTCTCTCTCTCAAATAATTAAAATCTTTGAAAAAAAAAAAAGAAAAAGTAAATTGGCTTCTTTGAATAACTTACATACTCTACTGAGAAAAAAATTATTTTTTAAAAATTATTTTTTGTTGTTGTTTTTAAATTATTCTACTTTCATATGAGTTCGTTAGTAATGATTGGTGAGATTGATTGTTCATGATATGCTGGGCCTTGTCCAGGGCACTTTATTCATTTTATTTCTTGTCATTTCTGTGATAGTGTCAGTTCATAGATAATCTGATGCCTTCCACCCTCTATCAACCCCTTTTTCGAATAGAGGAGGGAGGAGAAGAGGAATGATATGTAAAATGAGCACGGTGGGGCTGGGATCAGAGGCAGAAGGTTGACCCCCTAGTGTGCTATTTCCTTTTGGACTCATCTCCCTGATTACGGTGGATTAAATAGGTGCCAGTCTGCTGTGAGATTTGTGGAATTATTTTTAAGATTCTTTTTTTTTTTTTAAAGATTTTATTTATTTATTTGACAGAGAGATCACAAGTAGGCAGAGAGGCAGGTAGAGAGAGAAGAGGGAGGAAGCAGGCTCCCCACCGAGCAGAGAGCCCCATGCGGGGCTCGATCCCAGGACCCAGAGATCATGACCTGAGACAAGGCAGAGGCTTTAACCCACTGATCCACCCAGGCGCCCCTATTTTTAAGATTCTTGAGGATTTAGAATGATCCTGTCTACTGTGTAAGCTGTGAAGGGGAACTTGCACCCTAATTGGGGAGTTAGAATGAAATTGAGGGCACACCTACCTGTTCTTATGATTATTAAGAACCAAATTCTATTGCAGGACTTTTGAAACTTTGGGATTTTTTTCTTAACTATCTCTTTTACCTTTTCCAGATTTATTCAGTGTTTATAATAGTAAATACATAGTAAAAAATTCTACAAAAGGCTCTGTTCCATGTAGGTGTTTGGCACTTGAGGGATTCGGGGGTTGGGGTCCCAGGGTTGGTATAGCTGCTCAGCAGTGTCATGAGGTCCCCTGCTCTTCCTAATCTTCTGTCCTACTGGCCTTAGTGGGAGAGTGTTCACAAGTGCTTACTCCAGGCATGTTCTCTCCAAGGACAGGAAGAAAAGGAGATAGTACAAGAAGGTGGCTCACCTACCTTCCTCTGTTTGGGAGGAAAATCTTTCCTTAAATCCATCTGAAAACTTCCTTTTATATTCCATGGCTAGCCATAACTGTAAAGAAGGCTGGGGAAGTTAATGGCATGTTTAGGCTCTATTCGTGCCGGGCTCTGTGTTGTGGTTAAAGAAGTAAAATAAGACAGATGTGATCTGTCTTTTGGAGCTAAGAGTCTCCAGAAGCTGTCCTCAACCCTGTGGGGCTTTAAAAGTACAGAACCCTGGCCTCACCCAGACCAGTAAGATAATGATCTCTGGTAAGGGGTTATAAGTGTTTGAATTTTAAAAATCCCCATAATTGAATCTGGTGGACGCTTTGAGTTGAAAGCCACAGGTCTTTAGTGAATTAAATAGACCTTTGTTGTTTGGATTGAGGCCCTTCAACATCCTATAATATTTTTTCTCTACTAAAAAAGTATTTTAGGTTCTAAACCATCAATGTAGAACCCATTTGTAAGTTGGAGATGTGTAACAGCTCTCAAGTATATTATTAATGGCCCTTTTTCTATGAGAATTAATAGGTATTTTGGGCATAAGTAGAATTGGGTAAGAGAGTGTTGGAAAAGATCTTCTAGAGGAGGATGAGTATTAAAGGTAAAAGTATATAGCTTTTGTATATAGCGATTTCTAAGGTTAACTATGAGCTTTTTATCTAATATACTGGATTTGTAATTGTTTAGGGGATCCTTTTTTAAAAAATATTCCTTCTTAGTTTTTCTTCTATTTTTTTTTCATTATGGAAAAATAGTATAAAATAAACTCTTAATCTCTTATAATAATATAATTATACAATAGTATATTTGGGTTATCAAAGGTGAATATAAATTATCAAAGATAATAGATACTCTATTTAAAATAATATGGAAATAATATGGAAATTGCTACTCCCTCCTCCTATAATCCTTGTACCCCTTTAAGCTTATTTTTCTTCTTACTATTGTCTGGCATACTGTTGATAATGTCCTAATTTGTTTGTCTCCCTTGCAGTAGGTTGAGAGATCTGTAAGAGTAGGGATTTAAAAAATCATTAGTATCAGGGCACCTGGGTGGCTCAGTGGGTTAAAGCCTCTGCGTGCGGCTCGGGTCATGATCCCAGGGTCTTGGGATCGAGCCCTGCATTGGGCTCTCTGCTCAGTGGGGGGCCTCCTTCCCCCACCCCACCTGCCTCTCTGCCTACTTGTGATCTCTGTCTGTCAAATAAATAAATAAAATCTTAGGGAAAAAAATCATTAGTATCAATAATATTAATAATATCATTTAGTGTTTTTTTACCCAGCACGTAATAGATGCACAAGAAATAATTTATTGAATGATTAAATGACTTCTTGCCCAAGGCCATTTAGTGAAAAACATCAGAACCAGGATTCAAACCTAGGAATCTTGCCTATATTTTATTGCTTTATTCTTACATAAATAGTGTTCTCTTTTTTACATTTTCAGCTAACATTCACTGACTGCTCTGTTACACAGAACAGAATAATTACAAATGTAATATATAAATTTACTACATTTAAAAATCTTCCTCAAGAACTTGTAGCTTTCCAGTCTGAATCTGAAATCCACTTTCACTACTTAACTCATCATATCAACTTATATGGTAAAGCGTAAGATATCACGGTAGAAAAGGAAATGGTTTGCAAAGTTTGGGGATAATGCAAGAAAACAAAAAACTTGGACCCTGTGAATACAGTCAGTTCTCCCTCTATCACCAATAAGCTGATTTTCTTTGGGAGTATCATTCCGCCTTGCTGAGACTGTCATGTTAAAATAGTGGTTCTGTTCCTAACTTCATTCAAAAGCTGTCTAAAGCTTTCGTTAGACAGGTGATCACACATGAGCTAGGAGGCAGCCTATATCATTACTTTATTATGACCAATGAGTAAATGACCAGGGGTAAAAGGAGAGCACCATTTGTAGCTTGTGGGGCTGGATTTGGTATGGACACTGCTGCTTCCCAGCAGTTGATCCTCTTGGTGGTCGTTTGATTCACTTCATAACTTTATGGTTTGGTTTCTTTTTTATATATTTTTTAAGATTTTATTTATTTATTGACAGAGAGAGATCACAAGTAGGCATAGAGGCAGGCAGAGAGAGAGAGAGGAGGAAGCAGGCTCCCTGCTGAGCAGAGAGCCCCATGCGGGACTCGATCCCAGGACCCTGAGATCATGACCTGAGCCAAGGCCGGTCAACCAGCTGAGCCACTCAGGCATCCCCCTAAATTAGGGCTTCTTAAATAAGGCATACCAACCAAAGTCATTGTTCCTTTTCCTTTGAGATAACCTTCTCTGTTAATGAAACAAGAGCAACATGTGCAGATGCCTGATTTGTAGCTTTGGTATAGGAGTCTTGCTTACTTATCATTTGATAGGACAGTTTTGAATTAAAAGAAAGTTTTAATGGGATTTCACTGAGGTCAGTGGCTATAATTAAACCTTAATCGGTGGATCCGTAATCTATCCTTCCTGTGCTCTGAGCAAGGTGATAGAACATATCTCTTTTTAGGACTGCTGGTTATAACTATAGCCTGGAAATTACCCACTAGGGCTGTTTCCCCAAAGAGCACTCTCTGCCAGAGCCAGGGACCATACTCAGGCCAAAAGCTCAAAATAATGAAAGCATATTGCCGAGTAAGATTTTGACATTTAAATATCAAAGGGAATAAAGAATAGGTGATGAAACCCATGATTACTCTCTATTACTGTTTTAATAGTTCTACACCTTTGTAATTAGAAGAATCAGAGTGTTAGCCAATTCAAAGAGGAAAGGTGTTTCCAGTTAGGCAGACCGTGAAAAAGTCTCATATAGTATAGAATCCTAGTACCTAGTTCTCTCCCTCATTTAGCCATACCTGTTATTTTTAATTTACTATAATTTTATCCTCTATAAACTATGGCCATTAATAGTTTTTGCCTCTTTCTAAAACGAGGAAGGCAGAACAAGAGTGTCTTCTGGACACTCTGGATTCTGTGGAGGGATGATTTTCTATGATAGCTTAGAGCACCAATACATTCTCTGTGGCACTATCTACAAAATTTAGTGCTTACAGCTAATTCTTCCAGGCATTATAGTTCGTCTTTTATTTGTATTGATCAGTTTGCATTTTTCCATGTGCTGTCTTTAACTGAGGACAATACCAATACTTGTATGCCTTGTTGATTCTTGAGTGCAGTTTTTATGATGGTTTTATGCAGCTCTTATTATTGTTTAATATTCTGATTATTATTATACTAGAGTATGAGCAATGAATAAAGTGTTAAGTAGGGGAAATTTCAACTCAGAGTTATAATGTCATTTAAAAATATGAAGAGCTATGGGGCGCCTGGGTGGCTCAGTGGGTTAAAGCCTCTGCCTTCAGCTCAGGTCATGATCCCAGGGTCCTGGGATCGAGCCCCGAATCAGGCTCTCTGCTCGGCAGGGAGCCTGCTTTCCCCACTCTCTCTGCCTGCCTCTCTGCTACTTGTGATCTCTGTCTGTCAAATAAATAAATAAAATCTTAAAAAAAAATATGAAGTACTAAAAAAATGTGAAGAAGCAAAAATTTAATATTGGAGAATTGTCTGTTGTGTAATCATACATATCACTTTTTTGGGGGGACGGAGATGAGAGTTGCATATGTACATATATTTCATTATTATTGCTGTTATTTTATAACCTTTTAGGAAAAGGCTAGAAAAACATTTTAAGGAAAAAAAAATTAGCATGTGTTAACTTCCATTGTCATATCAAAGTTTTATAAAATTAATTATATCTTACATCTTCTTTCAGTATGCTTAATTAAAAATAGAGCTCAAACTGGGTGTGGTGCATAACAATGAGTCTTGAAACACTGCAAAAAATAAAATTACAAAAAAGGTAAAAAATAGAGCTCAAGCAAATCCTCTGTGATCACATAGGATTGCTATCTGAGTCACACTCAAGGGAGTGACACAATGTGTGGATGTGGTAGATCCTCTGGGTAGTAATACACTTTGTCTTGAATCTCTCTCAGGCTCTGTATATAATCATGCAGAGCTTTACTTTCGATATGTAGAAGGAAAGCATTATTGTGTAGTGGTGAGGGGGTACAAGTTCAAGGATTAGTCGGACTGACTGAAATTCAAACTTTTCTTTTTACTAGCTGTGTGATTGGAGTAAGTACTTAACTAACCTGTCCAAATCTCCCTTTTCTCATATGTAAAATGGAGATTATAACCTCTTTATAGTTGTTTTGAGATATAAATACAATGAAATATGTAGGGAGCCTTGAAAAGTTGTGGTGAGTACTAGGTAGATATGTACTAGGTAAATATGTGTCTTTCTTCTAGAATTCCAGTTTGAGCAATTGACCTTGGCTCATTGGTGGTTGTGATTGGTCTAAGGGAATCGGTTTCTTTTTCCAGTGATGATGGGTCAGTTTAGTGGGCCAGTTCCTGGCCCAACAGAAAGGAGGATTGGGTTGGTGAAGATGGGGGAAAAACGCCATCTTGCCTATATGTGTTGGGAGGCTCATCTCTCTAGATGGGGACAAGGAAGCACTGAAGTCTGCAACCTGCAGTCGTAAGGGGACTGGGCCTAGCTTGAAGTCCATGCTTTGGATACCAGATTAGAGAGCTGAAATGGTTCTCTTTAAAACCAAAGTCTAGAGAAAGCAGGCCAATGTTTTATTTTTCATAACTTTGTCAGTCAGAGATTCAAGTGTTCATCGCTCCATCTCTGTGGTGCTTCTTTCCTTAACAGGAGTTTTGATGGCATATTTGAGTGCAGGTAAACAAAAACCAACCCAATCACACAGACCTATGTTAGAATTCTGTTTCTGTGCTGGGCAGCTGTGTAACCTATCTCTGTGAGCTGCATTTTTCCTACCTGTGAGGAAGGCTTTAACCCTCCCCTCATCAGCCTGTGGTGAGGATGGCAGCTGTAGCTGGTACAGTCATGTAGCACCATGCCTCTCTCATTGAAAACATTTTTAAAACTTCTAAGTCAGGGAACTCCCTGATACTAATTTGGAGAAGGCTGGCAGAGTTCAGATCTGAGGCACTGAGAACTGTGGCTGTGGGGATAGTATTTTCAGGATAAGTGCTAACAGCAGGCTGGGCAGATGGATTGCTTTATATATTTCTACTTATATCTCATATTCGTTCACTCTTTCTGCCAGCATGAGGGCAGTATGAAAAGAAGTGATATCACCCAGCAGTGCTTAGGGTTCTGTGGGCCAGAGTGCTAAGGAGAGGTATTTGGATAGGCTGCTTATGTCTTCAAAAGCATGCTGTAGCTCTTGGGCCCTGTGTTGAATCTGAAAAAACCATGTGTTGTAAATCCCTGGGAAGAAAACCATCATGGATATTAGAGATTCCTGCTCAGTTTGACTCTTGTCGTCCACATATGGTTTTCATATACTCCAGGTTTTTATTTGAGTTAAGATACAAAAGTAGGTAGTTTCCAGCAACTTTTTAAAATTTCGTAACAGATATTATATAATTTACAATTTTCATAACGATTAATAATTCCAGTGACTCTTGGTAGAGTATTTCCAGTTTTAGGAAATGTATATTTTGAGTCATCCTGTAAGTGTTAATATTTTAAAATTTGGACTGTTCTGATAATTCTTAGAATAGCATGAAAACCTGTTTCTTTGCAGGTAAATAAAATTGAAAGATTGTTCAAACCTTAGTATTATTTTCTTTAAAAATTTTTTTTTAAGATTTTATTTATTTGACAGAGATCACAAGTAGGCAGAGAGGCAGGCAGAGAGAGAGAGGGGGGAAGCAGGCTCCCCGCCAAGCAGAGAGCCCGATGCGGGGCTCGATCCCAGAACCCTGAGATCATGACCTGAGCAGAAGGCAGAGGCTCAACCCACTGAGCCACCCAGGTGCTCCAAACCTTAGTATTATTCAAAGTAATAGTGAAGGATTTCTTTTTCTTATCATATTAGTAAAGATTAAAGGAAAATTCCCATTGCTCTTGAGAATGTAGTTGCTACAGTGGGCACTCTGCATTTCTGTTAGGTGGAAGTGTAATTGTTATAAGCATCCTAAAAAGTGGGTAGGTAGTATGCATTAATAGCGCTTGACATCTCCATGCCCTATCCCATTCTTCCACTCCTAGGAAATAATCACAAATGCAGACAAAATTTCATTGATAGAAGTGATTGTTGTAGTCCAATTTTGTCAGCAAAAATTGAATTATAACTAAAATGTCCAATGATAAATGGGAATCATTGAGTAACTTATGGTGTGTCCATGTATTAGAATCCTTTTAATTTTACAGAAAATTATTTGAAAGGAAATCACTATTGCTTTTAATATTATTATCCAAATACTCATTGTTAAGATATATAGAAATAAAATAAAAATGAATATATGTCCATATATTTAAAAAAAGTAGATTACAGAAAAATATTTAATGACACGCTTTCCAATCTCTTCCCTAAAGTAAAGCCTGTAATAACTTGCATATCCCTTCAAGAATATCAGTGTAAGTCTTTATCTTCTTAAAAGCCCACACAAAGTTGATTAATATTGTAAACATTATTTTCTAGTATCTTTCCTTTTAACATTTTCTCTTTTAATGTTTCTTTCATATGCAAGTAAAACATTTTTAAAGTATAGACATTTATTAGGAAAATCTTCTAACTTGTCCCCATAGAGTATGGCAGGTGGTTTGTGGTGGATTTTTTTTTGGAGGGGCATCATAGAACCACATGAGAGTTCATTGCACAGGTCTTGTTAACAAATTAGGACTTTGAAAATAAATGCCTTAGTTCATTGCTCTATTTCATTCCCTCCATGCAGAGCAGATGGCTATGTGGACCTGGTGCACTTGCACGTTTCCAGTCTTATCTTTGTTGATGGGCCCTGCCTGCTCCCACTATCTCAGTTTATTCCACCACAGTTCATACTGTAAGGTAGTTAGTGCCATCATTGTTTTTGTCTTATCGAATAACAACATTTTTAACTGTGCTCTCATATTTGAAGGGTTGGATTGGTCATGTAAATTTTAATAAGTTTCTTTAGAATTGCATTTCTTTGGCCTCATAAGGGATTATTCCAGTGAATTTGGAATACATGATAGGAAAAAGTAACTAAATGACTTTTGTTAACAGTTCTGTGATAATGGGAAATTGAAATAGGAATGACACAAAGTGGTGATAAAATCCAGCCTGGTTTGTAAATATACATTATAGGCAAGAAGGGCTGCATAATGGGATGCCTGGGTGGCTCAGTTGGTTAAGCATCTGCCTTCAGCTCAGATCATGATGCTGGGACTTTTGGGATCAAGCTCTGCTTCAGGCTCCCTGCTTAGCAGAGGGCCTGCTTCTCCCTCTCCCTCTGCTGCTACCCCTGCTTGTGATGTCTCTCTCTCTCTCTGTCAAATAAATTTTAAAAAACTAAAAAAAAAAAAAAAAAAAAAAAAGAAGGGCTACATAAAATAAGAAAATACCAACTGCAATAATCATAAAGGATACTCTAGATTTAAAACATGCACACAAATTAAGACAACTAGGAAATTATTGCCCATTGTTGCAAGAGAGCAGAGGGTGCTTAAAATACCCCTTAATTTTATGTCATTCTTAAAATCCAGGAACCAAAGAGCATATACCATCTATATTTAAAAAGTCTAATGCAAACTTTTCTATTTTGGGGGTATGCTAGGGTTGAGTTGAGGAACAAAATGCAGCAATAATCTGCCAGTAAGGACACACATTGGAGGCTGTCTTGGCAAGGGACTGAAGGAGTAGATGAGGGAAAGGATTTCTAAGAAAGCAGTATTCCAAACCTTCCTCAGCTCCTCTGTGTGAAATTCTTTTCTGTTACATATTGTCTCCGTAAGTGGCTCTGGTAAGTTACTTGAGGTTGAATGTTGGAAGTTCTGAAGTATTAGATTATTTCTCTAAAATGACATTCATTGAGGTACATACTCATAAGTTTTAGAAAATGTGTTTCATGCTTTAGTATTTCACATTTGACTAGAAAGAGTGTTGGAAAGGTTTCCTGAGTTTTGGTGCTGCTTATACCCATGACCTTCGTAATTAATGCTGAATCCCAAGCCCTAAAATGTATAGTTTGAGTAAGCATGACCAAGATATCTTACTAGATAAACTGCTGTTCTTAGATTTGTGCATAGGTTTACACTATAGTGTAAACGTCAGTGGAATGCATCTTAGAAGGCATTTCTATAGTATAGATTCTTTATGAACAGTTCATGGTACATTTTAATCCAATTACTGTACAGATGTGTTTGCTGGTGGTGTTGAGATGAACGGTGTCTGTGGCAAAGCTAAATCAGTCTCTGATTTATGCAGCTACTCAGCACTGGACTGATGTTAGTGCTGAGCACAGATTGTTGTTCAGTTCCTCTTATGCTTTACTTTTTGTTCATATTGGTGATCTTGCTAGTCACATAGCCTATGTAAAAATGAAGAAAAGGAACTGGAAGTGCAGATCCATTTTACAAAAGTATCCACTCTTTGTGAAGTGGAGAGTCTGAAGTTGATACTCTACTGAGTAACTGTCATGGTTACTTACAAAGAAAATTTGGGCTGTGCAAATCACTGTGTCTCAAAGAAACATTCTGAGGTTGGGAGGTTTATAAACCTAGACTTTCCATAGATAGAGTTTAGTTTTAGTACACTTAAATAGTGTTGTTTGGGTTTATTTCATTTTAAGAGAGCCTCTGGCCCCTCTCTGCCCCACTTTATTTTCTCCATTTACCTTCTGTAACTGATTGACACCATAGCAGATTGAATTAGATGTATTTTCCGAGACTTTATAATTATTCAGCTTTGAAGTAAATAAATGATGCTTCTTATTTATGGAAATGTCACAGGATAAAGCCAAACAAACACAAATATGGAAGGAACTTTTTTCAGTGAATGTCAAGTGTCCAGCTCCCAGCTTCCTGTTGTTTCAGTCACTCAGTAGGGTCTGTGAGAAAGTGGTCCTCAGTGGGCAAATTAGCAGCTCTGGGCCTTCTGCTTTAATGGGTTTATCTCTGAAGCAAAGGCAGAGAAAGTGTTTCTTTGCTGCTATTCCAAGATGTGATAACTATGAAACCGAACCCATGCCAAACACATAGTCAAAAGCTGGGAAACCAAAGGGCGAGGAAACTACAGTTTTGGGGAAATAGAAATAAGACACAGAGGGAAATGGGCATTCAACAGAAAGTCAAGGCATAACCATAGATTAAATATTCATTCAAGTACTGAGCTATACATTTAACAGAGGATGACAGACTTTTGGGACTGGGCAGTTTGAAGGTGGGGAAAACTTGCTAAAAACCAGTTTCAATATGCAGATCTGTGGTTTTACAAAGCATATGTATGGAGATATGCAGACAGTAGCATATATGCTTCAGTAAATTTAACAGGAAGGGATCTGATAACAGCTAGGGTGTTTGTGATTGTGCTGTTCATTAATAAACCTTCAGAGTAAATTTATAGCTAAGTGAAGGGAGGAGTTTTAATATAATGTTGTTTTAGTTTTAGTTTTAATATAATGTTGCTTCTAAGTGTTAGTTTGGCAAAGCTAGCCTGCTTTATGCCATTTTGTATCTTATGGTTTAAGCCCACAGCAGAACTAATCATAGAGTTGTATGGATTACTGAACACAAATGAGGAGGGTTGAACTTGAAGGAAATGTGCTATTTATAGAGTTATTTGTATTTTCAGTTGGGGATTTTTAACTGTGGTATAAAGCAAGAGTCATATAAAAAGGAAAGATCAATGGAATACTGTATGGTTGTAAGTGTGTTACATGCTCACTATTTTTGTGAGCTTTTGGTGGTTCTTTAATGGAGGCTGAATATTTTTAAATAGTCAAAAACATACAAATACATAATATTTTTCACAAATATATGATGTGCATTTTCCCCTCTGTATAGGTTTAGCTTTTGGCTTTTAATGGTTTCTCTTTAAGTCACTGGAAAATTATCTATTTTTATATAGTTATTGTGTACAGTTATAGACTCATGTGAGTTTTAATATAATGTTGCTTCTAAGTGTTAGTTTGGCAAACATTAAAAACTACACTGCATAGTATTTGTTTATATAATATGTGTATTTTATTTCATGAAGACAGTATGAGATTTATGATAAAAGTTAAGAATCCTAGTAATCGTTCTTGCAGCCAGTTAAACAAGGATGCTTATAGCACACCTCTTATTTCACTAGTGTGAAAATACTGTTACTAACAGTAGAGAGGGTGGACTAGATTTTTAGAACATCTCTATTGTATAGCTGTTAAAACCAGTGGGTTAAATCTTTATGCACTGTTGTGACAAAGATCTTAAAAATCTATTATAAAGTGAAAATCAAGGTGATTAAGTGTCTTGTATAGTGTGAATCAATCTTCTTTAAAAACTATCTCAAAAATATGTAAATAGAAAAACAAAATGAAGGATACAAAGGGTTAATTATGTTGGCCTATAGCCATTGGAGTGAATTTGAGGTGTATAATACAGGAACCCTCACCTTTTATGCATTTCTGTTGTTGGATTTTTTTTTTTTTTTACAAGGCTGTTTTCATGTATTATTCTGTACTACTTAGAATTCAATAAAGTTATCTTTATAGTTTTCAGTAGTGTTTATATAGAGAGGTCTAAACTAATGTTCACATGTGTCATATAGGCACATGTTAGAAATATTCTGAAATTTATCAACTTCAAGATACTTAGTTTGTACCAAAATTTCAGTGTAGGGGAGGGTGATAAATATGTGTCTGTACATGATCATAGTACTTTTTTAAAAAAAATATTTTATTTATTTATTTGACAGAGAGAGGGATCACAAGTAGGCAGAGAGGCAGGCAGAGAGAGAGAGGAGGAAGCAGGCCCCGCGCCGAGCAGAGAGCCCGATGCGGGACTCGATCCCAGGACCCTGAGATCCTGACCCGAGTCGAAGGCAGCAGCTTAACCCACTGAGCCACCCAGGCACCCCATAGTACTTTTAAGGCCTTAAAACTTTATTCTGTAGTTACTAATTGATCTCTAAGGTGACATTCATCATTGATCCTAAAATGCAAATAAACAGCATTGATATACATTATTTAAAAAATTGCTGAAAGAGTGAAAATGGAAATTTGCTTTGAAACTATTTGCAGATTGAATGTAATGTTTTATATTTGTTATAGTAGAAGAGCCTGAAATTGTATATTGGCTCTTGCTATGACGTGTACATGTGTTTATCATTCTCATATAATCAAAACTCACTATTAGACTCTGTAAATAGCATTATGGACCATGGTACTTAAATATTAATGCATTTCATTACTTTTGTTCTCAAAATAAAGATTTATGGACAGTGTGTATCATTAACCAGCAGAGGGCAGTGTCTCTTCACAATTTTTTTTCCCCGCAGTCTTGATAAGAGTGGGTTTCCCTAATAGCATTTGACCTAATTTGACGTATGAAGACCTTAAAGATATTAATTGATTACAAATTTGTAATTGATATGTTTCATATGGAATAGAAGGTGATAAAAATGAATGTAACTTAGTGTAGTAAGGGATATTTGTACTATTTTTTATAATCCTTCTAGATTAGTTGTTTCTTAAAAGAATGTTCATTTTATGTTGAAGAAGTGTGAGCATTTAGCATAAAATGTCATCAAATTGAAGTGCTTTTTTTTGTGAAATAAATTTATAATGCACCCAAAACTATTGCGGGTTGTTCATGGATTTGGTCCCTTCATGTTGTATGGTGCAACTGCTGTGCAAAGGAGCAGTGTGTGTTTATACACACAGTACAAAAATAAAATAAAATTTGTTGAGGGAAACTTACAAGCTGACAAGTAGCAGTGTGTGCAAGACCCTACAGGTCTCATTTCTTCCACAATGAGGTGGACTTGAACGAGGTGTAACTGGGAAAGTGTTTCAGTGGAAGGACCCAACCGAGATCCCATCATGTCATGCTATTATTTACAAGAAAAAGGAAAGAGCACATCCATGGGCCTCCTAGGTGAAGAAGTAGTCTTTTTAGAAATGGAAGCTTCTATCAAACATTTAGGACAGATACTCTCTTGAGATAACTCAGACCTGCTGAACTTGCTCTTTGTTAAGCTTTTGGAAGGTGAAGTTAAAGAGCTTAGTTGGGGACATTAAGTGGCATTAATTTGTAAAGCTTAGTTGGGGACATTAAGTGGCATTTAATTTAGACTGCTTGAGCTTGAGTTGGGTTGGTCATTTATAGAAAGTATCATTTTAGGCAAGATTTCTGTAAGTTGGTATAATAATATTATATTATAGTTTAGTTGTAAGGACTAAATGAGGTAATTATTATAAGTTACTGAAATAGTAACTCCTACATGTGATGTGATAAGTGTTTCTTCTCTTTCTCATGAAGTGTTGACATTTATTAAACTTTTAAAATCAGTTTGGGGTCCCCATCATGTGAAATTGTGCTGTGGTAGTATGTCAGTGCATTCCTGTATTTTGCTTCCCAGCTGTGCCCCAGGAACTATTTGTAAGCCAAGACTCTTTGTTCCATGATGACACTTCTGGGGCAGATCTGATATCCTATCATTATTGGGCAGCTACCACTGACATACATGCCAGCCATGCTATTAACTGTCCTTCAGAATAAAACTGTGGAGGGTACCTAGTGGGGGAGTGCATTTTTATCGTCTGGGTCAGAGGGACTTTAAATAGGTCAAAATATTTATTCTTTGGTTTCCATCTGGGCTGTATCCAGAGCATACTAAAGGACTGTAGTTCTGGAATAAATTTTAATTGAATAAATCATATAGGGAGACAGAAACTGTACTACTGGGAGAAAAGTTCAAATGCTGAGATAGCTGTTCTAAAATATCCCTTGTTTTGTTCTTTTTTTTTTTTTAATTGACCTCCTTCTTCATAAAATAAAGCAAGAACATGAGACATTTTGAAAATGCAAAAAGATACTTCAACATATATGAAAGTAAAGAATATAATTCTTGAATTTGATGCATAGGTACATACAAAGGAAAAGTGCTCTTCTTCCGACTCTAGCTTTGCATTTGTGGAAGGGGATGTCCTTTATTATGTAGCTGTGGCTAAGAGAACAGATTTACATATGCAGATACAGGAAGAGGGGACAGGGAGCTGCAAAGATCAGCACTTGTTCTCTCTAATGTAGACCAGAAAGGCTTGAGAGTTTAACACATTGCTTTACTGCTGCAGTTCATTAATCTGGCCATGTCGTAACTATCTGATCTAGCACATCAACTGTCATTGATGTGTATTGGGGATAGAAATTTTATTTTAAAAACTCAAACTATTCAGTAATGGCCATGAAAAATCACCAAAGATGTAGATGGATCTTTAATACTGCCAGGTGTTTCAAAGATTTCTTCTATTAAATGCTGTACCCAAAATTATAGAATGCTCTTCAATTTTTTTATATAAAAAATAAAATAACTTAAATATATACAATTATAATTAAAAATGTAAACATGTAAATAAAAATGAGGTAAAAGACTTTGGAAAATTATATAAGATGAAATAGCAACATAAATTGGAATAGAAAAGAAAGGATTTGGAATAAAATTAAAATTAAAATCATTTCAGAAAAAAAAAAAAATTAAAACTCAGGGGTGCCTGGCTGGCTCAGTCCCCAAGTCTTGCACTTGGGGTTTTAAGTTTGAGCCCCTGTCAGATGTAGATATTACTTAAAAATAAAATCTTAAAAAAATTAAAACTCAAAAGTATGCTTTTATTTGTATTTTTAATATAGCAGTTAATCATTTAATGAAGCAAGTATCTAAATATGTGCTTACATTTTGAAAGCTTCATTATTTTAGGGAATTTTGACAGAGCAAAAGAGGGTGAAGATGGGTGGCAGGTAAGCGGAAATAAATTGAGATTCCTGTCACATCAAAACAAAATTTTATGTGGCTGAAGTTGTTCATGTTAAATGTATTAAAAGAAAATGTGGGAGAATATTTATCTGATCCTTGGTTTGGGAGGACTTTCCAAGCGGGATCCATTGGTGGATTCCATGAAGGAAGAGACCGTGAGATTTGAAAAACTGCAAACTAAATAAACAAGTACTGTATACCACTTACATTACATAAGAGATAGTGGGTTAATATTAAGCTGTACTTGTACTATGTAAACTCCTTAAGCTGTAGTTGTAATTCCTAAATATTACTTAATAGCAAATGAACTGAAAACATATTTAGTCAAATATTGATATAACTTGGGGCAGAATGTAAAATTTATAAGAATATTTAAAATAAAACTGGAAATTTTAGGGAAATTTGGCACATCTGAGATGCTGGTTGTTTTTTTTTTTTTTTTAAGATGCTATGGGGCTATGAGTGTTTCTTTGCCATTAGGTGTGCTTTAGTGGTCAGGTTTGAGAAGCAACGCCACTTGAATATATAAAGAACCTCTGTGGGTTCCTGGGTGGTTCAGTCACTTAAGTGTTACTAGATACTGGTTTAGCTCAGGTTCTGATCTCAAGGTGGTGGGATCTGCCCCTTGTGGGGCTCTGAGCTGAGTGCAGAGTCTGTTTTGAGACTTTTCTTCTCCTTTCCTGTCTCCATTGCTCTCTGCCCCTCACTGCTCCCCACAATGTGGCTGGTGCTCTCGGTCTAAAATAAATAAATAAACAAACAAACAAATAAATAAATAAAATCTTTAAAGAAGAAAAGAACTACTCAATTAAAAAAAAAAGATTTTATTTATTTATTTGACACAGAGACACAGAGAGAGAGGGAACATAAGCAGGGGGAGTGGGAGAGGGAGAAGGAGGCTTCCTGCTAAGCAGGGAGCTGATGTGGGGCCTCAATCTCAGGACTCTGGGATCGTGACCTGAGCTGAAAGGAGACGCTTAATGACTGAGCCACCCAGGTGTCCCTCCTCAATTATTATTTTTTTTTTTTAAAGATTCATTTATTTTAGAGAGCATGAGGGAGCAGGGAGCTCAAGACAACAACACTGAACCATGAGCTGGAGGCGGGGCTTGATCCCAGGACCCTGAGATTAGGACCTAAGCCAAACCAAAAGTTGGATGCTCAACTGATTGTGTCACCCAGGTGCCCCAGAAACCTCTCAGTCTTAATTTATTAATAATTATCATAGCTAAAATTCATTAAGTCTTTACTTTGTGCCAGGTATAAAACTTACACAAATTCATCTAAGTTTTACAACTGTTGTGTAAGAGACATAGTATTACTACTCCCATTTTGTAGAGGAGAAATATTAGGTGCAATTGAGGGTCAGTCCACATTTAAAGTAGAAGATTTGGGGGCACCTGGGTAGCCCAGTCAGTTGGGCTTCCCACTTGAGTTATGATCAGGTGTTGTGGGATTGAACTCTATGGGGCCCTTTGTGGGGGTGTGGAGGAGAGGTAGAGTCTGCTTGGTATTCGCTCTCTCACCTCTCTTTGACCCTCCTCCACTAGCTAGAATGCCTGCATGCCTATGTGTGCACGTGCTCTCTCGCTCTCTCAAAAAAAAAAAAAAAAAAAGAAAAAAACCCAAAAACCAAAAAAACCCAAACCAAACCAAAACAGAACCCACTAGGTAAAAGGCAATTCATCAAAGAAAAAAATACAGTAGCTAGTAATCACATAATCTTAATCTAATCTTATTAGTAGTTGTAGAAATGCAGAACGATGAATGTTGTTTCTGGCAAAGGAGACAAAAGAAAACATCCAGTGTTGTTAATGCCTTTGCAAATTAATACAGCCTACAGGATGCCCAGGCTGTCAGCTTTGGAAATAAGTGTGTTCTGTGATCCTGCTTTCCACATCTAGGAATATGTCTTGTTGAAAAAGAGAAAGTTGCACCAGAATGTACCTATTTGGATTATCCTTATAGTGTTGTTTATGAAGCTGAAAAAATGATAGTAAGTAAATAAATGTCCAACACTGAGGGATGGTTGACTCATTTATGGCACATCCATCCATGACGTGTGAGCAGTGTGAAAAATGATGTGGGTGTGTAATTATTGATAGATAGGCATTTATAACATACTGTCAAGGATTAAAAGTAGATTACAAAATAGGATATTTTCCTTTTTAGTACACTTGCATTGGCACCTGGGTGGCTCAGTTGGTCAAGTGACTGGCTCTTGATCTCAGTGTGGGTCTTGAACTCAGGGTTGTGAGTTGAAGCTCCCCACATTGGGCTCTGTGCTGGGTATGGAAGCTACTTAAAAAAGGAAAGAACGTACACATGTATTATAAATAATAGAGGGGTGTTCATTATTTAACATCATCATCTTTGATGGGATTGCAATTTTATTGTTGGATTTCTACAGCAACTGTTACATGTGCAGTTAAAAGATTAAAAGTTTATTTTTAAAAAGAACTGTCTAACTGTATTTTTTATTTAGTTATAGATTTCAAAGTACTGAATTTACCACAAATTAAGTGTAAATCCACTGGTGAAGTGCTTTTAAAATGGAGGCAAAAAGACAAGAGCAGTAGTTTAGGAAAATATGCCAGAGGAAGAATTTGATAAATCAGGGTATACATGATTGGCTAGATCTGAGACTTTGGCCAAATTACTTGTTTTTAGCTTCAAAGAGGAGTGTAAATATCAATAATCCCTGAGCACATATAGCTGTATCTAATATTTATAGTGATAACTATGAGCTGTTAAGTTAATGATTTTGATATATTGCATATCCTGATTAAGAAAGTAAACAAGTATATTAGGGAATATTAGAATTCATACCTATCCTTCTTATGGTATATTTTACTTCCTACCTGTGCTAGATAAATATGCATGTTTAATAATGTTAGCAATTGTATACAAATGTTCATATTTCAAGCAAAAACAGGGATTTGATAAATCTCCAGGATCTCTAATTTATTATATTTGGAATCTTAATTAAGTTTTTTGTTGTTGTGGGGCTTTCTTTGAGATATTTAAAAGATGTATTTTCGAATCTACATGACCTAGAGCTAAGGGCAGGTGCACCTCCTGGACACTGACCCTGGAGAGAGGAAACCTCAACCCAACTAAACCCCTCTCCAGCTCTGGGCTCTTAGGTGATGTGACTCTTCTTCAGTGCCTCTCCCCAGCTTTTGTCTGGGGCTCTGGGTCAGGTTCCTAGTTTAAAAGTCTGTGAATGAATAAGGTGGGAACGTAGTTCTGGAATTCTTTGCCAGCTGATCTTTCTTTTTGCAAGGTTTTCCCCAGGAAGTTGGGACTTGTGGGAATAGGTTTTCTCAAGGTTCAGGTTGAACAAGGAGGGGCCTGCACAGTGCTTTCCTGTAATCTGTGAGCCTTATTCCTCCTCCTGTTCCACCTCAACTCTTCCCTTCCTGCCATCCCTCACTTCTTTATAGCCCTTTTTGGGGAATTGTGGTGCCTCTTCCCCATTTGATGAACACTGTATATGGCAGGGCTCAGCTATGGCCGGCAGCATTCGTGACCCCTCATGTGCAGGTTAACAGGCCTCCTATTTGTCTTCCGGGGTTATTCTACAGATTACAAGCCAACAGGTGGTGCTGTATGCTCATACCTCGCAGTGCCCTGTGAGCTGCTGTTCTCTGAGGCAGAGTTATAGGAGCCCACACAGTCCTGGAATTTGATGTAGACAAGATGTTTGGATTTGAAGCCAATGGCCAAGAAAGAAATCTTGAGACTTTGGTGCAAAAATGTGGTTTTATTAAAGTATGGGGACAGGACTTGTGAGCAATGGGGTTATACGGAGTGGCCCATTATATACTTTCAGGTTGGGAGGGGGTTAGGGATAACACTAAGTTTCTAAGGAATTTCCAAAGCAAGGTTTCTAGGACCTTGAGGGGGCTAGCTATTGTGGGGTAAAGGTCATTTATTACCATCTAATCAAACCTTAGTCATGAGACCCTTCAGATGTGTATTGGTGGGCCATATGCTTGGGTGATGATTGCCAACATATATCTTGGGAGTTTAAAGATAAAGGCAATTTCTAAAGGAATTTTTATATGTTAAAGTAGACTTACAGCATTCTGTGGGTTGGGCTAAGATTACAGTTTGCCCTTCACAAAGTATTAACATCGAGGTAGTTGAGTCCCTAGAAGAATGTCACTCTGTTTCAAGGACTTGTCAGTAGGCTCTGGGTAGTAAGGGAATTTAATAATTTTTCTTCTGCCTTTGTTTCCCATATCAGAATTCACTGGAGAAGGAACACAGATAACTGTGGCCAAGTACAACAGATCAAAATAGAAATGCACTTTAATGTATGCGAATGGAGTAGGTTGAAAGTTCAGAAAACTAATATACAAGATTGGTTATCAGTGGTGTATAATGAGAGACTGAATGTATATACTCACAGCTTTGTGTGTTGACTAATTTTTGCTTTGCCATACTCCAAAGACATTTTTACTTATGGGAGGAGGTATTTCTTTCCCCATTAACTTGATTCTAACCAGGGTAGCATGTAGTAGTACCTTCAGAACTGCTAGTTGCCCTCAAAGGTATGTATGTGTATTCCCTGTGAGTTGCAGTGGGATTTTTACCTTTCTTTGTGTACTAACTTCGATATAGAAATAAGAAGGAAAGAATACATTTTCTTACTAACATTTTTACTATTGGTGTTTTAAGAATTACAAAGTTCTGTTCTTGAAGTTTTTTTCATATGATAGCTTTTCTATTTGTTGCAAATCAGTGGATATTTTACAATATTTTAAATATTGTATTTAACAAAACAATAAAACCATAAAAAGCAAACAATACTGGTTATTTCAGTACTTCCTCTGAAAAGGAATGGAATGTGAAGATTCAAATGCTTGTGATTGAACCTTAGTTCAGTAACTGACAGTTTCGCTTCTCTGTTTTTTTTTTTTCTTAAGGTTCTTTCTTCCTTCCTTCCTCCCTTCCTCTCTCTTTCTATCTGTCTCTTTCCCTCTCTCTTTTCTTTTCCTTCCTTTCTTCCTTCCTCTCTCTTTTCTCTTTTCTAGCACGCTGATCAGCAGGAGGATGAGCAGAGGGAGAGGGAGAGAGAATCTTAAGTGGACCCTGCACTGAGCTCAGAGCCTGTCACGGGGCTTAATCTTATGACCCTGAGATCATGACCTGAGCCAAAATCAAGAGTCAGATGCTCAACTTACCAGCCATCCAGGTGCCCCACTTCTCTTTTCAAATAAACAAAAGACCAGCACTCATACTAGGAAAAGTAAATGTTCAGATTTCTTACTAGGTAATACAGTTTGACTGTATTCTTTTAAAGTTAGCTGCTCAGGGATATGAATGGAAAAATAAAAATTCTTGTATGAAAATGTTTCACTAGTATTAAAATATAAGTGTATGCAAATTCATTTAAAACTTAAACAAACAAACAAACAAACAACCCAGCTGTTTAGGTATTCTTAAAGCATATGGTGAAACATACTTTTTTTGGTAATGTAATGCAACAGTTTTGGAATCTGATGCACTTAGACTCAAGTTTACAAAATGGATTTTTATGAAGTATATTCTTTTTCAGTCCATGCTTTGGGCCAGCTGTGGATGAATACATGTCATGTCCAAAGTGCTTTCCAATGGGATTGGTTAGAGGCAGGTAAAGGAATGTTATTTCACACCTCCTTTTGAAGGGGTGTGTCAGCTGACTTCACTTTCCTTCATGGCAAGGCAGAGGCTTCTTTGGGGGTGCTATCTCAGCTTCATAGGTGTTCTGACAACCTGTTTGCTTGCCTACTGCCTGCCTTCCTTTCTTCTTTTTTCCCTTCCCTTCCTTCTTATCAGTGAAGCTAACACTTGGGAAAAATTGGGCAACTTTTACTGTATTATGGTAACATATATATGCAGAATTGAAAATTCCCAAGGTTACTATTAAAAACAAACAGCTGTATTTGACATCCCTTGAGGCCTTCTGATGTCAGTTTTGTGCAGTTTTAATTGAAACATATAACTTGTTAACTGTTGAGAAAAAAGATAGCATGATACTTGTGTATAGGCAATAAATTAAAGGTCAGGATGCTAAGAACTCTTTCATCCACACTTTCTCCTATTCCATTTGAATTTTGTTACATTGTCTTTATTTGCAGTTCAGAGCCCTGTTCTGATCTTTTTATGACACTTCTTATTTTCCTATTCTAAATAGATTTGTCTAAGAATATGAGAAAAGAGTATGTTATTTCCTGCCTTCTTATGGTATGCTGCATACTTTTGGTAAAATTAGTATTTATAACGAAGAATGCAGAGGTATTAGACTAATTTATGACTGCCCTTTAACATAAAAAAAATTTATTCAGATTTCTTTGTGTCTTTTTGATTTTGCTACTTAACTTATTTTTCTGTGTTGTAAGGATTGTTACTGATGAGAGTGGACCACAAATATGTAATTATGGAGTTAATTAAATTCTGTTTTCAAAATTAAAATTCTGAAAGCATCTAGAATGATAGAATTTTTTTATGAGGTGCTTTTTAGTTTAGGAAAGTTATAAGCTTTCTTTACTGCTTTTAAGATACATCATCTTATTGATTTCCTAGAATGTATCATCTCTTAATTTCTCTTGTGGCAAGAAGCACATTATTTGTTCCTGCTGTTTAGATTTTACAAAAACAGTTGTTCTCTCATCTGCCTATGAGCATGTATTAGGGTCTTCACATCTTCATGAGGGGATTAGGGGATTGCATGTAAAAAGGGACAAGAAACAACTGCCATGATGAAGAATTGGAGATGCTTGCCACTTTGAGGTTAGGGGTTAAATTCTCTTTCAATTCAAAAGAGATAGAAAATGATTGTTATAGTCCAGTCATTGTGAAGTCATTGTCCTCATTGTACTTGGCATTTTTTATGCTGTTTGATTGCAAAGATTTGATTTTTTTTAAAACTTTTTCAAGATTTATTTATTTGAGAGAGAGAAAGAGAATGTACAAGCAAGCATGTGAATGGGGGTATAGGCAGAGGGAGAGAATCTGTAAGCAGACTCCCCCAGTGAGTGCAGAGCCCCAAGAGGGGCTCTATCCCGCCACCCGTGAGATCATGACCTGAGCTGAAACTGAGCTGGGAACTTAATTAACTGAGCCTCCCAGGCATCCCGTATTGTTTTTAACTCTTTAAGATGAAGAACTCTGTGGGAAGAAATCCATTTGTCTGTCACAAGAATAAAAAGACCTCTTGATTTTGTTTTTCTTTCCTTGAATGGTACAGCAACTTACATATCTTCCTTGGGCCTTATTTTGGCTTTAATCTTGGTGGGTATACATTGTATTCAAGGTATAGCTCTTGAAGAACAAGGAGAGGGCCAGATAAACATGTTCAGATTCCACTGTAAGCTGTTGGTTAATAAAGCTGACATGATCAGCTCATAGTAGTGACAGGATCTATGCTGGGTGTGAGAAGCCACCAAAGACAGTTTTTAGTATTTGAATATGTCCTAGGCTGAGCTGTTTATCACTGATTAATGCTAACAAAGGCACAAAGTAACATGGGAGTACCGGATGGGGAGGGTTTAATTCCAGCATAACGGGTATCTGAAATGCTTTGTGAGAGAGTTAATATTTGAGCTGGTGGAGATTGGATGAGATTATTCTAGTATTGGTGGTTCAGAAGTTTAAGGGTGAAAGAGGAAATCCACAGCTTGAGTAAAGTCACGACAGGATGTTTTTGATAGTTGTCTCTTTGTGGTTTGAAATGAAGTACTTTTAAAATGGTGGGTATAGCCAAGCTATGAAATACCTTGACTGTTACACAGAGAAATTTGGACCTTTTAATTTTTTTGTGATGGAGAGCCATTGACCATTTTTGAGAAAAGTTTCAATATAAACCTTTATAAAACACAATGGTGAAAATACACTAATAGTTATATTTACAATTTTAATAAGAGCATTTTTCTTTTTTGTCTAGTTCTTTTGACTAATTAAACTTTTTTTGACATTTATTCAGCAAATACATATTGAGTTCTAGTCACATGCAAAGTTATTCATATGTGGGGATGAAGTATAAATAAAACTAGATCTGTCCCATGAAGAGCTTTTAGCAGGATGTTTCATTTTATTTTAAGCATTGAATATTGCATGCTTATTAAGAAGACTGTGTCTTCTAAAATAAGACTGCATTTAGGGACAGACTCATAAATTCAGAGAACAAACTAGTGGTTGCCAGACAGGAGGGGTTTAGGGATATGGGCAAAATGGTTGAAGGGAATTGGGAGATACAGGCTTCCATTTATGAAATGAATGAGTCACGGGGATGAAAGGAACAGCATAGGGAATATAATCAATGGTGTTGTCATGGCCTTGTATGGTGACAGATGGTAGTTACATATGTGGCTAGCATAGCGTAATATATAGAGTTTAAATCACTGTTATGTATCTGAAACTAATGTAATATTGTTTGCCAACTATTCTTTAATTAAAAGTAAATAAGTCTGTATTTTTAAGAAATTTTGATCACCTTGAGTTTTTCCTTTTTGGCCAAATGACTGTAAAGCAGCATGTTTTCCTATGCTTGGTGGGTGGCCGTATGATTGCGAATTACAGTGGAAACATCCCAGTTCCATTTATTTGTCTCTTTGATTTTTGGGATATGATATAATTAGAGTATTCATATTTTACCCATTAGTGATTAGTTAGGTCTTCAAGCATTTTGTTTGTTTGTTTAATGCAAGAGGGTTAAATCATTTACAGTAATATGAGTTATTTTCATTGACTGAAGTGACTTGCGGATATGAGAGATTAGGCATAAAGTGGAGGCGCCTGCAATCATTGCTGGGTGGCTCCTGCCTTGACTTCTTTCTTCCAGTGATCTTGTCTCCACCCTATCTAGGTCAGTCATTCCAGTGGTCTTAATATGTGCACTGTCTTCTTAATTCCAGTTTCAGAAATCTCATCCTGTGACAAGGTGACTCCTTGTCTCTTCAGCTCATTCCTTCTACTACCTTAATCCCAGTACACCCTTGAACTCGAGCAGCAACTAAAAAGCCATTGATCATACTTTTCATGGTTGCTCATTCCCCTCATGCTCTCACTTCTTCTCCGGCAAATTATATCCTATCATTGTCATCTTTCTCTTCACACTATAGCCCTTTTCTTACTTGTCACATCTGCATCTGGTTCCGCTCACCTATCTCCCTGCTCTCCATGCTTGTCCCTATGTAGCCTTACTGTGGCTGGGGACAAGCACACAACTATCCCAACTGCTCTTTCCAGATCCAAGACCTCAGGTGGACATTTTATTATGCCCAGCAGTCTAGCCACATCCTCTAGATCCCTTTCTTGTCTCCATCCTCATTCTCTCTTATGTGCCTTTCTTCTCATTTCAGTGAAAATATGAGAGAACTTCACAGATTCCCAACAGCACCAAAGCCCATATACTCAATCTCCTGTTCTGTCACTCTGGATAAATTGTTTTTGCTTCTACTTGAGGTCACTTGTGCACATAACTCCAGTCCCCCTTGCAGGGGGAAGAACACTGCTTCACCAGTTCCTCAGTCCAGCATTGTCAGCATTTTTTTTTTTTTCAGCATTGTCAGTTTTTCCTTCCTTACTGGATGGATCATTCTTATCTTCCTACAAGCTTTTATTTCTCCTATCTGAAAGATTCTTGTAATCCCTCTTCTCATCATGCTTATAACCCCCCCCTTTTATTGCTTCTTTTTTTTCCCAGTATCTCTTTAACTGCCACACTCTTCGACCCTCTCTATGCTCCCAGAACTTCTTTTGTCAAAATCCCTGATAACCCAATGTTGCTAAATTGTATTATTTTTTAATTCTCATCTCACCTGACCTATTAGCAGCATGTGATACAACTGCATTTCATTCTCCTTGAAGATCTTCTTTCCTTGGTTTCTCAGAACACTGCACATTTCTGATTTCCTTCCATGTTACCCAATTTGTCCTTCTCAGTCTCTTTTGGTGGTTTCCTCTATCTCTGAAACAGCATCCCATTGAAGAACTCTAGGGCTCAGTTCTTGGGTTCCTCTTTTCTGTCTACATTTGCACCCTTATGACTGAATTCAGTCTTGCAGTTTTAAATATCATCCATATCTTGATTTCTTCTGACTACTAAATTTATATCTTTATTCTAGACTTTTCCTCTGAACCCTCAAACTTCTGCGAAGTGATCCAGGCTGATAACTCTATTTGGATGTCTAATAAGCTTCATAGACTTAAGTCCAGTAACTGCTCTTACCAGTTTCTACATCTTTTTAAATTACAACTCCATTCCCCTAGTTGTTTAGACCCCAAACTCTGGAGTCTTCAGTGATATCTTCCTTTCTCTTTAATTACAAATTCATTATCTCCACATTTTCCATCTTCCAAATCTATGGGAAAGTGACCACTTCTCACCACTCTAGCCACTACATCTCTGGTGCAACCACTGTTATCACTGGCCTGAATTGTCCTAGTGACTCTCAAAGTCTCCCTTTTCCTGTCAATTCTTAATTTAGAGGCCAGAGGGACACCTTTAAAACCTTTTTTCAGATTGTACACCTTTCTGCTTGAAATCTCTTTATCATGACTTCCCATTTCATGTATATTAATATTTAAAGATCTTACTAGGTACACAAGTGCTACATGATTGCTCTTTAGCCAACATATGTCATCTCCAGACACAGGTACTCCTCACCTCTTTGATTCCTTTACTACCCCTCTGCTTCTCGAACATTAAGCCTAATCTTCTGCACCAAGGAGGAGGCAGGAAGGTAGAGCTGAGATGGGGATGGGAAGGGAATGAGGGCCCAGTGACAGCAGTTGCTTTAGACCAGCCTCCCAGGTAGTCTCCTTCTGCTGTCTTCTCAAGGCATTTCAGACTTAGCTTTAGTGAAAACTCTGTTGTTATCTGGCCCCAGGTCCTACTCTGTCTCTTCTGTTTTTCTATGCCCTGCCTATACCTGTTCTGTCCCTTAATTCAGTCCTCAAATTATTCCAGTGTTTAACATTTCACCTGTTTTCTGCTGGGGCCAATTCATACTATGTTGACCCAGAAAACTCTTTTGGATTTTGTGAGAGGGTTTTTTTATTAAATATAAAAAATATATATTTTTTAAACTAATTTTTCTTTTGGTCTCTGGATTCTGCTTTGCCATTGATATAGATACAATTAAGTTGTGTACAGTATCAATTTTTTTAAATTAAAAATTATGGGTGGTAGAGATTTTTGTTGACCAGAGTAAGGCCTTCAACTCATACTAATGTGTCTGGCATTAGTTCTTTCTCTTTAAAAACATATTTTGATACCATGTTTTGTGTTAGCGAGTCTTGGGTGTGCTGCTTTTGAAGTTCTGAAATGAACAAGGCATATGACAATGAGCATTCAAGGAATCCCGTATTCTTTTTACTATTTGACTTTCTAAGACTTTTCTTGAGGGCTCAGTATTCCTTTTGAAGCTTGTGGAGTATGGGTTCTTGATCACAGACCATTCATTGTTTCTTCTCTAAATTTCTCTGTGGATGCCTGAGTTGCACTTCCCTGGGACTTGTTATGATCGTATGTCAACATTGCAGGGCTGTCACTGTTGATGACGTATCTCACATGATAGCTGTGGAAGGGTTTCTGATGGAATAATTGTGATATAAATGTTACTGTATGATGTGGTTACCATAGAAAAGTATGTGGATCAGATAAAAGAGATACAAACTTCAATTATTTGGGCTAACTCGCTTTCTTTTGTCTAGGATAAGCTCAATTCCAGAACTCTCTTCACCTGATACAGTGGAATGATGGTTTATCATGGGCTCCTTCCTTGTTTGGAAAATTGCTGTTATAAAACATGTTTTTAAAGAAATTTTTACAGTAGATCATTGTAGTTCCCTTTCTCCCCAGGCCCCAGTTAACGTGAATTATTTATTTTTTTTAATTGAGATTCAGATCTCTTTGAGATTCAAGATTTCGTCAATTACAATTCAAGTTCAAAGTCAGGTTTTGTTTTTGCTTTTGATTTTATGGTAGCTGAAATGATGTATTACCATTTCTTGAGAAATTTAGGGATTATATTTTATAAAAAGGCATGGGGATGTGGAAAGGCACTGTTTTTTGTTTTGGTGTTTTTTTTTTTTTTTTTTTTTTTAATGTGGAGCTGCAGTCATCCTAGAGTACTGGGATTACCAGTCACTGACGTGGAACTTTGCAGATGGATCCTTAATGGACCCTGAATTCCCCTTCAATGGATTACAATGAACATGAACACTTTCTAAGAACAGCCATTGCTAATGATAAAATCTTGTGGTAAGAGCAACTGTATGGGCAGCATGTCTTCATTTTGCTCTTAAAAGTGACCTTGTGACCAGCTGGTGATAGTAAAAATAGTCTTTTTCTCTGATGGTGGTTCGTTGATAAGCCAGGTTTCTCCTTTGTGTGAGTAACTTATCCTTTGTGATGGCAAGTGGGTATTAGGCATTGGGTCTTACAAGAAAATACTTCTCAAAGTGATAGACTTCAACTGGGAGAGGCATCTGTGGTGGTAGTGGCAAAATAAAACTGACCTTGTCAGAGTTTGATAGGTCCACTCATGTCTTTCAGCTTTAATTTTCTCATCATTTAATATGTGAATGTGTGTAAAATGTGTTGATATGAGAATTAAATGAGCAAATATAAGGGGGGGTTCACAAATGAAACAAGTATGAGGTGGTATTAGAGAAGGAGATGTAGAGAGAAAATCAGCAAAAGAGGGATCAAAATGAAAATGAAGGGAAGGGAAATATAAGGTGAAAGGTGGAATCTTATTCTCTAAGTGTGTGTTTTCATTTTTTGCTTTGGTTAGATTTTGTAGCTATAGTCAATTTTTGCATAATCAGAATTATTTCATGAGTGGCTCATAACAACAGTTACAATATGAAGCTGATTATCTGCCTCTCAATGAGAAGCCACAGGATCTTTCCAGTATTAAGTTCTACCCTCCTTTATGTCTCATTCTGCAATCTAGGGTGGATAAGGCCTGGTGCTAAGAACACATGCTGGGAAAAACAAATCAAATGCCTCCAAACATTGTTTATCTCAGATATAGATTAGAATTGTAAAAACAATTGGGATATGTTAAGTAGTTTTCAAATTATTAGACAGTGTTCTTAATGTTATGACTTACCTGAGGAACTATATTATAGGGTTTTAGAATTTGTAGTTAGCATCATAAATGCTTTTTAGATGATCTGGTCATTCTCAGTTGTATTGTTCCCTCTTAATTGTTGCCCAATTTTATTTTATTTTATTTATTTATATTTTTAAAGATTTTGTTTATTTATTTGACAGATAGAGATCATAAGCAGGCAGAGAGGCAGGCAGAGAGAGGGAGAAGCAGGCTCCCTGCTGAGCAGAGAGCTGGACTTGATCCCAGGATCCTGAGATCAGATCTGAGCTGAAGGCAGAGGCTTTAACCCACTGAGCCACCCAGGCGCCCCTGCCCAATTTTATATTTATAAACATGCCAATATTATTGGTATGTGCAATTAAATATATGTGTCTTTATTTTCCTTAGTTGTTACTTATATGATTGGTGGGAAATATATTGGGTAACTAGCTTCTCAGTAAGGGCAGTGTAGAATTTTTACCATTACCATTTGAAGAAAATACACTCTTCAGGCTTTATACTTAAGAACACGCCTGACCATTTTTACCTAGGCTCTCAGGTGATGGTAACAGAAGAACTGATGACATTACTAGATAATCATTAATTAGGATATGAGATGTATCAGACTTACCCCCAAAGCAAGACGCTTCCCTTTGAGGTGGCCCTCCATCCTCTCTGTGGGATGGCCCTCTCAAGGCATTCTTTTTTTTTTTTTTTTTTGACTTTTTAAAATTTATTTATTTATTTTAATAAACATATATTATTAGCCCCAGCGGTACAGGTCTGTGAATTGCCTGGTTTACACACTTCACAGCACTCACCATAGCACATATCCTCCCCAATGTCCATAACCCCATCACCCTCTCCCTACCTCCATTCTGACCACTCCACTAAAACTGCTTGAGTGATTGGCCTATACCTTACCCAAACTCATTATTAACCTTTGTTCTCATCTTCCTTGACTTTCAGTAGCATCGGGCCACTCTTCCCATTTTGAAAAGCTACCTCATCTTGGTTACCACACTCTCAGACTCTTGGAAGGAGTCACCATACTTACTTCTTACTTACTTCTTACTTACTTCTCTGCTTCCTCACCTCACACTGATGCTTTAACACACTCACACACTGGGCTTTAACATAGCTTCCATCAAGGTCTTCTCTGGGCCAAAGCCATTAGTGAGTTCCCCATCCTCGTTTTATGTAACTTCTCCATCCTTGAAACATGAGCTTCTTTAGTCTCCATTTAACACCATATTCACCTGGTTTTCTTTCTCCTCTCTGGCTATTTCTCATCCTCCTTTATTAGGCCTCTGAATATTAGAAGGTCACAGAGGTCTGCCCTTGGCCCTATTCTTTATCTTTAAGGTCTTTATTGATTTAGTTATTTGTCTTACATTTACTAGAAGGTAAGTCCCTTGTGAGCAGGCACTTTTGTTTGTCTTGTTTGTGCTGTATGTCCTGTGCCCACAAAAATGCTGAGATAGTAGGTGCTGGCTGCTTGGCTTTACTTTTAATAACTCCTCTCACAGTGTGGACTTGGGTGTCGTAGTTTCCCCAAGATTGTAGTCAGTATTTCTGTGATCATCTTGCGCATTACTTAAGTATCCTGGAACACCATTTATACTTCACTCACCCATGTGCTGTTTTTCCATTAAGGATACTACATCTTTGTAGCAGATAAAAGCTGGAGTCTTTTGCTGTGTTAATGGTGCCTCTTTCATTATACCCCATGATTAGTCACTTTACTTATTGCATTGTTCCTACCCATTTCTTTTTCAAACATTCACCTTTTAACCACCTTGGAGGTTGATGGTTACCCTTGGCTCTAGCCTTCCTCTGAAAATATGTCATATTACTCTGAGAATACAAAACTCTGAAATTCCTTCGTGAAAGGATTTTAAGCAAGGAAGCATAGCTGCCAGGATTCTTTAAGTCTCTGTTTCCTGAGACACACATGCAGGGCCCTCTACAGCTTATCTGTAGCCTGTTTTCCAGGCTGTTGGCCCAGCACTGCCTATACCCTGTGCTTTAGCAGAAATGAATTACCTTATACTCCACACCTGTGCTTCTTCATCTCCCTGCTTTGCCTTGTGCTCTTACTGAAATATGTTCTTTATCCAAACTCTACATACTTCAAGGCCATTTCAGCTGCTTCGTTTTTGGGAAGATTTATCTGCTTACCCTAAGCTTGAAGTAATCTCTCTCTACTGTGAAATCCCTAGTTATCCTTACCTTAATTACAGTGCTTAGACTTTTCTTTCTTGTGTTTGCTTATGTCTAATATCCCTTGTAGGTCACTGAAGACAAATGCTTGGCCCTTGCCTTTTGTTCAATAAATATTGAAGGAATGAAAGAGACTTGAACTCATTTAAAGAAACTAAATGCCCTTTTACTATTTACTTACCTATCCTGGGTGTCAGATCTCTTTTAATTGTGTTTATTCTTCCATTTCCAAGTTAATAACAGCTAACATTTGAGTGTAATGCTTTACTTTTCACAAAGCAGTATACATGTTATCCTGTTTGACACCCCCTTCACCCCTTTCAACAGTTCAGTAAGGAGGTAGTGTATGTAAGCTATAGAATAGGATAGAAATTAAGTGTAGAGGCTGTTCTGAAATACCAACTGAGTATTACTCCCACCTTAAAAGACCACCAGAGACGTGAGTCAAAGCCAAGCAGCAAGGGTTGTTTATTGCAGGTTCGAACCTGGACCTCTGCGCCGCTCATTGCCGATAACGCCGAGAGGTCCGGAGCTGGGTGGGTGCAGGATTTTTATAGACAGATACAAACAAGTTTCGGGTAGGGCTGAGCTGATTGGTTGACAGTTTGAACAGGTATACTTGGCGTCAGTGGATTGGGTCAGGGGACCCGTGCGCGAAAGCAGGGGTCTGCGCGAAAGCAGACAAAGGGTCCCCGCGAAAGCAGACAAAGCAATCTTACAGAAGCAGAACTGGCGGGTTAGCCCGCGCGCGTGAAAAAGCAAGCATTCGTTCAGAAGCGAAACTAGCTGGTTAACAGGATAAAAATGCACTTCTAGCCAGGGGGGTTCTTTTGGTCTTTCAGTTCCTTTAGTCAAGTAGCTACTTTGGCTGCTCTGCCCCAGTCATTGGTCCAGGAACTTTTTCCTCTCTATTGAGTTGACTCTTTTTAGCAGCTCCATTTTATGGAGAAAGAAACTGAAGCCCATGAGTTACCTGTTTTGAAGTTAACCAGCTGGTATCTTAGTCAGATTTGCAAACCAAATTTGAGGTATGTAAGAAGGAAGGATATTTTGTGGGTTCCAGAAAATATATAAGAAGTCCGTCTTTACTATTTTAAAGAAATTATAGAGATTTTTCTTTCAAATGTCTTTTTTTAGTTTTTAAGGATTAACATCACTTGGTTTCTACAACCCTCTGCCACTTCTTTCTTTAGTGGCTCATAAGGGTCTCATTTTTGAAAGGTCATTAATTTCACTGGCCCCTGAAGAATGTTACTACTCTTAATGAGTCCTGAGAGTCTTGGGGATATTAGTCTCATTTTAACTCTTCCTGGTATAATTGGATCAATGTGATGCTTTTGACTTAATTGGTTTCAGTTTGTCAGAGGAGGAAGACATTTTCCTTGGTGCTGTGCTAGAATATCTGTTTTCCAAGACTCCTCACAGAAGTAAAATTAATCAGAGTCAGCAGTTCTTGGGATCTCCTATGGGTCAGATATAGCCACTGATGGGAAATACTCTAGGGCAGCAGAGGTAAGGTTTTTGGGATATGTGTGTTGAATTTTCACATCCTGAGAATAACTTCTGCCCCATTCTGTCAGTATTTACAGAATTGTCTACATGAATTGTTTCTGTAAATTTCTCTGTAATCTTTTTATACAGACCCTTTCATTTTTTTATTGAGCACCTAATACAGAGAATGCCTAGAAAATAAAGCAGCTATTTATGTTAGTGGCATTTACTTAAAAATATATTTTAAAGCGATCTACACAGTGTAATTACTTGTATGTCTTAAGCAGTTAGTATCCCTTTGTTCTAATAAGGTGATAAAGCTAATCTAGTGGTTCTTCCACTTTCATGTACAGAAGAAATCTGGAATTCCTATTAAAAAAATGTAGAAGCAGGCCTCTACTCCTCTGTAGCTGTATTTCATAGCAAGCATCTTAAGAGTATTCTGATGCCTGTAGCCCTCTGAATGCATATTGAAATACACGACTGTAATCTTGCCCTTGCCTGTGACTACTGTCTTATGCCAGAATTCTTCAGGATAACACCTGCAATTACAGTTTCCTGACTCTGCAGATGTTTGGATTACTTTGTCTCCCTTCCCCCCATCTCCCTACAGACCCTTTAGGCCTTGATCCCTGTAATGAGTGCAGCAGGCATCATTGGATACTTACTTTTTTTCTATATAGGATATGCCCTACCCTCCTTCTTGCCACCTCCAGGCTGAAACTACCATCACCTCACTATAGTAGGTTTATAGTTGCTTGAAACAGTATATATTGAACAAAATAATTTTCATGAGAAAAATATTGGTTAACAATTAGTGAAACACACAAATAGAGTTATAAGATTTAAAATTTAAGGTCATAGTAATTAGTGCTTTATTAAGAAATATACTTCATTACTTAATAAAGATACTTCTATATACCCAGTAAATGGCCCTCAAGTAAATATTTATGTTTAATAATAATTTCCTCCATATCAGTGAATACTATTCTTGAATATTAGCCTTCTTGGGGCTGTGGATGTCAGTAAGCACTGCTAATATCTTAATGGAAGTCTTATCTGGGAAAAATGTTTACTGTGGAGCTATATGTGAGAATTATATCAGCTTATAAGAAAATGGACTATTAACTCTCTAAAGGTACTAACAGTTACAAAGAAATCGTAAGTCATAATGTGACCAGGTCCCTGGCTTAATACTGCAGGCTAGACATAGGTGCATGAGAACAGAAAAAGTACCTGAGGTTTAGCAGGGAAATGAATTCCCATGTGTGTAGCCATCAATAAATCAGTCGTGCCCTGAAGAATAGTAGGAGTAATATGAGAGAGACTCTGCCATGGTGTTTGGGGTTGGGTAATAGGGATGGATTGGATGCCACTAGGAAAATAACTTCATGAGGGATTCTGGATTCTTACAGGTATGTAGCTATTCAAGTGGTGGGGTCATGTTGTCTATCAGACAAAAGCTGTAGCCAGAGTACAGAGAGGGGAAAGTATGTGATGGTTTCAGTGACCAAGTGGGCCATTCTGCTTCTCTTGTGCATAGACTTTGGGAACTAAGATTTGGGATATATTATTATGGCTTACAATATTGGCCCTAGCAATGCCCCATCCCTTTCTTTTTTAATCTCTTAGTCTAGGGCACTCAGGAAAAAGTTTGTTGAAAAAGTGTACACTTGGGGAAAGGAGGGGTTGATGGTAACAGAGTAGGAGGACTGCTCACCTCATTTTGCAAATACAACTAGATAACTATAAAATCATCCTAAATACCACAGAAATTAAGTGAAAGACTGGCAGAAAAAAACTCCACAACTAAAGGTAGAGGCGAGGACACATTAAGAAGGTAAGAAGTGTGGAGGTGTGATTTGGAAGAGAAATGGATTGTGGCCACCAGAGTAGGGAGGGAGCCACAGTTGCAGAGGAGGGTGAGAGACAGACTAGCACACAGGGCAGTGCATGGGGGAAAACGAATCCCAATAGTAATTGGATTGGAAAGTGAGGGAGGCTGAATTTTGTGAGTTCTGGCAACCAGTGAGGCTAAAGGTCTGGGCTTGGCTTGGGAAGAGCCTTGGAGGACATTGGGGCTGCTCTTGGAAAGAAGTTAAGCAAACAACCCATGGACATACAGTGTGAAAATAGTGATCTGAAGAGCTCATGGGTCACACAATGGAGAGGTTATTTGTTCATCTCAGAGTGTGTTCCAGAGAGGCATTGTTCATAGAGAGACCTCTCCAGGAGCAAAGGAATGAGCAAGTGCCATTTCCCTTCCTCACCCCTTAGCATAGGCACACGGCTATGAATGGAACCAACATAGCACTGACACTTGCTATCTTATACCAAGCATACCACACCGTACCCCAACCCCCCCCCACTTTGGTGGTGCCTCCCTTCCCAGACAACTTGCCTCAGTCCCAGTGCAGCAGATCCCCTCCCCCAGAAGAATAGCCCAAACCCCCACCAAAACCCTGTCTCACAACCCGAGACTTTTTGTGGAGCATCAGTTCCAATGGTGATGGCGACAAGTCTTATTTCACAAGCAGACCAGAGCACACCTAGTTAAAACATGTCACATTCAGGCCAGGGACCAAAGACTGCCCACAATAGGCAAACAGGCCTGAAGGATAAAGATACCAGGACAAAACAACAGAGCACATGTGGCACACTTTGGAGACATTCCCGAGTCAGTGGGGTCAAACTTAAATGACCATCAACTTAGTATAGACTGCCAAATGCAGAAGAAGTTGTTCTACAAACCTAATGGTAACCATATATCAAAAACCACTAATACGCAAAGAATAAAGAGAAAAAATCCATATATATATATATATAAAACTAAAGAAAATCAGCAAACCATGAAAGAGCGAAAGAGAAGAAAGGATCAGAGAATATTGCCAGAAACAACCATAAAACAAATAATAAAATGAATAATTACTTTGAATGTAAATGGACTAAAGGCTCAAATCAAAAGACATAGTGTGACAGAGTAAATTAAGACAAAACCAATCAAGACCCATCTATAAGAGACTCATTTAAGATGAAAACACACCTGCAGATTGAAAGTGAGGGGGTAGAGGGGCACCTGGGTGACACAGTTGGTTAAGCGTCTCTTGGTTTCAGCTTAGTTTGTGATGTCAAGCCTCTTGTCAGGCTCCATGTTCATCATGGAGTCTGCTTAGTATTCTCTCTTTCTCTACTCCCCTGCCAAGCTCATGCTTTCTCTCTATATAAAATAAATAAATAAATCTTTTTTAAAAAAAAGAAAGTGAGAGGATGGAGAAACATCTGTCATGCAAATGATGTCAAAGAAACCTGAGATAGCTCTATTTATATCATATAAACTAGACTTTTAAAATGAAAACTGTAACCAGAGACAAAGAAGGACACTATATCATAGTAAGGGGACAATCCAACAAGAAGATAAAACAATTATAAATACTTACACACCCAACATGGGAGCGCCCAAATACATAAAACAATTGATGACAAACACAAAGGAACTAATTGATAATAATACAATAATAGCAGGGGAGATTAACACCTGACTTACCTCAATGGACTAATCATCTAAACAGAAAATCAACTAAGAGACAATGGCTTTGAATGACACATTGGACCAGATGGGCTTAACAGGTATATTCAGAGCATCCCATCTTAAAACAGCAGAATACACATTCTTCTCAAGTTCACATGGAACAGTCTCCAGAATAGATCATATACTAGGTCACAAAACATGCCTCAAGAATTCAAAAAAATTGAAATCCTACTATGCTTATTTTCTGACCACAATGTTACAAAACTAGAAGTCAGTCACAAGAAAAAATTCTGGAAAGACCACAGATGTATGAAGGTTGAATAACATGGTACTAAGCAGTGAATGTGTCAACCAAGAAATACAAGAAGAAATAGAAAAGTACATGGAAACAGGTGAAAGTGTTTCCAAAACCTTTGGGATATAGCAAAAGCAGTTTTAAGAGAGAATTTGATAGCAATATAGGCCTTTCTCAAGAAGCAAGAAAAATGTCAAACAACCTATCCTTACATGACGTAAAGGACCTAGAAAAATAGCAACAAACAAATCTAAAAGCAGCAGGAGGAGAGAAATAATAAAGATTAGAGTGGAAATAAATGATATAAAAGCCAAAAATACATTAGATCACAGATCAATGGAACCAGCAACCAGCTGGTTCATTGAGAAAAAAGTCAGTAAAACTGGTAAACCTCCAGCCAGACTTAACAAGAAAAAAAAAGAGAAAGGATCCAAATAAATAAAATCACAAATTAGAGAAGAGATAAAACAACCGACACCACAGAAATATGAATAATTATAATAGAATAATAAGAGAGAATATTATGAAAAACTATATGCCAACAAATTAGACCAGCTAGAAGAAATATATAAATTCCTGGAAACATATTAACTACTAAAACTGAAACAGGAAGAAATAAAAAAATTGAAGAGATCAATAACCAGCAAAGAAATTGAATCAGTAATCCAAAAACTCCCAACAAACAAAAGTCAGGGTCAGATGGCTTTCCAGGGGAATTCTGCCAAACATTTAAAAAAGAATTAAAAACTATTCTACTCAAACTATTCCAAAAAATAGAAGAGGGAGGAAAATTCCCAAATTCATTCTATGAGGCCAGCATTACCCTGATATCCAAATCAGATAAAAACACCCGAAAAAAAGAGAACTATAGGTCAGTGTGTCTGTTGAACATAGATACAAAATCCTCAACAAAATAGTAATAAATAAGATCTAATAAATACATTAAAAAATCATTCATCACAATCACATGGGATTTATTCCTAGATTGCAACGGTGGTTCAGTATTCACAGATGAATCAACATGATACATCACATCAATAAAAGAAAGATAGGAACCATGTTTATTTCAAGACACAGGAAAAATATTTGACAAAGTACAACATCCATTCATGATAAAACCCTCAACAAAGTAGATTTAGAAGGAACATACCTCCAAATAATAAAGGCCATCTATGAAAAACCCACAGCTAACATCACTCTCAGTGGGGAAAATGGAGAACCTTTTCCCTAGGGTCAGGAACAAGACAGGGATGTCCAGTCTCATCCCTTTTATTCAATGTAGTACTGGAAGCCCTAGCCATAGCAATCAGATGATGAAAAGAAATAAAAGGCATCGAAATTGGCAAGGAAGAAATCAAACTTGCACTGTGGGCAGATGACATGATACTATATATTAAAAACTCTATAAACTTCATCAAAACATGCTAGAACTGATAGATGAATTCAGTAAGTCTCAGGACACAATCAGTATACAGAAGATCTGTTCTATTTCTATACAGTAATAATGAAGTAGTAGAAGGAAATGAAGAAAACAATCCCATTTAGAATTGCACCAAAAATAATAAGAAAATTAGGAATAAACCTAAGCAGAGAGGTAAAAGATCTGTACTCTTAAAACTATAATAAACACTGATGAAAAGAAATTGATGATGACATAAAGAAATGGAGTGATATTCCATGCTTGTGGATTAGAAGAACAAATATTGTTAAAATATCTATACTAACCAAAGCAATCATTTAATGCAATCCCTATCAAAATACCAAGAGCATTTTTCACAGAGCTAGAACAAATAATCCTAAAATGTGTATGGAACCACAAAGACCGCAAAGAGCCAAAGCAGTCATGAAAAGACAAAGCAAAGCTGGAAGCAGCATGATTCTGGATTTCAAGTTATATTACAAAGCTGTGGTGATCAAAGCAGTATGCTATTGGCACAAAAATTGACACAGATATAAATAGAATAGAATAGAAAACCCAGAAATAAATGCACAATTATATGGTCAAATAATGTTTGACAAAGCACGAAAGCATATCCAATGGGAAAAATTCTCTTCAAGTAGTACTGGTGTGGGGGGATGCCTGGGTGGCTCAGTCGGTTGGGTGTCTGCCTTCAGCTCAGGTCAGATCCTAGGGTCTTGGAATCAAGCCCTGCATCAAGCTCCCTGCTCAAGAGAGTCTACTTTCTCCTCTCCCTCTGCAGCTCCCCCTGCTTATGCTCTCTCTCCATCAAATAAATGAAATCTTTAAAAATAAAAAAAAGTTTTAAAAGCTCCAAAGAAACAAGTGGTATTAGGAAAATTGGACAGCAGCATACAAAAGAATAAAACTGGACCACTTTCTTATATCATATACAAAAATAAATACAAAATAGATTAGATAACTACATGTGAGAATTGAACCCATAAAAAACCAAGAAGAGAACATAGGCAGTAACTTCTTTGACATCAACTGTAACAACTTTTTTCTAGATATGTCTCTTGAGGCAAGTGAAACAAAAGTACAAATAAACTATTGGGATTACATAAAAATAAAAAGTTTTTGTACAGTGGGGCAACAGTCAACCAAACTAAAAGGCAACCTGTAGAATTGGGAGAAGATGTTTGCAAGTGACATATCCAATAAAGGGTTAGTATCCAAAATAGGTAAAGAACTTCTAAAACGCAACACCCCAAAACCAACTAATCCAATTAAAAATGGGCAGAAGACATGAACAAACATTTCTCCAAAGAAGATATATAGACACATGAAAAGATGCTTATCTTCACTTACCATCAGGAAAATACAAATCAAAACTACAGTGAGATACCACCTCACACCTCACACCTGTCAGAATGGCTAAAATGAACAACACAGGAAAGAACAGATGTTGGCAAGGATGCAGAGAAAGGAGAACCCTCTTACATTGTTGGTGGGATTGCAAACTGGTGCAGCCACTGTGGAAAAGAGTGTGGAGGTTCCTCAAAAGATTAAAAACAGAACTACCCTATGAACTAGCAATTGTACTACTTGGTATTTACCAAAAGAATACAAAAATACAAACTCAAAGTGATACATACATCAGTGTGTTTATGGCAGGATTATTTACAATAGCCAAAGTATGTTGAACATAACATTAAAAAAATAGCCAAATTGGGGCACCTGGGTGGCTCAGTGGGTTAAAGCCTCTGCCTTCAGCTCAGGTCATGATCTCAGGGTCCTGGGATCGAGTCCTGCATCGGGCTCTCTGCTTGGCAGGGAGCCTGCTTCCTCCTCTCTCTCTGCCTGCCTCTCTGCCTACTTATGATCTCTGTCTGTCAAATAAATAAATAAATAAATTTAAAAAAATAGCCAAATTGTGGAAGCAGCCTAGATGTCCACTGATAAACGGATAAAGTAGAGGTGATACACACACTCACACACACACACACACACACACAGGAATATTGCTGCACTGTAACAAAGAATTTTTTTCAACAACATGGTAGATCCAGAGTATAGTATGCTCTGTGAAATATGGCAGAGAAAGACGAATACTATATGATTTAATTCACATGTAGATTTTAAGAAACAAAACAAGTGAGGGAAGTGGGGGAAAAAAGAGAGAGAGACAAACCAATATACAGACTCTAGAGAACAAAGTGATGATTACCTGAGGGCAGGTGATTGGGAGGATGGGGAAATAGCTGATGGGGATTAAGGAGTGCACTTGTGATGAAGACTAGGTGATGTAGGGAATTATTGAATTAGTATATTATACACCTGAAACTGATTGAACACTGTATGTTTACTGAAATTATGAAAAATACTTAGAAAAAGTGGCACAGAGAGTCTATAGAGAGAGATGCTACAGTGTATACAATACTATCAGTTGCTGTCACTTTTCAGACCTCTCATTTAACCCTTACATCACTTATTTGAGGCAGAAGGAAAATGAGACAAAGAGATGAAATGTGTCTCCCTGGTTGATGCACACCCAAAGGAGCAGATCCAAACTGTGACCTGTTTGTGGCCATTTCTGCTAAATCATCCATTCTGAATCCTGAAATGATTTTGTCTCAAGAGGGCATTTAACAATGTCCAGGGACATTTTTGAATGTCACAAATGGGGAAATGTCACTGGCATCTAAGTGAAAAGAGGCCATGGGTGCTGCTAAGCATCATTGGATGCACAGACAGTACCCTACATCAAAGTATTATCTGGCCCCCCAAATGTCAATAGTGTGGTGATGGTATTAACTGTACTACCACACTTTGTAACCACCCTTCATCCAGACTTCAATTAATTTTCCCATTAGCTGAAAAGCTAATTTAAGGAAAAGACAGTTTATTTTATTCTTGGGTTTTTTCACTTATTGTACAGGATGTGTAGTTCATTTACATACATCTTCAGTAGTAAAATTTCAAAGTATTTTAATTCCATAAGAAATGTGAATCTCAACTACTAATACTAGATTTAAAAGGCATAGGATAGACTACCAGCATAAATTGAAACCACTTTTCTAAAACACATTCTGAAATTCTTCTAGGGAAACATTAGACATTAGGATGTTAACTTTAGAAAGCCTTTAGTAGATTCTGACAGTTAATTATGCGGGGAGGTTCTAAATCCCTTGGTTTCTTTAATTCTGCAGGTAGTGCCTTAGGGAAAGATAAATACCAGCATTACCATTTGAAGCAGATCCTAGTTATCTGCTGCATGCATGCTGGGGGAGGAGGCTAACAATCAATGGTCGAAATGAAACAGATTGAAGAAAGGAGTGGCTTGGACCATATTCAGGGTTGGCTTTCCTTATGGAAGAAAAATGTATCTGATGAACAGTTTTATTCCTCTTGAACCTGGTTCTGCAAATAACTTTTGGCTAAAGTTCCATCAAAAATTTAAAAAGAATGCTATGTTAATAATAAATTTTAAACAGGGGAAATAAATTCGCTTTCAGTGAATTTGAACTTGATGGTAATTTGTTTAATATTTGCTTATGTATAGTTTTAATATACATGTAAGGCAATGTATAAATCTCAAGAGAAACATTTTGTCAAGAACACAAAAGCTTGGCAGAAAGGTAAAGATCGAAGTGATGGCAAGGATTTTTGCACGTTTGTTTTTAGAATGAATGGTCCTTTGAATTAGAATTTTTCCAGATTTTCCCTATTGTGAAACTCAGTGTTAAAACCAGATAGATAATTTTTTCTAAAATTTAATTTCAGTACCGGTATATATCCTCCTCTAATTTTTTTTTTTTTTTTTTAGATTAAAAGAGAGTACAGTTTATTATTATCACTAGCAAACTTATGTCATTGTTTATGACATCTTTGGGTGACTGCTGAAGTTAAACCCATACATATTCAATTTTGCATGTATTTTCTTTTTTTTAATTAATTTATTATTTTTTAAAAATTTTTTATTTTTTATAAACATATATTTTTATCCCCAGGGGTACAGGTCTGTGAATCACCAGGTTTACACACTTCACAGCACTCACCAAAGCACATACCCTCCCCAATGTCCATAATCCCACCCCCTTCTCCCAAACCCCCTCCCGCCAGCAACCCTCAGTTTGTTTTGTGAGATTAAGAGTCACTTATGGTTTGTCTCCCTCCCAATCCCATCTTGTTTCATTTATTCTTCTCCTACCCACTTAAGCCCCCAGGTTGCATCACCACTTCCTCATATCAGGGAGATCATATGTTAGTTGTCTTTCTCTGCTTGACTTATTTCACTAAGCATGATATGCTCTAGTTCCATCCATGTTGTCGCAAATGGCAAGATTTCATTTATTTTGATGGCTGCATAGTATTCCATTGTGTATATATACCACATCTTCTTGATCCATTCATCTGTTGATGGACATCTAGATTCTTCCCATAGTTTGGCTATTGTGGACATTGCTGCTATAAACATTCGGGTGCACGTGCCCCTTTGGATCACTACGTTTGTATTTTTAGGGTAAATACCCAGTAGTGCAATTGCTGGGTCATAGGGCAGTTCTATTTTCAACATTTTGAGGAACCTCCATGCTGTTTTCCAGAGTGGTTGCACCAGCTTGCATTCCCACCAACAGTGAGGATTCTCCGCATCCTCGCCAGCATCTGTCATTTCCTGACTTGTTGATTTTAGCCATTCTGACTGGTGTGAGGTGATATCTCATTGTGGTTTTGATTTGTATTTCCCTGATGCCGAGTGATATGGAGCACTTTTTCATGTGTCTGTTGGCAATCTGCATGTCTTCTTTGCAGAAATGTCTGTTCATGTCCTCTGCCCATTTCTTGATTGGATTATTTGTTCTTTGGGTGTTGAGTTTGCTAAGTTCTTTATAGATTCTGGACACTAGTCCTTTATCTGATATGTCGTTTGCAAATATCTTCTCCCATTCTGTCAGTTGTCTTTTGATTTTGTTAACTGTTTCCTTTGCTGTGCAAAAGCTTTTGATCTTGATGAAATCCCAATAGTTCATTTTTGCCCTTGCTTCCCTTGCCTTTGGCGTTGTTCCTAGGAAGATGTTGCTGCGGCAGAGGTCGAAGAGGTTGCTGCCTGTGTTCTCCTCAAGGATTTTGATGGATTCCTTTCACACATTGAGGTCCTTCATCCATTTTGAGTCTATTTTTGTGTGTGGTGTAAGGAAATGGTCCAATTTCATTTTTCTGCATGTGGCTGTCCAATTTTCCCAGCACCATTTATTGAAGAGGCTGTCTTTTTTCCATTGGACATTCTTTCCTGCTTTGTCGAAGATTAGTGGACCATAGAGTTGAGGGTCTATTTCTGGGCTCTCTATTCTGTTCCATTGATCTATGGGTCTGTTTTTGTGCCAGTACCATGCTGTCTTGATGATGACAGCTTTGTAATAGAGCTTGAAGTCCGGAATTGTGATGCCACCAACGTTGGCTTCCTTTTTCAATATCCCTTTGGCTATTCGAGGTCTTTTCTGGTTCCATATAAATTTTAGAATTATTTGTTCCACTTCTTTGAAAAAGATGGATGGCACTTTGATAGGAATTGCATTAAATGTGTAGATTGCTTTAGGTAGCATCGACATTTTCACAATATTTATTCTTCCAATCCAGGAGCATGGAACATTTTTCCATTTCTTTGTGTCTTCCTCAATTTCTTTCATGAGTACTTTATAGTTTTCTCAGTATAGATTCTGTGCCTCTTTGGTTAGGTTTATTCCTAGGTATCTTATGGTTTTGGGTGCAATTGTAAATGGGATTGACTCCTTAAATTCTCTTTCTTCTGTCTTGCTGTTGGTGTAGAGAAATGCAACTGATTTCTCTGCATTGATTTTATATCCTGACACTTTACTGAATTCCTGTACAAGTTCTAGCAGTTTTGGAGTGGAGTCTTTTGGGTTTTCCACATATAGTATCATATCATCTGTGAAGAATGATAATTTGACTTCTTCTTTGCCAATTTGGATGCCTTTAATTTCCTTTTGTTTTCTGATTGCTGAGGCTAGGACCTCTAGTACTATGTTGAATAGCAGTGGTGATAATGGACATTCCTGCTGTGTTCCTGACCTTAGCGGAAAAGCTTTCAGTTTTTCTCCATTGAGAATGATATTTGTGGTGGGTTTTTCATAGATGGCTTTGATGATATTGAGGTATGTCCCCTCTTCCCTACACTTTGAAGAGTTTTGATCAGGAAGGGATGCTGTACTTTGTCAAATGCTTTTTCAGCATCTATTGAGAGTATCATATGGTTCTTGTTCTTTCTTTTATTGATGTGTTGTATCACATTGACAGATTTGCGGATGTTGAACCAACCTTGCAGCCCTGGAATAAATCCCACTTGGTCGTAGTGAATAATCCTTTTAATGCACTGTTGAATCCTATTGGCTAGTATTTTGGTGAGAATTTTCGCATCTGTGTTCATCAGGGATATTGGTCTATAGCTCTCTTTTTTGATGGGATCCTTGTCTGGTTTTGGGATCAAGGTGATGCTGGCCTCATAAAATGAGTTTGGAAGTTTTCCTTCCATTTCTATTGTTTGGAACAGTTTCAGGAGAATAGGAATTAGTTCTTCTTTAAATGTTTGGTAGAATTTCCCCGGGAAGCCGTCTGGCCCTGGGCTTTCATTTGTTTGGAGACTTTTAATGACTGTTTCAATCTCCTTACTGGTTATGGGTCTGTTCAAGCTTTCTACTTCTTCCTGGTTCAGTTGTGGTAGTTTATATGTTTCTAGGAATGCATCCATGTCTTCCAGATTGTCAAATTTGTTGGCGTAGAGTTGCTCATAGTATGTTCTTATAATAGTTTGTATTTCTTTGGTGTTAGATGTGATCTCTCCTCTTTCATTCATGATTTTATTTATTTGGCTCCTTTCTCTTTTCTTTTTGATAAGTCTGGCCAGGGGTTTATCAATTTTATTAATTCTTTCAAAGAACCAGCTCCTAGTTTCGTTGATTTGCTCTATTGTCTTTTTGGTTTCTATTTCATTGATTTCTGCTCTGATCTTTATGAACTCTCTTCTCCTGCTTGGCTTAGGGTTTCTTTCTTGTTCTTTCCCCAGCTCTTTTAGGTGTAGGGTTAGGTTGTGTACCTGAGACCTTTCTTGTTTCTTGAGAAAGGCTTGTACCGCTATATATTTTCCTCTCAGGACTGCCTTTGTTGTGTCTCACAGATTTTGAACCGTTGTATTTTCTTTGTCATTTGTTTCCATGATCTTTTTCAATTCTTCTTTAATTTCCTGGTTGACCCATTCATTCTTTAGAAGGATGCTGTTTAGTCTCCATATTTGGGTTCTTTTCAAACTTCCTTTTGTGGTTGAGTTCTAGCTTTAGAGCATTGTGGTCTGAAAATATGCAGGGAATGATCCCAATCTTTTGATACTGGTTGTGTCTTGATTTAGGACCGAGGATGTGATCTATTCTGGAGAATGTTCCATGTGCATTAGAGAAGAATGTGTATTGTGTTGCTTTGGGATGAAATGTTCTGAATATATCTGTGATGTCCATCTGGTCCAGTGTGTCGTTTAAGGCCTTTATTTCCTTGCTGATCTTTTGCTTGGATGATCTGTCCATTTCAGTGAGGGGAGTGTTAAAGTCCCCTACTATTATTGTATTATTTTTGATGTGTTTCTTTGATTTTGTTATTAATTGGTTTATGTAGTTGGCTGCTCTGACGTTGGTGGCATAGATATTTAAAATTGTTAGATCTTCTTGTTGGACAGACCCTTTGAGTATGATATAGTGTCCTTCCTCATCTCTTATGATAGTCTTTAGCTTAAAATCTAATTGATCTGATCTAAGGATTGCCACTCCTGCTTTCTTCTGATGTCCATTAGCATTGCAAATTCTTTTCCACCCCCTCTCTTTAAATCTGGAGGTGTCTTCGGGCTTAAAATGAGTTTCTTGGAGGCAATATATAGATGGGTTTTGTTTTTTTATCCATTCTGATACCCTGTGTCTTTTGACAGGGGCATTTAGCCCATTACATTCAGGGTAATTATTGAGAGATCTGAATTTAGTGCCATTGTATTGCCTGTAAGGTGACTGTTACTGTATATGGTCTCTGTTCCTTTCTGATCTACCACTTGTAGGCTCTCTCTTTGCTTAGAGGACCCCTTTCAATATTTCCTGTAGAGCTGGTTTGGTGTTTGCAAATTCTTTCAGTTTTTGTTTGTCCTGGAAGCTTTTAATCTCTCCTTCTATTTTCAATGATAGCCTAGCTAAATATAGTATTCTTGGCTGCATGTTTTTCTCGTTTAGTGCTCTGAAAATATCATGCCAGCCTTTTCTGGCCTGGCAGGTGGATAAGTCAGCTGCCAATCTAATATTTTTACCATTGTATGTTACAGACTTCTTTTCCCGGGCTGCTTTCAGGATTTTCTCTTTGTCACTGAGACTTGTAAATTTTACTATTAGGTGACGGGGTGTGGGCCTATTCTTATTGATTTTGAGGGGCGTTCTCTGAACCTCCTAAATTTTGATGCTCGTTCCCTTTGCCATATTGGGGAAATTCTCCCCAATAATTCTCTCCAGTATACCTTCTGCTCCCCTCTCTCTTTCTTCTTCTTCTGGAATCCCAATTATTCTAATGTTGTTTCGTCTATGGTGTCACTTATCTCTCGAATTTTTCCCTCGTGGTCGAGTAGCTGTTTGTCCCTCTTTTGCTCAGCTTCTTTATTCTCTGTCATTTGGTCTTCTATATCGCTAATTCTTTCTTCTGCCGCATTTATCCTAGCAGTGAGAGCCTCCACTTTTGATTGCACCTCATTAATAGCTTTTTTGATTTCAACTTGGTTAGATTTTAGTTCTTTTATTTCTCCAGAAAGGGATTTTATATCTCTCGAGAGGGTTTCTCTAATATCTTCCATGCCTTTTTCAAGCCCGGCTAGAACCTTGAGAATTGTCATTCTGAACTCTAGATCTGACATATTACCTATGTCTGTATTGATTAGGTCCCTAGCCTTCGGTACTGCCTCTTGTTCTTTTTTTTGTGGTGAATTTTTCCACCTTGTCATTTTGTCCAGATAAGAGTATATGAAGGAGCAAGTGAAATACTAAAAGGGTGGCAACAACCCCAGGAAAATATGCTTTAACCAAATCAGAAGAGATCCCAAATCGTGAGGGGGGAGAAAGGGGATAAAAAGAGGTTCATAAAGAAAGAAAGAAAAGAAAAAGAACAAAAAGAAAAGAAAAGAGTTAAAAAATAGAAAATGAATAAAGAAAAATAGAAAAAAGAAAAAATATATATATTAGATAAACTAGTTTAAAAACATTAAAAAAGAAAAGCTTAAAACTTAAAAAAAAATTTAGTAGAAGAAGAGAAAAAAAATGAAAAAGAAAAAAATTAAATTAACTGCAAGACTAAAAAAATCACAGGGAGAACGCCTTGAGTTCCGTGCTTTGCTTTCTCCTCCTCTGGAATTCTGCTGCTGCTGCTCTTCTTGGTATTGAAATCACACTCCTTGGTAGTTGAATTTGGTCTTGGCTGGATTTCTTGTTGATCTTCTGGGGGAGGGGCCTGGTGTAGTGATTCTCAAGTGTCTTTACCCCAGGCGGAATTTCACCACCCTTACCAGGGGCTGAGTAATCCGCTCTGGTTGCTTTCAGGAGCTTTTGTTCCCTGAGCGCTTTCTGTAGAGTTCCAGAGGACGGTAATACAAATGGCGGCCTCCTGGTCTCTGGCCCGGAGGAGCTGAGAGCCCGCGGCACCACTCCTCAGTGTGTCCTCAGAGAACAGCTCCCAGTTACTCTCGACTGCCTGACCTCCGGCCGCGCTCCGAGCTCACCGAGCCTGTGACCGGTTCAAGGTAACCGCGAGCTGCGATCTTACTGTCGGCTCTGTCTCTGTAGCTGGTTTTCCCGTTCCAATACCCTCAAGCTCTGGGACACTCAGACACCCCCGATCCTTCTGTGACCCTGCGGGACCTGAGGCCACACTGACCCCACGTGGCTTCGCCCCGATTTAGCCTCTGGAGTGATGTCCCTCAGTGGAACAGACTTTTAAAAGTCCTGATTTTGTGCGCAGTTGCTCCACTGCTTGCCAGGAGCCGGCCCCTCCCCCCAGGGTCTATCTTCCTGTCACTTTGGATTCACTTCTCCGCCTGTCCTACCTTTCAGAAAGTGGTTGTTTTTCTGTTTCCAGAATTGTTGTTCTTCTTCTCTTCGATCTGCTGATGGATTTTCAGGTGTTTGCAATCTTTAGATAAGCTATCTAGCTGATCTCCTGCTAGCTGAAGTAGTCTCAGCTTGCTACTTCTCCGCCATCTTTACTCCTCCCCTCCATCCTCCTCTAATTTTTACAGAGAACTATAATTGAATATGACTTGATACTTTTCTAAAACTTAGTATTTTATGACCAAGTTGAGGCTAATTGTTAATATTCAGGATTTTTTAAACATTTGAAGTGTGCCTATATTCCTACTTCTCCAGTTTTTTTAACTCTGTTTTTTTATTCTGAAAATCATCCAGGACCTTTTTTTGTTTTTGTTTTTTAGAATGTATGGTATAAAACAAGAGATTATAAAAGGGCCATTAAATATATTTCATTAATGTATCTCTCTCTCATTTGTGTTACTTCTTTTGTCAGTGAACAGCATAACTTCTTGCAGATAATTACTTACTGAACAGAAAATTCTTGATTCCTGCCATAAGGAATCTATATTCCTGATATAAAGCTTGAATTTCTGCATCAGTTGAGAGGACCATGTGGTTCTTGTCTCTTCTCTTATTGATTTGTTCTATCACATTGTTTGATTTGTGAATGTTGAACCACCCTTGCATCCCAGGAATAAATCCCACCTGGTCATGGTGGATAATTTTTTAATGTACTGTTGGATCCTATTAGCTAGGATCTTATTGAGATTCTTGGCATCCGTTTTCATCAGGGTTATTCATCTGAAATTCTCCTTTTTGATGGGGTCTTTGCCTGGTTTGGGAATCAGGGTAATGGTGGCTTCATAAAAAAAGTCTGGAAGTTTTCCTTCTGTTTCTGTTTTCTAAAACAGCTTCAGGAGAATAGGTATGATTTCTTCTTTGAATGTTTGGTAGAATTCTCCAGGGAATTCATCAGTTTCTGGGCTCTTGTTTTTTGGGAGGTTTTTGATCACTGCTTCAACCTCGTTATTAGATATTGGTCTATTCAGGTTGTCAGTTTCTTCCTTTTTTAGTTTTGGAAGTTTATTTGTTTCCAGGAATGCATCTATTTCATCTAGGTTGCTTAACCTATTGGCATATAGCTATTGATAATTTCTGATGATTGTTTCTATTTCCTTGGTGTTAGTCATGATCACTCCCCTTTCATCCATAATTTTATTACCTTGGTTCCTCTCTCTCCTCTTTTGGATTAGTTTGGCCAGCAGTTTATAAAAAAAACCAGCTTCTAGTTTCATTGATGTGTTCTACTGTATCTCTGGTTTCTATCTCATTGATCTCTGTTTTAATCTTGATTATTTCCCTTATTGTGTTTGGGGTTGGCTTAATTTGTTGTTGATTCTCTGGTTCTTTAAGGTGTAAGGAGAGCTGATGTATTCTGGATTTCTCAGTTTTTTTGAGTGAGGCTTGGATGGCTATGTATTTCCCCCTTAGGACCGCCTTTGCTGTATCCCATAGGTTTTGGATGGAAGTGTCTCATTCTCATTGGTTTCCATGAATTGTTTAAGTTCTTCTTTGATTTCCTGGTTGATCCAAACATTCTTAAGCAGGGTGGTCTTTAGCTTCCAAGTGTTTGAATTCCTTCCATACTTTTTCTTTGGTTGAGTTCCAGTTTCAAAGCTTTGTGGTCTGAGAATATGCAGGGAATCATCTCACTCTTTCAGTATTGGTTGAGCCCCGATTTGTGACCCAGTTTGTGGTCTATTCTGGAGAAGGTTCCCTGTGCACTTGAGAAGAATGAGTATTCTGTTGTTTTAGGGTGGAACGTTTTGTATATATCTATGCGGTCCATATGGTCCAATGTGTCATTCAATGCTCTTGTTTCTTTATTGATTTTCTGCTTCGATGATCTGGCTGTTACTGTGAGTGGTGTGTTAAGATCCCCTACTAATAGTATATTCATATCACTATGGCTCTTTATCTTGATTAACAGATTGTCTTATGTAGTTGGCTGCTCCCATATGGGGGGCATAAATATTTACAATTGTTAGATCTTCTTGGTGGATAGATCCTTTAAGAATGATGTAGTGTCCTTCTTTATCTCTGACTACAGTCTTTTGTTTAAAATCTAATTTATCTGATATGAGAATCGCTACTTCAGCTTTCCTTTGACGCCCATTGGCATGAAAGATGCTTCTCCATCCTGTCACTTTCAGTCTGGATATATCTGTAGGTTCAAAATGTGTCTCTTCTAGACAATGGGTCCTGTCATTTTATCCAATCTGCAACCCTGTGCCATTTTATGGGAGCGTTTGTCAAGATATGGCATCCGTTCCTGACTAAAATGCTTCAAAGTAGGGACAGCTGGGTTGCTCAACTGGTTAGGTGGCTGCCTTTGGCCCAGGTCATGATCCCAGCATCCTGGGATCAAGTCCCTCATCGGGTTCTGCAGGAAGCCTGCTTCTCCCCTTGCCTCTGCCTGCCACTCTGCCTGTCTCTGTGCTCTTTCTCTCTCAAATTAATTAAAAAAAAACCACTTAAAACACTTCAAAGTATAGGGATAGAGGGAACATTCCTCAACTTCATAAAATCTATCTATGAAAAACGCACAGCGAATATCATCCTCAGTGGGGAAAAGCTGACAGCCTTCCCTTTGAGATCAGGAACAGGACAAGGATGCCCACTCTCACCAGTTTTGTTCAACATAGTCCTAGCAACAGCAATCAGACAACAAAAAGAAATAAAAGGTATCCAAATTGGCAACGAAGAAGTCAAACTCTCTCTCTTCGAAGGTAACATGATACTTTACATGGAAAACCCAAAATACTCCACCCCCAATCTACTAGAACTCATATAGCAATTCAGTAGTGTGGCAGGATACAAAATCAATGTACAGAAATCAGTTGCTTTCTTATACACTAACAATCAAAATATAGAAAGGGAAATTGGAGAATTGATTCCATTTACTATAGCACCAAGAACCATAAGACACTTGGGAATAAACCTGACTAAAGAGGTAAAGAAACTGTACTCAAGGAACTACAGAACACTCAAGAGAGAAATTGAAGAACGCACAAAAAGATGGAAGACCATTCCATGCTGATGTATTGGAAGAATAAACATTGTTAAAATGTCTATACTGCCTAGAGTAATCTATACTTTCAGTGCCATCCCAATCAAAATTCCACTGGCGTTTTTCCATGTGCTGGAACAAACAATCTTAAGTTTGTATGGAACGAGAAGATACCCCAAATTGCTAAGGAAATGTTGAAAAAGAAAGACAAAACTGGGGGCATCATGTTGCCTGATTTCAAGCTTTACTATAAAGCTGTGATCACCAAGACAGCATGGTACTGGCATAAAAACAGACATATAGACCAGTGGAACAGAATAGAGAGCTCAGATATGGACCCTCAACTCTATGGTCAAGTCATCTTCGACAAAGCAGGAAAAAAAATATAAAAAATATAAAAAATATACAGTGGAAAAAAGACTGTCTCTTCAATAAATGGTGCTGGGAAAATTGGGCAGCTATATGTAGAAGAATGAAACTCGACCATTCTCTTACACATACACAACTATAAACTCGAAATGGGTAAAAGACCTCAATGTGAGGCAGGAATCTATCAAAATCCTAGAGGAGAACATAGGCAATATCCTCTTTGATATCGGCCACAGCAACTTCTTTCAAGATATGTCTCCAAAAGCAAAGGAAACAAAAGCAAAAATGAACTTTTGGGACTTCAACAAGATCAAAAGCTTCTGCACAGCAGAGGAAAGAGTCAACGAAACAAAGAGGCAACCCACGGAATGGGAGAAGATATTTGCAAATAACACTACAGGCAAAGGGCTGATATCCAAGATCTATAATGAACTCCTCAAACTCAACACACAGAAAACAGATAATCACATCAAAAAATTGGCAGAAGACATGAGCAGACACTTCTCCAAAGAAGACATACAAATGGCTAACAGGTACATGAAAAAATGTTCATCATCATTAGCCATCAGGGAGAATCAAATCAAAGCCACATTGAGATACAACTTGACACCAGTTAGAATGGCCATTATTAACAAGACAGTAAACAACATGTGTTAGAAAGGATGTGGAGAATGGGGAACCCTTTTCCACTGTTGGTGGGAATGCAAGTTGGTGCAGCCGCTTTGGAAAACAGTGTGGATATTCCTCAAAAATATAAAACTAGTGCTTCCCTATGACCCTGCAATTGCACTACTGGATATTTACCCCAATGATACAGATGTAGTGAAAAAAAGGGCCATCTGTACTGCAGTGTTCATAGCAGCAATGACCATAGTCACTAAACTGTGGAAAGAACCAGAATGCCCTTCAATGGATGAATGGATAAAGAAGATATGGTCCATATATACACTGGAGTATTATGCCTCCGTCAGAAAGGATGGTTACCCAACTTTTGTATCAACATGGATGGGACTGGAAGAGATTATGCTGAGTGAAGTCAAGCAGAGAGAGTCAAGTATCATATGGTTTCACTTACTTGTGGAATATAAGGAATAACATGGAGGACATTGGAAGATGGAGAGAAGTGAGTGGGGAGATATTGTAGGGGGAGAAAAACCACTAGAGACTGGGGGTCTGAGAAACCAACTGAGGCTTTGGGGATGGGGGTGATGGGTTGGGTGAGCCTGGTGGTGGGTATTATGGAGGGCACATATTACATGGAGCACTGGGTGTGGTCATAAACAATATATTTTGGAACACTGAAAAGAAATAAACTAAATGGAAAATGAAAAAAAAACCTTGAATTTTATGAAAAGTGGATGAACAAAGAGTAAATAGTAATTAAAAATCTCAGCATCTTGTTTAATAAAACCTATTGAAGTACATAGGCAGACAGGTATACTTATGTTTCAGATTTCACATATTTTATTTGTTTTTTTAAAATAAATTATTTAATTTATTTTGGCTTTGAAATGAAAACTGGATTAGAGACAGAAGGTAGCTCCAACACATGGCATTTATTCAAATCCTAGAAAGAAATAAACCAATAAATTAGCAACATAAGAAAAAGCTACCTTGTGATCTCAGACCATCCAGATATATGTTTGTGTGTTTTCTTTTAAAACTCCATCACTCACTAAATTGGTGATTTTACTTAAATTAGATGATTCCCTCTCAATTATGTAGCTTTATATCTATTTTTAAGACTGTATGTGCTATAAAAATGGAGATTTGTAGGTATGTGCTTGCATATGTACATATAAGCAGTAATACATCACTTGATTTTGATTTGCTAAGTAAATCAGTGCATAGATACATTTATCCATATGTAACAGGGCTTGAGAAAAAGACATTACCACTAGATATTTAATATTTTGACTTTTTATTTCATGATGTCACCATTTCTTTTGAGATGTTGAGATAATAACATCTTAAGTTAAACTTATATTTCCCAGCTGAAATTGCTCAGCCCATTCTCTTGCATTTTCTTGCGTTGTTCCTGCTGCAGTAGTTGACTGGTTTAAGTTGAACATCAAGCCTTCTGATGAATGAGAATGACCCCTGTCTGGACTATTTAGAGAATGGGAGGGTCTAATCTCTGGGAGCCAGTTCATAGAAATCTTTGTGGGGGAGTGGTATTTTGGAAGGTACAGAGTGTAGTGGTTATGAGCAAATGCTTGAGAGCAACTCCCATTTCTGCAAACTAATCACTGTGTGCCCTTATTCAGGTACTTACCTCCTCTGTGCTTTAGTTTCCTTATCTGAGGTAATAAAACCTGTTTTATAAAGTTATTGTGGGACGTACCTATGTAAGGATTTTAGCACAGTGTGCAGCAGATAGGAATGAAGAAATTTTGATTAAATGCCTATTATTATTGACCTGATTTCAAGTACAGATTCTAGACCCAGATCTATACAGTTACTTAAAATATTTGGCCATTTTGCTATGTAGAGTGTATAGTGATCATAGCTACTTTTTTTTTTTTTTTAAAGATTTTATTTATTTGACACAGAGAGAGAGAGCACACATACAAGCAAGGGGAGCAGCTGGCAGAGGGAGAAGGAGAAACATTTTCCCTCTATTATAGGACTCTGGAATCATGACCCGGGTCGGGGCAGACACCCCACTGACTGAGCCATCCAGGCACCCTGATCATAGCTACTTTCATTGGAGAAATAGGAAAAGCTGAATACTGTAACTAATTTATTATTATAATTAATAGGAAAGAGTAGAATGTAAAGTTTATTGATGTTCATTGTATTTATAAGACTTAAAGATCTCTTAACTACCTAACTTTGAGGGGCTTTTAAAAAAGAAACTAAAAGTTTTCTAGGCTTTAAAAAGAAACGTTCTAGGTTTTAAAAAAATCATCATCATCACCATCATCAGTTAAAGTTACTCCTGCGAAAGGAGTAACGTCTGTAATTTCTTTCTTCCTTCCTTTCTTTCTTTCTTTTCTTTTCTTTTTTTTTTTTAAGATTTTATTTATTTATTTGACAGGGACACAGCAAGAGAGGTAACACAAGCAGGGGAAGTGGCAAAGGGTGAAGCAGGCTTCCCTCTGAGCAGGGAGCCTGATGGGGAGCTCTATCCCAGGACCCTGGGATCTTGACCTGAGCTGAAGGGAGACACTTAACAGACACCCAGGCGCCCCCATCTGTAATTTCTTCTTATTAAAAGGCTCTTGCTAGCCTTGTGGTTCAAAATACCTTTTAGGGAGATAATCTTTGTACCTTACTCTGTAAACTTCATGTGCTTTTATGATTTAACATTGATCAGAAATAGTAGAATTTAAGTGGAAGACTGTAACCCTGATTTTGTGCTTCTAAATGAATTAAATGTTAAGATGTATTTGTTTGACTTAGAAATTATACATTAGCAATTGAAGATCAGTTTTATGTGTGTGTGTTTATTTTGAATCTCAGTATGACAGTTCAAATTTAGGTGTTGTCATGGAGGAGGAGTACAAGACCCTGAGATTTTAATGGGAGGTGAGGAGGAAGGACTCCCTAAAAACAGCAAAAAGGATGGGATCAGGATGTTTTGTTTTCCAAGGAAGGTCCAACTGGCAATCCGTACATAGATTTTTATATTTCCCTTTACTGTGTGTGTGTGTGTGTGTGTGTGTGTGTGTGTGTGTGCGTATGTGTGTTTAGTTGAGTTTCAGAGAAAGTTTGAAACTCTAAAAACAAAAAATACAAATCAGCTTTTAAAAATAAATGGCCTTTTGGGACGCCTGGGTGGCTCAGTTGGTTGGACGACTGCCTTTGGCTCAGGTCATGATCCTGTAGTCCTGGGATCGAGTCCCGCATCGGACTCCCAGCTCCATGGGGAGTCTGCTTCTCTCTCTGACCTTCTCCTCGTTCATGCTCTCTCTCACTGTCTCTCTCTCAAGTAAACAAATAAAATCTTAAAAAAAAAAAATAAATGGCCTTTCATTGGTGGAAAGGTAAATAGTTGAATGGTGCCTAAGAAAAATATATTTCATAGCAATACACCCCTGAGGAGGGTATTTACCTTGCCAGGTTACTTAGTGAAGTCAGATTTTGCTTTGGGGATAATGCCAAATACTTAGCCTTCTTATTTGTAACATAGTAGGTTTATTCTTGTGATTAAAAACAATATGCTGTAGAACTGTGTATCATTTGATATTGTTCCCTCTTGTAGCAGAGCAAGCATTTCTTACCTGTTTTGCCTACATAGATGTCCCACACTGAAACTCCTCCCCACAGAATAGTGAATCATCTCCTAAGTCGTGGGAGCAGCTCCCTTCTCTTTTTTTCCTTCTCTGCCAAAGAATAAATGTTTCAAATTTATGTTGGTCTATTTCTTTCAACACTTTTACAAATTGCTAATATAATCTACATAAAACAGAATCTTGTGTATGTGATCTCCTCCACCAAAGGTGTAGCCAGAGGTTTCCGTGTTTGCTTGAATGATGTATGTGTGTATGTATACATAATTTAATATACAGTTGACCCTTGAGCAACATGAGGGTTAGAGGTCTTAAGCAGTTGAAAGTCCACATACAACTTTTTGACTCCTCAAAAACTTGACTACTAATAGCCTAATGTTGAAGCATTACCAGTAACACCAATTAATACATACTTCATATGTTATATGTATTATAGTATTCTTATAATAAACTATAGAAAATATTTAGAAAATCATAAGAGAAAATACATTTATTGTAGCACACTGTATTTACTGAAAAAAAATCCACCTATAAGTGGATTTGTCCAGTTCAGACCCATTGTTCAAGGTTCAAATGTATATTGATATATCAATATACTGAATATATATAATATTTATATATTTGGTATATATTTAATAAATATATTTATTTTATTTCTTTACTTCCATGCCATAACACCCATTTTCAGAGTTGTTTATGATTGTCTAGAGAATACTGCAGCTGGAAAAGAAAGGTTATGATTTTTTCTTAGTGAGTAAAACTCAGGTCTAAAAGTTTTTCAGGAGAACAAAATGAAACAGTAAGTCTTTTGTTCTCTTGTAAAGGAAGTTAATATTTTCTTTGTTCTCTCTATCTAAAGGCTGGAAAGATAGCTTAACAATGTCAAAGAAAAAGAAAATTGAAACCAACCACACCAAACTGTTTTTGGAAGGTACTTTATTTATTTATTTTTTTTTAAGATTTTATTTATTTATTTGTAAGAGAGAGAGAGTGAGAGCGAGCACAGGCAGACAGAGTGGAAGGCAGAGTCAGAGGGAGAAGCAGGCTCCCTGCGGACCAAGGAGCCCGATGTGGGACTCGATCCCAGGACGCTGGGATCATGACCTGAGCCGAAGGCAGCTGCTTAACCAACTGAGCCACCCAGGTGTCCCTGGAAGGTACTTTAAATGAGAACAGGCTTCCAAAACTGCTGGTTTTTTAGTTGACTAAGCCATCTGTTCAGTTTTTCAGCAGGCACTGTCTTCAATCTCCCTGATTTTTATAGCTTCCCCTTGGGAAACCAGAAAACTACAAATCATCACAGCACTGCAGAGCCTTTTGAAGAGCTGTGTGTGGCTTAGGAGTTTGTCAGTCTTCTATCATGTATTTGGAATGGTTTTACTTCTACAAAACTTGTGCTTTTTTTTTTTTTTTTTAAGTGTTATTTATTTGAGAGACACACACAGAGAGAAAACACACACAGGAGTGCAGGGCGGGGGGGACAGAGAGAATCTCAAGCCCACTCCAGGTTGGGCCAGGAGCTGATGAGACGATGAGATCATGACCAGGGCTGAAATCAACAGTTGAATGTTTAACCGACTGAGCCACCCAGGTGCCCCACACAACTTGTGCTTTTATAGATTTTGAGAAGAAGGAGAGTCTGAGGAAAGAAGAAAGATAGTTAAACTTGTTTTTCTTATAGACTTAAAAATTTTTTTGTTAATTTATTTGATAGAGAAAGAGAGAGCAGAAGCAGGGAGACTGGCAGGCAGAGGGGTAGGGAGAAGCAGACTCCCCACCGAGCAGGGAGCCCAATGCGGGACTCAATCCTAGCTCTCTGGGATCACCACCTGAGCTGAAGGCAGACACTTACCGACTGAGTCACCCAGATGCCCCTTATAGAAGCTTTTATTTTTCCAGATATACCAATAATAAAATGGTGGCTATTTCATTGAAATTAACTTTTTCATGTTTCATTTAATTGGAATACATAAACCTGTTACTCAAAGTAAATTTGTGTTTTATTTTTCAGTTCTGCCATTAGTTTTTTTCATTCTTATGTCAAATTCAATGATGTCACAGTTTTATTATAAACATTCTTTAGAGGGTGTTGATGTTAAATTTATTAATACCTCATTACATTGAGTATAATTTCCTAGAAATAGAATAGATATTTTAAAGTTGATGCATAGACTTCAATGTGTGTTTAATAGATGAGTTTTCCTTGATGTTTTTAACATAAATTATATTTTTAAAAGTATATTTGAATATTATGTAATAGTCAAGTGACTCCCATCATCTCCTGACCATGCACTCACGCTCCCTCTTTCTCTCCCTCTCTCTCTCTCTCTCTCTCTCTCTCACACACACACACACACACACACACACACACACACACACACACAGTAACTCTGAGGAAGAGATTTAAGTTTTATCCTATGGTTAGAAACTACATTTCTTGTTCCTGTCACCTAGAGATAACAGTTCTCAATCTGAATATCGTTTGAGCTTCAAAATGTAAGCAGTTACGACCCATCATTGTCACTGTGGAGAACAAGATGAGTACAACTTTTTAAAAGTCTTTGTGGGAATTGTGACAATTTTCAGTTCCACCCCAACAAAATAGGACCCAAATGCTTGAGGATTAATACTAATGCAAATAAATACTTGAATATGAGAGACTTAAAATCATCCACATGGCAGAAATATTCTTTAAATCATTTCACCTTTAAAATTTCATAATTATGTTGAGATAATGGTGGGAAAGTATAGCCAACATTTAAATATGTAAGTTTTCATTTCTTTTATATATTTCACCAACATCTTGTTTAAACAAAATATTAATTTTTTCTAGGCAAATAAATATCCATACATCACTAAATTTATAACTGTACTACTTTTCTAGAAATTAATTACTTTATGATCATTTTAGTTTCTCTTTGGCTCTCTTCATTGCATGAGCTTTATATAATACTCCAACTTTTACTTGATTTTTGAAACCTCAGAATATTTATCCTATTCAGACTGATACCCTCATTCATGCCTGAGAGGAGATCTCTACTCCTTTCCAAATTCAGTCATATATCCTTATTGCCCTTCCCCACTCCATTTTTTTGGTCTTCGCCTGTGTGGCTTATTCTCTATCCATAAACACATCCAGACTCAGTCTCCAAATGGTCTTCAGCTCTGAAACCATTCCTGTACATGTTCATTAACAGTAGGTTTCTTTCCTCAGATGGCACATGTTATTTCCTCATAGAAATTAGAGTTTTGCTTTATATATGTTTGCTGTTAAGTACATGATTTAAGATTTTAATCTCATAATAAAAGTTTCTTATGTTGAGTTAGTTTAATATTAGTATAATTAATTCATTAATTAATATGATATAGTGAGGATGGAAGTGCTTTTCCTTTCTGATCTCTGCTGGACAGTGATCAGTAATTTGTAGGACATGATGGAAAGAACTAATCTAATGATGGTGTGAATATAAATTTTATTCTTTCTCTGATGAATGGTGTCATAGACAGCTAAGAAAATGCATTCCTATTTTAAATGAGACTGATGAAGAATGAAGTTACTGTATTTCTATGAATTTTATCTTAAAATATAAGTTGGATATAATTTCTTTTTCTGTGGACAGATCCCTAAAGGCAGCATCCTTTATCTATATATTTCAAAATTAAGATGTGTAAAATTTTACTGTTTTGGTGCACCCTGGGTCCAGCATAAGATACTGGATGCATTTTCTTTATTCTATTTGCAATTTCTGCTATTTGAAATTGATTTTGTCTTATTTTGTTTTGTTTTGTGGTAGTTGATTTTGCATTTGCTTCTTTCTGTAAGATTGTCCTTCCTGCTGTCTTCCAGAATACTTTCTCTGCTTTCCATGTCTTAATATTATATTTAAAAGATTGTTTGCAAAAGTATTTATTTTTAGAAACAAAGGTACAATAGCGTAAGTTATGTAAAACAAATTTATTGTGAAATTAATGGAACATATTCATGTATAGAATATAGAATAGAATACAGAAACTTAAAAAAATACTACATATATTTCATGGGACAATAATCTAATTTTGTTTTACCTTTGGGTGTTAGCAGGAAAGCAGAATGTGCTCCTAGCTAAGAGAAGCAAGAGAGAGAAATGGACTACCTTATCAGATGTATCACCTCATATTCATCCTTATGGCAGCAGAGCCAGAGATGGCTATCTATTCCTTGCCATGGTTATTCTCAAGTTGAAACCACAGCAGATTCACCAGAAGGCTAGCAATCAGTACCTAACAGCCTGTAGGCCATGACTAAATGTGTACATGTACAATAGAGGTTCACAGTGTTTTAGAAATGTTTGAATTATATAAATTGTCAATGTTTAAATATCAGATGATTTTACATAAAACTCTGGAGTCATAGGTTCACTTAAGCCAGGATGATTTGAAAACACTGCTCTGACATTCCCTGAGGGGCAGTATTTGCTGGGAGGTAAGCAGAGGTTGTCTCCCTCAGACCATACAAGCTCTCTACAGTTCCTCAGTTCTCAGCTTGCTCTTCTCTAGTCAGACATAGAGGTACTTGGGGGCCTAATTCTCCCTGTGCCTGCCCCATTATTTTACGGATGCCCTGGTGCACTGCATTTATTTGTGTGACCTGCCTGGTTCTGTGGCTATTTGAATTGCTCCCTTCCAATTTTGTTGCTCCTTCAGTCAACTAGATAATTTAAATATGGTTTCTTTTTGTTTATTTGTTTCCTTTTTATTTTTTGTTTTGTTTTATTACTGTTATTTTAATCTGGTTCTTTGAAAATTGGTTTTCTATATTTTAAGCAATTGATAGTAATCAGGTTTAAACTGAAAAAGTCTGCACAGGAAACAACAAATGTTGGCAAGGACCGGGAGAAAAGGAGCCCTCATGAGTGATTGGTGGGAATGAAAACCGGTGCAGCCACTAGGAAAACAGTCGGGAGGTTTTTCAAAAAATTAAAAATAGAGCTACCATATGATCCAATAATTTCAATACTGGGTACTTACCTAAAAAATATGAAAACACAAATTTGAAAACATGTGTTCCTATGTTTATAGCAACACTATTTTTAATAGCCGAATTATGGAAGCAGCACAGGTATCCATTAATTGATGAGTGGATAAACAAGAAGTGGTGTACATATGGATGTACATATATAATGGAATATTACTCAGCCATTAAAAGGAATGAAATCTTGCCATTTGCAACAACGTGGATGGATCTAGAGAGTATAGTGCTAAGTGAAATAAGTCAGAGAAAGATAACAGGATTTTGTACATATAGAATTTAAGAAATAAATGGATAAAATGAGACAAACCACGAAACAGACTCTTAAATAGAGAGAGAAAAACTGATAGCTACCAGAGGGGAACTGGGTGGGGGGATTAAGAGTACACGTACCACAGTGAGCACTGAGTGTTTAGAATTGTTGAATCACTGTATTGTACACCTGAAACTAATTTAAAACTATATGTTAATTCTGCTGAAATTAAAATATAAATAAATAAGCAAGCCTCTACTGAGCACCTGTATGCATAAGGTATCTGTGTGCGTAATAAAGCTTTCTAAGTTCCAAGGAAATTAAGAAGTGATGAAAATTCTAATTATCTTCCATTAGAATTTCTGGAAGGATAACTCATTATAATGAAGTTGAATATTAGTGTGTATGCATTGTAGTTTTTTTTTTTTTTTTTTTTTTTTGCTTTGATGCTGCTGATGGATTTCCCTTCCTGACTTGCACACTGACCTCCTTCCTGAGCTCTCCTTATCTGTGTTGGAGTGGCTTGGCACAATGTTGCTCTGCACCTGCATGACCCCTGTTCCTTTATAGATTTGAGTCCAGGTGACATGGAGTCCTTTTTGAAGTCGTTTTTTTGAAGGGATTGTGGATATTAATTTGCAGAGTAGTTACTCTGAATGTATATACTTTATCTCCTTTAGAATAGGTTTGGCCATGTTGTATTTGAGGGAAAATATAATTACCTTAAAGATTCAGGGAAATAGTGAACTAATTAACGATGAAACTAGTTTTTTGTAATTCATCAAAAATATATCTGCATTTAGTTTTGTTTTCCCTTTTTTATTATGTCTGTTGGCTTTATTTATCTTTCTCTTTTTTTTAGTCCTTAGAGCTTTTTTTTTTCTTCCCCTTCTGTAATTATTCCTACAGCCATTAAAACTGTTGTAATATAGGTGTTAGGTACAGAATCTTGTCTACTTCTTATACATAAGACAGTATCCATTTATATTTCATGTGTCCTGAACTTCATTGAATATCACTTCTCCCAAGAAGGCATGGGCATGTGTAGCATAAGCTATGCCTCATTGTGCTTTCCCTCAGTTACGGTATTTCTTTCTTTAGGGCTTATGAACTAATTGCTACTTTTTCCTTTGTTTTACGTCTGTGGATTTTGTTATTCTTTTTAAATATTTTATTTATTTGACAGATAGATATCACAAGTAGGCAGAGAGGCAGGCAGAGAGAGAGAGAAAGAGAGGAGGAAGCAGGCTTCCTGCAGCATAGAGCCCGATGCGGGGCTTGAGCTCAGGACCCTGGGATCATGACCTGAGCCGAAGGCAGAGGCTTTATAATCCACTGAACTGCCCAGGCGCCCCTGTGTATTTTGTTATTAATATGATTATGTACTTTTGTAAATGAAGGCCTATATCTAGTGACAATCTACCTTTCTTTTGACAATTTTACCCTGTTATTCTATATAGTGAAATAAAAAGTTCCAGGTGAGGAACATATAAATATAGGGGAAAAAAGATATTCTAAAATACTAAGAAGTAGTTACCTCTGTGATAGAATTTCAGGAGATTTTTAATCCTTTTAAAAAATGATTTTATTTATTTGAGAGAGAGTGAGAGAGAGAGAACGTACAAGTTGGGGGTGGGCGCAGAGGTTGAGGGAGAAGCAAGTTTTCCACTGAGCAGGGAGCCCTACACAGGGTTCGATCCCAGAATCCTGAGATCATGACTTGAGCAGGCACTTAACTGACTGAGCCACCCAAGTGCCCCAGGAGATTTTTAATCTTTTGTGCTTATCTCTATAGTCCAAGTTTGAAACAATCCAACATGATTTCCTTTAATCAGAGCAAAAGTTATAGACATTTTTAGAGCATAAATACTAAGAGAAGTAAGTTTTCTTTACTTTAGAAATTTTAAAACATTTTAACGTCATCATTATTTGAAAAAAATTGTTTTAAAAATTTTATTCTTTCTTTGCTAAAATAAGATAGTACTAAAGAGTTGCACATAATTACCTGTCCCAGAAATACTTTGGTCTTCTATTAAAGGGTATTTCAGTGCAGTATGTGAAAATATGGCATTCAGTAAGAGAACCAGCTGAAATGCTTATAAAAAGTGAAGATTTCTGGTCCTCTTTGAACCAGATTCTTGAGAATACTTGAGAGAAACCTGTGTTTTTTAAACAAACTTCCCAGGTGTTTCCTCATATTTTCTAAAGTTTGAGATCCACTTACCTGTACTTGGCAGTGTTAAAGTCAAAACTTGATTTTTACCTAACCCTTGCTAATTTTCAGTCATTCCTGGCTTAGATGTAAAATGTTACAATGTATTCCTTCAGGTTAGCTTAAATTTATGTATATCAGAAAAATGGCACAGTTTTAAAGCTTTATTTTGTTGAATTGTGATGTTTAAAGCATTCTCTAAAATGAAATTAAATTACCTGCAAACAGAGAGTGTTATTGAATTGACTCTGTATTCTGAATTTACATCTTTACATTTGAATTTATAGCAGATTCAGAAGGCCTGGGTGGTGCCGGGAAGTGGTTAATATTACAGTGATAGTTTTAAGCCTTTAAAGGAATTTGAAATTCAGTGTGTTAAACTTCCTTCTATAAATTGATTTTCATTTGCAGGATTTCATGAACATCAGTGATGGAACAGTGATTCTTTAGAGTTTGGCTCATGTCTTTTTTGCTTTTTAGCCTATATTAGGGTATAATCAAATACATGAAAGTATTTTGGCACTCATTGTCATTGTGAAAATTCTGTTCATTTTTTTCCCCTCTAAAACATATTGGTTACTTTTGGATAAGAAAATTAACTTCAATATTATTTTCTGTAGATGCCCTCTAAACCAGACTATAGGAGCAAGCTTACAGTCAAATAAAGTGGAATCTTTTGCCTCTTCGCAACAGAGGCAATATCACAGCATGGGGAATTATGTATACTTAGTAAAGACTTACTATTGGATTGGGGGTTGTTTAGGTGATTTGGGAGAGTTCAATGGAAGAGTGTTTTGGTTTGGATTAGATATGGCAGAAAGTGGGGGCAATTTTATGATCTGTTATCTTAATAATTTATAAGGCAAGAGGAATAGCCTAGGTCAAAGCTGTAATTGGTAAAGAAGTAGCAATGTACTCATGTTAACTGGAACTGAGGTTATTATATTAGGTTATTGTAGTTTGTATAGTGTTCTTATTTTTGTCCATGTTGTGCAGTGATGTTTTATTTTGTCTTGCTCCATCCTGATCCCTGAGTAGTCTTTTCTGGTCTCTCATTTTCCGTTTACACGCATCTACACACAAGCTCTCTCTTTTTAATTTTTATATTTATTTATTTAATTTATTTTTAGTTTTTAAAGATTTTATTTATTTATTTGAGAGAGAGAGAATGAGAGAGAGAAAGAGTGCTTGAGAGGGGAGAGGTCAGAGGGAGAAGCAGACCCTCTGCCAAGCAGGGAGCCTGATGTGGGACTAGATCCTGGGACTCCAGGATCATGACCTGAGCCGGAGGCAGCCACCTAACCAACTGAGCCACCCAGGCACCCCATCTTTCTTTTTTCTAGTCAGCTCATTTAGGTCAAAAATAAAAGATCTTTCTAATTTCTCTTTTATTAGTTAGAATTAGTCCAGCCTTCCTTTTAAATAATTAAACCATTTTTACCTGACACTCTGTGAAAATAATATATAAATATTATTTGGGGCAGCATAAATTCAAAGTGATTTTGGGATTACAAACTATCTAAAAGTATCGTTGGTGTATTTTGTACTGCTATTCATTTGCCTAGGGGTTTCTTTCTTGAACTCATGATTAAAAAGAAAATAGTGTAAGAGTAAATTAGCTAACCCTATAACCCAGCAATCACACTACTGGGTATTTGCCCTAAAGATACAAATGTAGTGTTCCGAAGGGGCACCTGCACCTGAATGTTTATAGCAGCAATGTCCACAATAGCCAAACTATGGAAGGAACCTAGATGTCCATCCACAGATGAATGGATAAAGAAGATGTGGTCTATATATACAATGGAATACTATGCAACCATCAAAAGAAATGAAATCTTGCCATTTGCAATGATGTGGATGGAACTAGAGGGTATTATGCTAAGTGAAATAAACCAGTCAGAGAAAGACAGTTATCATGTGATCTCTCTGATTGGAGAAATTTGAAAGGCAGGGTGGGGGGTTGTTGGGGGCAGGGAAGGAATTAATTAAACAAGATGGGCCAGGGAGGGAGATAAACCATAAGAGACTGTTAATTTCAGGAAACAAACTGAGGGTTGCTGGGGGTGGTGGGTAGGGATAGGGTGGCTGGGTTATAGACATTTGGGAGGGTATGTATTATGGTGAGTGCTGTGAATTGGGTGAGACTGATGACACAGACCTGTACCCCTGAAGCAAATAATACATTATATGTTAATAAAAAAAAGTAAATAAGCTAACAATTTTAACAACAGGCGTCACCTTTTAAGGAGGATTTACTTGCTAAGATTAATTATGTGCTTAAAAAATTTATAATCTGAGAATCTAAAATTAGATGATTTTGAATAATTCTTGGAAATGATAGCATATGTTTAATTATATTTTTCAGATTTTCAATATGGCTTAAATCTAATGTTTTACTAAATAAAATTTGAGTTTTAATAAGATACTAATATTTCTTGAAGATAGCAAAAATGAGCTTTTACATGTTGTGGTCTTGAATGAGGCAAAATGTGTTCTTATATTTGCTTTCAGAAATGTTAAAGTACATTGAAAAGGAGGTTTTCTTGGTCAGTAAGGGAGTAGAGTATCTAAATGCACTTAATGTCAGATAAGTCAGAAGCAGCAGCAGCACATGTGGAACCCACAGATTTTAAGATATTTTGTTTGATGGAGATATGTCATTTCTGTTAGTATTAATGGCAAAATTTACATCATTAGAATGACAATTCACTTGGTAAATGAACATGACATAGCTTTTTGTGAATTTCTTAGTACAAATGAATTATGTCTACTTATTTGTCATTGGATGAACATGATTTTACTATGTTGCTCCTATAACCAGGGGTGCACATTGTTACTAATGATTGGAGAATTATGAGGTAACTGTAATTAATACCATAGGTATAACAATTTTAACATAGGCATAACAATTATAACAATTTTAACTTAAAGAAATAAAATCTGTATTTTAAAAACTTACTATATTTTAAAATTTAAAGCAATAGATTATGCAAAGTAGGATCTGTTAATATCATTTAATACTACATTTTGCCTTTATTTTTTATTAATTATATAGAGGGATGCATGACACCCTTCTATAACATTTTCCTACTTGTTTTGGCTGCCTATCATTGATCTCTACTTCATATCCTGGTAATTTTGTAATAGAAAGATGATTCATTTCTTTGCTGCAGCATTGTTTAAATTTTTTTCTGTTATTTAGTTTTAAAACATTTCTTTTAGGGACTTCTGGTTGACCTAGTTGGTTAAGCATCTGACTCTTGGCTTTGGCTCAGGCATGATCTCAGGATAAACTAGAGCCTCATATTGGGTTCCATGCTCAGCATGGAGTCTGCTTGAGATTCTCCCTCTCACTCTACCCCTTCCGGCCATGTGTTCTTTTTCTCTCTAAAATAAGTGAATAAATCTTTTTTTTTTTTTAAGACTTTATTTGGGGGCGCCTGGGTGGCTCAGTGGTTTAAGTCTCTGCCTTCAGCTCAGGTCATGATCTCAGGGTCCTGGGATCGAGCCCCACATCGGGCTCTCTGCTCAGCGGGGAGCCTGCTTCCCCCTCTCTCTCTGCTTGCCTCTCTGCCTACTTGTGATCTCTCTCTGTCTATCAAATAAAAAAAAATACTACTGTAAAAAAAAAAGACTTTATTTGTTCATTTGACAGAGAGAAACACAGTGAGAGAAGGGAACACAAGCAGGGGGAGTGAGAGAGGGAGAAGCAGGCTTCCTGCCAAGCATGGAGCCTGCTGCGGGACTCGATTTTAGGATGCTGGGATCATGACCTGAGTCGAAGGCAGATGCCCAATGACTGAGCCACCCAGGCACCCCTAAATGAATAAATCTTAAAAAATATATATTTCTTTTAATTGTCACAACTCATTATTTGTAATGACAAGCAAATTTTTAGCTTTGATGTCCAGATTTGGGATAAACCTCTTTCTTTCTTTTTTTTTTTTTTAAAGATTTTATTTATTTATTTGACAGACAGAGAACACAAGTAGACAGAGGCAGGCAGATAGAGAGGAAGGGAAGCAGGCCCCCTGCTGAGCAGAGAGCCTGATGCGGGACTCAATCCCAGGACCCTGAAATCATGACCCAAGCCGAAGGCAGCGGCTTAACCCACTGAGCCACCCAGGCACCCGGGATAAACCTCTTTCATTTCTCTTTCATATGCAAGCTGTAATATTTCCAGGTTTTCAAAGTGTTTATGTGAGTATGCTTATGAATGTGCATGTACATACAGTGAATACATATGAATATATATTTTTTGAATTGGTGGTGCTCATTAACCAGTATGTCAATGAAGTAGTACATTCTGAGTTTTACTTTTTCTTGTGGTTAATATAAGTATTTTCATGTCCAGACAGAAAACTTGTCTTTTTCTTTTTTTCTCACTAATTGGATTACTAGGTAATCCTACAGCCTTGTCATTACTTTTATTTAAGATTTTACCTCTCATTGCATATTAAATGCATCCCAACTTGGCAGCTTCTTGGCCAGATCCCAGTTTTCCAGCAGCTACTCTAATGCCACCTTATGTAATGTAAAGTAAGGGGCAGTAAAATTCAATGGAGGTGGTCAGTGCCTTTAACAGAATCAAATGAAAATCCTTTACTATTGTAAATTAACAAGCATATAACCATGTGACTGCATTTCTAGGTCTTTCCCAGGACAGTCTCTGGAAGATGTTTATTTTCACTGTCTTGGGCCAATTTTCTCTCAAGAATGTCAATCTATAATTTCTGCAACTGATTATCCGTATGCTTATTTCTCTGTAAATAGCTCTAGTTATGAACATTATTTTTTTTTCTAATTTTAGTGAGGAAAAATGGAAATTGCTTCCATTTGCATTTCTTTGGGTTCTACAAGAGATTTAACATTTCATGTTTATTCATCATTTTATGTTTTAAAAAAATTCCTCCTGTTTGTCCTTTACAATCTATTTTCTCATTAGTGTTTTCTTGCTATGTTATATGAGCTTTGTATTTAATTAGGGATAGTCATATGTGCCAGTTTTCTTTTAAACCTGTCTGTTCAACATTTGGTGTTATATGCTCAAAGAGGCTTTCCTTACCTAGAATACTATAGCCACAGTCATTTAGATTATCATTTATTAATTTTATAATTTTTTTCTAGAATTGTTCATTGTATGGTGTGAGGCAGAGAGCAAACTTAAAATTTTTTAAGAAGATTTTACTTATTCAAGAAAGAGAGGTTTTTTTAAAAACTATTTTGTAGGGCTGCTTTGGGTGATCACAAATTCTTTTAGTTTCTATTTGTTGTGGAAGCTTTTTATCACTCCTGTTTTCAGTGACAGCCTAGCTGGATAAACCGTTCTTGGCTGCATAATTTTCTTGTTTAGTACCCTGAATATATTATGCCAATCCTTTCTGGTCTGCCAGGTCTCTGTGGATAGGACTGCTGCCAATGTAATGTTTCTACCATTGTCGGATACAGACCTCTTGTCCTGAGCTGCTTTCAGGATTTTTTCTCTGTCTCTGCGATTTGTGAGTTTTACTGTTAGATGTTAAGGTGTTGACTTAATTTATTGATTTTGAGGGGTTTCTCTGTGCCTCCTAGATTTTGATGCTTGTTTCCTTCCCCAAATTAGGGAATTTCTCTGCTATAATATGCTCCAGTATATCTTTTGCCCCCGCCCCAACTCCCGTCTTTTTTCTTCTTCTAGGATCCCAATTATTCTAATAATTGTTTCGCTTTATGGTATGACTTATCGAGAGAGAGAGTGAGAGTCTTAAGCAGACTCCTGGGATTTCAACACAGGCTCTATCTCAGGACTCTGAGATTATAACCTGAGCCAATACCAAGGGTCAGGCACTTAACCGATTGTGCCACACAGGCGCCCTGCAAACTTAATTTTTTTTAATGTCTTCTTGTTTAAAATTGTTTACTTGAAATTGTATTTTAAAATAGTTTTTTAACCAGTTTATCTCTAACCTATTTATCATCTTCTAATATGGTGGTTTGTTAGAATCTGTTTTGGGACCCTGACCAAGAATGAGTAAGTCTGAATCTCTGGGTGTGTAGACTGTTGATTGGTACTTTTTACAAACTTGTTAGGAAATTATGTATATGTCAGGACTTAACCACTGCTGTACAGTTTTATAATCATTTGCATTTGTGTGGAGGTTTTTCACTGTTTTTATTGGTCTCTCCATCCCATGTTTGTTACTTATTCATTATAGATTTACAGATTTTTATGTTTCCAAATATAATTTGTTTTCCTGTTTTTTCTCTAGGAGAGGTGCTATAGCATTTCTTACTCAGTTGAGTTTTAGCTTTATAAAATAAATCCCCATTTTTATGATTACCTCTGGAAGGAAATAAGTTTACTGGATATTAATTGTAGTATCAGTCTTTTGAATTTGTAATCTTAAGAGTTACCAGTTAGCTGCATTAAAGAAAGTTAACTGTTTTGTGACAGAAATTTATTTCTTTTTAATATGACTAACTTTGCAAAACTGCCTGAATTCTGTAGCCAGTATAGATGGCATTCATTAGCTCAGGAAGAGATGCAGCAGTAATAGTAATTTCTTACAGTTAATTATTTGGTAATGTAAACAGTAGAATTATTCTGTGGGTCAAATATGTATGTAGGCACATGTACACGTACATTTACACAAGTAGACTTGTAGAAAGGCAAATGTTTATAAAAAAGATGACGATATATATTAATTTTCCCTTTTTTTCTTTCCTCACTCTTTTTTGTTGTTTTAATGAAAAGGGATTAAATGTGATAAATTGCTATTATTTTTAGATTTTAAGACCCTATATTCAACTTTTGCATTAATGGGTTGAAGGGACAGAAGAAGCTTTTTATCTTTTTATTCTCTCCAAATATTGTATTTCATTTAATGTACAATTCTCTATCAGGTCCTCAGTATTTTGGGCTTTTTCTAGCCTTCAGGGTTCATACTATTTGATAGTTCATTTATGACAATTCCAAAGCCACCTATATATATGCCTTTGAGCTGTAAATTAAAACCCTGTAGTGAATCTTTTCTTTTGGACTCAGAACTCCAACATCAATTTCTTCTAGCCATGATGTAATTATCTTCAGCTGTTGCTCATGGGGGGATTGATACATATTATGAGATATGGGCATCACTCATTCCATCTCATTTGTTACTGGGAGTTGGGTTTCTAAGAACTTGAGGAATGTCCTAGGAACTGGGTGGGGTTAACAATGCCTGTTTATGGTGGAGGCTGTTAAGTATCTCTTAAAACCAGAATTGACCATTTCAGTTGAGTGCTACAGGTCATTTTAATGGGGGCAGTGACATATAAGTATACAATTTAGAAATAACATTGACAAAACACTGCATTAAGAATTTGACTATCATTTACATATTTTATACATTTAAGAATAAAATAAGCATGCAGTATAGTGACAAATTCATTTACAAATAAAATAACATTTGTGTGATTTAGTTAAATTTAGCACTTTTTTAAAAGATTTTTTTTATTTTGATAGAGTCAGCAAGAAAGAGAGAGCCTGAGCAGCAGGAGGGGCAGAAGGAGAGGGACGAGCCAACTCCCTGCTTAGCAGGGAGTGGACATAAGGATCCACAAGGATCCTGGATTGAACCCAGGATCCCAGGACCCTGGGATCAGGACCTGAGCTAAAGGCAGATGTTTAACTGACTGAGCCACCCAGGCACCCCTTGGATTTAGTACTTTGCATGTACTTTGTATGTAAGTTGGCTATAAAGTCATAAAAGCAATAACCAGCAATGTTATTTAAATTTTTATGTTATTACACAATTTATGAAAATTGACACATTTTATCATTTTAAGCACATTTAGTTCTTTCTTCCTCTTTATCCTTTTAATAGTACAAGTAGGGTAATATGATTTTATGATGTTATTTAGTTCATATTTTAAGAAATATAACTCTTTATAAAGATGAACCTGATTTGGCTTAAGACATGTATTGCCAGTGACATTGTAAATTGGTCTAATCTAATGAAAGGAAATTTGAGAAAATGTCTGAAAAACTCTAAAAATGTGCATATTCTATGATTTGGCATTTTACTTCTAAGAATCAGAGCTAAGGAAATAGATATGAAGAAATAGGTACGGATATATGCAAGATTTTATTTGTAAAGATGTTCAACATAACATTATTTAAAACAGCAAAACAATACAACCTGACAGCTGACAATGTGTAGCAGTAGAGGATTAGTGACATAAATCATGGTGCAGTTACATAGAAGAAGAATACTTGAATGTGGAATCATTCAACACTGTTGTTGGTGAATACTTAGTGCTTTGAGACCTTGTTCAGAGTGTGCCAAGGCAGACATCATGTGAAGTACTGTTCCTGTGACAGAAGTGCATTTAGATGATGAGTGTACAAGAAGTACATTAAATGGGGTTCTTCCTAGGTGGTTATTATTTTCTTGATGGTATCCTTTGTTATTTTTCAACATTACTCCAATAAGCGTGTTTTAATTTTGTAGACATGTATTTTTTAAAAATTTTTGCTTCCTGAGGTGACAAGTACTTGCATTTTTATATGATGTCGTTATAAATGGTTTAAGGCATTGGGATAAATGTGATAATATGTAACAAAATGTAGCACATTATTGGAGCCATTTTCATGATTAATTGATTCTTTTCTATTTTAGATGTTAGGAAATTCCTTGCCAACTTTTCTCTGTGAAATAGCTGGAATTGGCAATAGATCTTTTTTTTTCATTTCAGCACATTTTATGAATGGATATTTATTATGAAAAGCATCAAACATCTTCCTTTCACTAAGAGTTGAGAGCCAGAGTGTTCTCACTTGATTGAACTGATGGCACAGAATAGTCTGTTTATTTAATCACTTTAGCTTACTCAGCCATTTTGAAGCACAATGGAGTAAAACTCCCTGCCTTTACTTTTTGAAGATAAAATTGAGAGATTTAAACATGATTTATTCTGCTTTGACCTATGGTTTGAATTAACTTGGCTATTTGCATTCATTTTCAAGAGAAGTACTCAATCCTTCCAAAGTAATAATGGAATCAAATCCCTTTGTTTTTCAAGTTGCTCTGGAGACAGTCCTAAGCTACCTAGACTATCAGGCTTTCTTTTATTGGAGTAAGAAATACAAAATTGATTTTGATAGCTCTTTTTGAAAACAATATGTATTTAAGAGAGCAACCTTTTGTTTCAAATAAAAGTCTCAGTGTATGATGTCATACATTTTGCTGATTCGTGCTGACCTTTGCTTACTGATCCTCAGATATGATTAGTAAACTTTGAGAGAACTGAGAGTCTTTAAGTGCTGCTATTGAATTAGTTCTGGGTGATTGTAAACACATTGATTTTCCTAGTGTACTGCCATCTCACCTTGCTCCTGGTATGGGCACCGTATACTTTCAGGCATAGCTGTTAGGTGGTCTGCAGGCAGTATTTTCCACAGAGACCCTCCGTGTTCTTTTCTTACCTAAACACTATACCTCATTCTATTTTCATACTGAGCTGACCAGGCAACATCACTTCTAAAGGAATTGTTCTCTCCCTGCCTTCAGTCCCTTTATTTTCTTTTGGTTATGAACTAGTATCAGTGTCTACTTTAAATAGCAAAACCACGCTTCCCCATGTAGTATGGCTTTTTCCTGGGCTTTCATTTCAATCTCTTTTTAGTACTTGGTCATGTAAATGCCTTTGGACTACATTTGTTTTTATGTTTCTAGGAAAGTGGGATTCTGCTTTTATTTATCTCCATGCTTTCTTTAAACTCTGCAGAATTCCTGCACATATACTGAATAAAATTAAAGATATTATGTGATAATGAATTATTCTGGTAGCTACACTTACTTGCCAAGTAAGATAGACAAAATATACAGGATATGATCTTTTATCCTTCTTTTCAAGGGTACTTAACGTGGGGTCTAAGGAGAGGACTTAGTGATCTGTGAGCCATATAAAATCATATGAAAAATTCTTGTAAATGTCTGTGTGTGTACTTTTCTGGAGTTTGGGTCCATAGCTTTTTATCAGATTGTAAACAGCAATTTCTACAAGGTTAAAAATGTCTACTTTAAATGATTTGCCATTCTAAGCAATTTTTAAAGATTACCTAAGCCCAAAAGAAGGAGACTCAGAGCCAGTAACTATTGTTCATTCAGAATCTTTAAGTGGTCAAAATGGTATGCCTTCTTCCTGTTTCATGGGTTTTAGAATCTGGGGAAATCAGAAAATTCTTCTTCCCGAGCTTAGGTTGTCTCCCTATATTTTAGCAGAAATTCTTCTATGGGGTGGGAGGAATGGACACAAGAGTTTTAAGAGGATAATTTTCAATCAGTGATGAGACAAGTAATCATTCTGTTATTTGGGTAGGATAAAGCACAGAAAGACGAAATGTTCAATGCACCATTGTGTAAGTTGGGACATTTTTATTTTTCATCTCTGAATGGAGGCAAAACTGTCCACCATTTTGTTGCTTGTCTTTGGTTTGCCCTTTCTTTTACATGGAGGGCAATGGACCATGATTCAGGTTTCACAGAGCTGAGTGTAAAGGCTTGGTCTCCAAGAGTTGAGCGGGATGTCTTTGATCTGTATTCACTTAATCAGTCAGCTTTCCCATTCTTTTGCAGGCAGATTTGCATGGAATTTGTGCTACATTCTTATCAAGCAGGTCTCCTGGAAAGGAGAGTGCAGCCAGCTTCTAATTAGTGGCACAATGGTTTTTAAAATTTAGCACTTGAAAAATTTTCGGCTTCCTCTTTTTGTTTTGTAAAGCAGTTATAATATTTTGGCTTTTTTCTGCATTTAGCTTACCAACAGTACAAAATCAATTGACTCAGTTGTAGGGAAAAATACTCTCTTTATATCAATCTGTCTTATAACTTGATGTATTAACTTGAATTTCCAGGGCAAGTCAAGGTTAACCTCAGGAGGGATACAGTGACATTTTTATCTAACACAAAATTATTCTTAGTCTTTATAATGTGAATAATATGGCACATTGCAGCCAGCTGCCCTGAGTTTGGGTTGGAGATACCAGAGTTATAGTACTTCTGACTGTGCCTTATTTCCAGAGCCTCCTTTAGTTCTTTCAAAAATGGTGATGTGGGTGCTGGTAATTCAGGATTTTAATTTTGTGTTGGACCGCCTAGTCAAAGAGTCAAATGCCACATCACCTGTTTTTCTAAGCCAGGGGTTGGCAAACTATGGCTCATGCCATTTTTGTAAATAAAGTTGTGTTAGAGTACAGCTGTGTATATTTGTTTATGTGTTATCTATGGCTGCTTTTATACTACAATGGCAGACTTGAGTAGTTGTGACAGAGATCACATGGTTCCCAGAGCCTGGAATATTTACTCTCTGGAATTTTTTAGAGAAAGATTGCTGACCCCTTGGTCTGTGAGATCTGACCAAGTTCAGGAACCTGACATTTTCAAATGTCTACATAGGTTTAGGTGGAGAACCTGCTGACCTGCCTGTTGGTTGCAAAGATATGTTTCTTCCCTTTACTGGAGCACGTGAAGTAGTGTCCCTTTCTTTGGCTGCAGACCTCATTGGGAGCTCTGTAGTGCTCTGAGGCAGTGTCCCTAGTACCACAACCATTTCCAGCATCCTCAGGCATGACTGTAGTTTTGAGATGGTATGTTAAGGGCTAGGATGGTTTAAGTTGTGCTCTTTCTCACAGTGAGTACATGTTGCACTTTCATACTTTTTAAGACAGGTGAGGGACCTGCCAGCTTTCCTAACTCACTTCATAGAAGGGCTGATTAGTATGAAGCATGACCTCTTGTTTGTGATATTTTTCAGGTTGCAGCATCTTGACTTAGAAAATAATGAATTTGGTATAGGCTCTTTTATTTGTAATGCCCTGAAATCGCAAGTGCACATTCTCTCTGGCATACAGCTGCTTAGAAAGATAATGCTCTGCAAAATACCACCAGTCATCACTTTTGTTATTTTTTTCTATCACAAATCCTTTAATATATTTTATTATAAATATTTCAGACTAAATCTACCATTCATTTTCTTTACAAAATGAGTAGTTGCAAGACGGAAATCTGTTTTTTAATTTTCATGGAGATTTTTTGCATTTGCTTCCCCATTCTTCATTGTAGCCTTTCTTTTGGGACCTTATTCCTTCCAGGCAAAAAAAGACCGCATTTTGGACAATCTAGAGCTTGTCAAAACCATAATGAAATCAGTGAAAAACTTTTTTCTCTGCAGTAATGGCAGCACCAGCAGTGGTGGCAGCCACGTCACTGAAGAATATTTGTGGGTCTTAAACCCAACACCATGATAAGAGATATGACACGGAGACTACTGTTTCTCAGAAGGCCATTTCATTCTTCTGTGCATAGAACCATGGTTCCTTCCCAGAAGGGTCTTGTATTGTAGATGATCTCTTCATGCATCCCTCTGTGAATGGGTATTCATTCTCACAAACTCAATGTGTGGTGTGATAGATATTCTATAACAGAGGCACGGTTTTACTCTGTGGGAAATGAAACCAGGGTGTCCTGGAGCTATGTCAGGTGAGGTGACATGATGACAGGGTGGTATGTGCTCAGTTTTGGAGTCAGAGAGTTCAGTCTACACATTGGCTCTGCTCCTTAATGACTAGACAACCTTATACAAACCATCTAGCCCTTCTGAACCTCACATTCTTCTATAGTAAAGTGCAGACAGTACATATGTTTATGGTTGTAATAATAAAAGTATTATCACTAGAAAGCTACAGAATCCATGTTTGAGGGCCACAGAGATGTTGGGTTATCAGATGGTCTGACCTCCAAGTGTATTTCTTGTCCAAGGGAAACAATGATTGTGGATAGGCAAGCATTGGTTGTGTTCAGCTAGTCCAGCTAGTCCTGATTTTGTAAGCAACATTTGGGGTTTTGCTGTAGCAAAGCTGCCTTTTCCTTGTTTTTTTTTTTTTTTTTTTAGATTTTATTTATTTATTTGACAAACAGAGATCACAAGTAGGCAGAGAGGCAGGCAAAGAGAGAGGAGGAAGCAGGCTCCCTGCCAAGCAGAGAGCCCAATGACAGGCTTGATCCCAGGTCCCTGGGATCATGACCTGAGCTGAAGGCAGAGGCTTTAAACCACTGAGCTACCCAGGTGCCCCTTGCCTTTTCCTTTTTTAATTGGTTATAGATTCTCTTTTCATTGCAGCGCAAAGAAAAGTTTTTTGTTTTTTTTTTTTTTTCCAACTAGATGTTTCCAAACTGATTCAGTTCTTCCTCTCCTTGTCAACTCCCCACTTTGCCAAACAATTAACAACAATAACACAATTACAAAGGACTACCAAAAGAGTATTTTCAGTGGAAATCACTTAATTATTGGGACAATAGCTAAGGACAAATAATAATATAGCTCTGAGCAAGGTATCGTTTCTTCCCTTGAATAGTTCAGTCATAAAAGTTTATGGTTTCTTTCATATGGTAACATCACTAGAGAGGAAGAAAATAGAGTTTTGTAGAAGGTATTATAGAGTCCTAGAGGGAAATCATAAGATCCTTTTTATGCTTCCCTTTCAAAGCGTAACACCTGGAATAAATCATTCATAGTCATTCTCATGCTTTTTCATCCCTTTTCAGAGTTATACAGGAACCCAAAGACCAAATAACTTGACCTGAGATAGCTCTACCCCCAGATACTTTCTCTAAAAGAAACAGGTGAGAATAGGAGAGCTGGAAAGCACCCAAGCTTTCTCCTGGCTTTATAGTTTTTGAAAGTGCCTGCAGAGTCTCACCCTCCAGTCTTGGGTCCCTTCTCTTCATGTGCCCAAAGATGGAGGAGAGGGTGTCAGTTGCCCTCTCTCTCTTTAGAGTGTTTGGTCTGTCTCATTGCATTGTTGTCATTTTCTTTTGTATTTTAGATGATGATATCAGTCATGGGTTCCTAGAGAATATGCCCTGTACTGTTATTTTTGAAATTTTACCTGCCTAATGAACTTTAAGCATTCTGACTTTATCTTGTTTGTAGTTATTGTAACATAGTGCCACCAGATAATACAGCCACAAATTTACTCTGAACAACTAGAAAAGCCATTTCTTAGGTTTTTACACTGGTCAGATTTACTGAAGAAGTGCACAGCTACTGTCATTCTTTAGATTTGTTTCAATTTATGAGTTCCTATTAGAGTTCATAAGACAGCTCCAAGAAGTGTAAGTGACTTGTAATTTATAGCCATGGTATGTTAATTCTGTGAAATTGTAGTCTAGTTAGGCTATATGAATTATTACTGCACTCATAAGTTGTTTACACCAAACAACATGATAGATATATATGTCTTCCTTTGAATCATAATAAAAGGAAATGCCTGTCACCCTAATTTATCACCAGGCATATTCATATTTAAAGCCTTTTATAGTGAAATAAAAGCTTGACCTAAAGATTATGATTACTGCAGACTTGACAGCAGCTGAGCCCAAGGTGTAAAATACTGCAGGGCTTTGACTGCCATAATAAAAGCTGGATAGCCCATATGGAAAGTTATTACATGAGGTGAATGTTCTTAGATGTAAAAATGATTAAAGTAATCCTTTCAATCAGAGGTCGGAGAGGTCATCTGGTTCAAGTCACCAGATGTCCTTGTCAGGTTAAGAACTTTCCTGTGTCGCATGGAGGAACTGGAATCTTGGCCAGTGTGCCTTCCCCCATTACTTCTCTGTTCCAGGGTAGAACTACAGTTTTGACATTAATCACAGATATGTTCCCTGTCTCATTACATAACAGCTCAGAGGCAGTAGCAGAAAGAAAAGGATACTCTTTAAAGAGTGTCATATAGAAAACAATGGTTTATAAATTCACAGTGACATTAATTTTCATGTACACATACAACAATTTGTCCCATATTTGAGTGCCCATCGTGTGCCTGGGGGTAGGGTTGAGCACAGTGCTGCAAGTAGTGGACAGTCCCTGTCTTCTGGTAGTTCAGACTACTGCAAGATTTCTTGACCTCAGTAGTACTGTCTTTTAGCAGCTTCTTGGCCTCTGCCCACTGGACAACCAGAATGTCTCCAGGCATTCTCAGATACCATTGGGGGGCAAATGCCCTGTGACTGAGAACCACTTGTGCTTATGGGTGTTACCTGTAGGGGAGACAGGCAAGCATACAGAGAAATGAGTACTAAATATACACACTAGAATGAACTAAGCATGAGTCACAAAGGGTGCTGTGCAAGAAAGTGGTAGCTTTCAGAGCACTCTCAAATTCACTTTCTCTTAGGCTGATACCAGACCACATTACAGTGTCTCTTACCTCACTCAGCATATTTATTTATGTTCTATCAGAATCACTACTTTTCAAACATTTGAAGCATTTTTGGTTTACTAAAGGCAGTATGTAAAATTCTTTGTTTCTTTTTCTTCTTTAAAGTTAAATATTGCTAGTGCTGAATAGCTACGAAATATCAAAGGATGGTTTTATAATTATCTAGCAGTAATTACATAGTACAGTCCTGCCATCATGTTGCTACATATGTACAGTACTGAACAGGAGCTGATGAATTGAAGGTTCTGTTCCAGTATAGAGAGAAGAATCAGGTGGTCTGCTTACAAATTTAGCACATCAGCTACTGAAATTTATCCTTCTACTTCCTATCAAAGAGAAATTGATTGTACAAACTGTCAAAAAAAGTTTATAAAATTTCTGTATGTATAGAAGGTCATATTTTTAACTATTTCTCAATAGAAAGAATATGGTGTAAGTCATTAGTAATTCATAAAACAGTTTTTCTTCTTTTATTTTAGACTGTGACTTAAGTTCAAAATTATTTATAGAAGTAATATTTATTATCACAATTCAAACTTGTGGGTGTAATGTGCAAGTAAAGGTGTGTACTGTCCCAAAGAAAAACAAAAAGAAAAACCAACTAATCTTTAATGGTATTTAATGTTACTTTTCTGTCATCCATTTATAGCCACAGTTATTTTTCCATGTTATTGCTTCTCCTATGTAGAAATTGCCATCATTTAAAAACAAAAAACAAAAAGCATTTTTAAAATTTATTTTAGAGGTGGGGGAGAGAGAGTGAGGATGGGGAGGGGAAGAGGGAGAAGGAGAATCTCAAGTAGACACCCCACTGAGTGTGGAGCCTGATGTGGCCCTCAGTCTCATGACCCTGAGATCATGACCTGAGCCAAAATCAAGAGTCAGATGCTCAACTGACTGAGCCATCCTGGTGCCCTAAAATTGCTATCTTTTTAAGCTTTTCCCCTTAGAGCCCATAATGTTTGAAAGATGTCGTCAGTGCAGTTTCTGTGCATTCCTGAATGAGTATATGCATTAATCAAATACCGTGGAATGATTGTGGGCATTCTTAGTTCATTTAGAAATCATCTGTTTGCTAGGTTATGTTTGCTAGCATTCGCTTTGTTATTTACTTAGGTCAGTGGTGGGGGAACATGGACTGATGGTGAGATACAGGATGAGCTATGCATGTGGTATGGAAAAAAAATGAAATAAATTGGCGGAGAAAAGCTAGAAAAGAACTAGAGATTATTAGGCATATTATAAATGTCTTGTACCCAGTAAAAACTTGAGTGAGCCTACATCAACATCCTGAATTAGAAATATTTATAGTATAGCAAGCACAAGTTCCCCTTCCTGTAGTAGTGTTTTATCTAGTTAGCAGTAGGGTAAGAAAAAGTTAATGCATTTGAAGACCAAAAGTAGATAACTTTTCCAGTTTTCTAGTGTTCAGAAATACAAACTGAACTTTGGCACTAAATCCACTAAAATTCAGATAAGTTAAGGATAGTTGAAGTTTTCAACTATTTCAATTATGTTAATCACATAATTGGGTCATATGAAGATGACACTTTATGGTTTCTTTTTGAAACAAAGTATGCACAGTGGTCATTTTAATGAGTTTGATTTACTAAAGGAAAAACGTCCTATAAATGTTTTTAGCATTGATGTTTTTACATAGTTAATCTTTTGTAGTCAACATGGTAGATTCAGTTAGGATGCTGATTTCTTTGTTCCAGTAAGGGAAGAAAAAAGGTCGTCTGCTTTACTGACTACCTTAATCTTGACATGGATTTGTTCATTTCTACTTCAGCACATACTCTGGGCATCAGGATAGCAATATGTAAAAGTGGTAGGTAGTATGAAAACTTTATCTATTTCTCCTTAAAATTTTATGTAGTGTTTTCTGTTACTAAAAAAGAGCTCAGCATCAAGAATCAGTTAACTGAGATTTTCCTTAATTCACTATACAAATGTGAGAATTGCAGAACTAAAATATGAAATCCTAGACCTTTAAATATTTTATAGGATAATTATTCTCAGTAGCTGTTTTGGGGCATTATTTTGATAATTAATTAGTAATGAATATAGAACCAGGCTGCCTGGGTTTGAATCTTCGCTCCATGAGGGACCTTGGCCAAGCTACTTAACCTTTCTGTACATTGGTTTTCTCATTGTTTTTTTTTTAATGTGGGGATGATAATTATACCAGCTTCCTATTACACCATGGAAGTGACAAATAAATAAATGCAGACCGATGCTTTCTTTAGTGATAATAATTTATTATTGAAATATAGCAAATGATGCATTTTTTGTCATTCAATTTATTCATTCAAAAAGTATTTATTGACCACTTTGGTTGAGAGTTGCAGTGATGAACAGGATAATCACAATCTTTGTCCTCTCACAAATAAGAGTTAGCAACTGGCATTTTATAATAATAATTATACAACTGAGTACTTGATTGCAACCATTATTTGTGCCACATATTCATGGCACCAGATTGTTTGTAGTAGGGGGAGCTGACCTAGTCTCTATGCATTTGAAGTGAAATATGAAGGATGTTAGCTCGATAAAGATGGTTGGTATAGCAAGAGGATGAGGATGTTTCCAGGAAATGTAATGATACATAGGAAGTTACATGATGTCTTATAGGAATAAGAGTAGAGAAGAATAACAACTTTTGAGTTGATAGTGATGATTTCATTGCTTTTAAATTTATGAGATCTGTTCTTTTCCCTGTAAGGTAGCATGTTGTCTGTCCTCCCACACAGTCTTCCAGAGCAGCAATCCATTTGTCACCTCTCAGTCTTCCTTGTCTCCCTAAGCAGCTGTTTGTACATTCTTCTAGTTGATGGTACTTCCACTGTCCTCCTTTCCCTGAGATATTCCTATTCCTTTTTTAAAATCTTACTTTTTCTTGCTATCACTTTTTCAACTATTCCTAGATGAGCTCTTTCTAAGTCCAGAGGAATATTTGAAAGTTTGGGAAATGATTAAAAAGAAACTTCATTGCAATCTGTTGGAGCTAATGATTTAAATTTTTAAACACTAGGAGTATAACTCTGTTGATATTTTATTGACTAAGGGAATCTTATTTAGTTTTGTTTATGACATAAGAAATGTTTTAGTTCAGATTTTCTTTACATCATTGAAGACTGGCTTATTTAATATAATTTCTGCCTGATTTTATCTCCTCAATAATCATTTTATATCTATCCACATTTTACATCTTTTGGTCTCTGTTTCTTTTTTCCTTTTTTTTTTTTTTTTTAAGATTTTATTTATTTGTTTGACAGACAGAGATCACAAGAAGGCAGAGAGGCAGGCAGACAGAGAGAGAGGAGGAAGCAGGCTCCTTGCTGAGCAGAGAGCCCTACGTGGGGCTCAATCCCAGGACCCTGGGATCATGACCTAAGCCAAGGGTAGAGGCTTTAACCCACTGAGCCACCCAAGTGCCCCCTTGGTCTCTGTTTCTTAATGCCAATGTTAGAAAAAAGAGAATTTCTTTCTTTTTTTTTTATTTTATAATAGCAAAAAATATATATTTTTATTATTCATTATTCTTTTTTTTATATATAATTTTTAATTTTTTATAAACATATATTTTTATCCCCAGGGGTACAGGTCTGTGAATCACCAGGTTTACACACTTCACAGCACTCACCAAAGCACATACCCTCCCCAATGTCCATAATCCCACCCCCTTCTCCCAAACCCCCCCCCCCCAGCAACCCTCAGTTTGTTTTGTGAGATTAAGAGTCACTTATGGTTTGTCTCCCTCCCAATCCCATTTTCTTTCATTTATTTTTTTTTTTAAGATTTTATTCATATATTTGTTAGAGAGAGAGAGAGGAAGCACAGCAGGCAGAGTGGAAGGCAGAGGCATAGGGAGAAGCAGACTTCCTGCTGAACAAGGCACCTGATGCAGAACCCTATCCTGGATGCTGGGATCATGGCCTGAGCTGAAGGCAGTCGCTTACCTGACTGAGTCACCCAGGCGTCCAGAAACATGGGAATTTCTAAGAGATTTCTTTATCTGGCTTCTATCTCCATTACTATACTTGGGAGTTACATCATTTTAATGAGAGAATATTTGTTAGTAGGAAGTTAAATATAAGGGTGGTTTTCACTGTGCAAGCATAGGAATCATAAGGCAACTTGTAGGGAAATACCTAGAATCACACATCCATTTCATGTTCTTTAATAGAGGTACATTTTACAGCTGAACTATGGTAAAGCAAGGATAATTGATGACTCAGTGGCATTTACCTCCAGAACACAAGTATATTAGTCAGGTTCCTCAAGAACCTAAAGGGTGTATATGTGTAGAGATTTATTATAAGATATTAACTCATCAATATTGTAGGCTGAGAAGTCTTAGGACATGTAGTCAGCAAGCTGGACACCCAACAATAGCTGATGTTTCAGTTCTAGTTCAGAGTCAGGAAAAAACTGATGTTCTACCTCAATGGCTAGACAGGAGAAGTCCCTTCTTACTCCAGAGAGGGTCAGACTTTTTGTTCTATTCAGGCCTTCAACTGATTGGATGGGGCATGCCCAACTTACAGATGGCAGTCTGTTTTAATTAGTCTACGGATTCAAATGTTATTCTCATCTGGAAACATTCTTAACAGACCCAGAATAATGTCTGACCAAGTATCTGGGGACTCCGTGGTCAGGCTAACATGTAAAATTAACTATTATAATAAGTTTGGTTTCACATTTGAAAAACCAATCAGTTCAATTTACCATGTTAACAGAATAAAGGGTAAAAACCACATGATCATTTTAATAAATGCAGAGAAAGCAATAGCCATTTCAGATAAAATCTCTCAGAGGGAACTTTGTCAGTAAAGTAAGTATAAGAAACCTACAATAAATATACTAAATGGTGAAATACTGTGCAGCTCTTCTCAAAGATATACATCAAAGCAAGAATTTTCACTCTCATCATTTCTGCTGAACATTTTATGAAGATTATAGCCACTGCACTAAGTCAAGGAAAAGAAATGATGGGCATTTAAAAAAAGGAAAGAAAATTGTTCCTATTTATAGAGGATATGACTGTTTATGAAGACTATATCTACATGTAGCTCAAGTTCTCAATGTAGATCTAGATCTTCTTCAGTAGAAAAGAGGAAAGAACCCTAAATAGACTCACACATATATGGCATTTAATTTTTCTCAGTAGCACCAAAGCAATCCCTTCAGGAGAAGAGTCTTCCGTATTTGGGAAAAAGTGAACCTTGATCCCCACCATCTAGAATTCCTAACTAAGATGGATCCTAGACATGAAAGAGAAAACTAAAATATAGAGCTTTTAGAAGAAAATATAGGAGAATATCTTTTTTCTCCAAATATTTGTTTAAATTCTAATTAGTTAACATATAGTATAATACTGGTTTCAGGAGTAGAATTTAGTGATTCATCACTTTTACGTATAATACCCAGTGCTCATCATAACAAGTGCCCTCCTTAATACCCTTCACGTGTCTAGCCCATCTTCCACCCACCTCCTTCCATTAACCTTTGGTTTGTTCTTTATTGTTAAGAGTTTCTTATGGTTTTCTTCCCTCTTTTTTCTTTTTTCCCCCCTTCCAATATGTTCATCTGTTTTTTTTCCTAAATTCCACATGTGAATGAAATTGTATGGCATTTGTCTTTCTCTGACTGACTTATTTTGTTTAGCATAATACCCTCTTGTTGCAAATGTTAAGAATTCATTCTTTTTGATGACTAATACTCCATTGCGTGTGTGTGTGTGTGTGTGTGTACACTACCACATCTTCTTTATCCATTCATCAATCAAGGGAAAGTGGACATTTGAGCTCTTCTCATAGCTTGGCTGTTGTTGATGCTGCTGCTATATAAACATCAGGATGTATGTGTGCCTTCAAATATGTATTTTTGTATCCTTCGGGTAAAAGATAGTAGAGCACTAGAAGTGCAATTACTTGGGGATAGGGTAACTCTATTTTCAACTTTTTGAGGAACCTCCATACAGTTCTCCAGAGTGGCTGTGCCGGTTTGCATTCCCACCACAGTGTAAGAGGGTGCCTCTTTCTCCATATCCTTTCCAACACCTGTTTTTTTTTTTTTTTTGTTTTGTTAATTTTAGCCATTCTAATAGGTGTGAGGTAATATCTCACCATGGTTTTGACTTGTATTCCCTTGATGATGAGTGATGTTGAACATCTTTTTCATGTGTCTGTTAGGCATCTAGATATCTTCTTTGGAAAAATGTCTATTCATGTCTTCTGTCCATTTCTTAACTGGATTTTTTCATTTTTGGGGGGTGTTGAGTTTGGTAAGTTCTTTATTGATTTTGGATACTAACCCTTTATCAGATATATCATTTGCAAATATCTTCTCTCATTCCATAGGCTGCCTTTTTAGTTTTTTTTTTTTCCTTTGCTGTGCAAAAGCTTTTATCTTGATGGTATACCAATAGTTCATTTTTGCTTTTGTTTCCCTTGGAGACGTGTTTAGTGAGAAGTTGCTAAGGCCAAGGTCAGAGAGGTTACTTCTTGTGTTCTTCTCTAGGATTTTGATGGTTTCCCGTCTCACATTTAGGTCTTTCATCCATTTGGAATTTATTTTTGTGTATGGTATAAGAAAGTGATCCAGTTTCATTCTTTTGCATGTTGCTGTCCAGTTTTCCCAGCATGTCTTCTTTTATTGAAGACATGGTCTTTTTTTCAATCAGATATTCTTTCCTGCTTTGTACAGACTAGTTTAGCATATAGTTGTGGGTCCTTTTCTGGGTTTTCTGTTCTTTTCGATTGATTTATGTGTCTGTTTTTGGTGCCAGTACCACACTTTCTTGATAACTACAGCTTTGGAATGTAGCTTGAAGGGCAGAATTGTGATGCCTCCAACTTTGCTTTTCTTTTTCAAAATTACTTTGGCTATTTGGGGTCTTTTGTGGTTCCATACAAATTTTAGGATTAGTTGTTCTAGCTCTGTGAAAAATGCTATTGGTATTTTGATAGGGATTATGTAACATAGACATTTTAACAATGTTTGTTCTTCCAATCCATGAGCATAGAATATTTTCCCATTTCTTTGTGTCCTCTTCAGTTTCTTTCATGAAATGTTCTATAGTTCTCAGAGTACAGTTCTTTTACCTCTTTGGTTAGTTTTTTCCTAAGTATCTTACTGTTTTTGGTATAGTTGCAAATGAGATCAATTGCTTGATTTCTTTTTCTGCTGCTTCATTGGTGGTGTATAGAAATGCAACACATTTCTGTATGTTAATTTTTATATCCTGCAACTTTGCTGAATTCATGTATAGTGCTAGAGATTTTTTTGGTGGGGTCTTTGGGTTTTCTACATAGAGTATCATGTTGTCTGCAGATAGCGAAAGGTTGACTTCTTCCTTGTCAATTTGGATACTTTTAATTTCCTTTTGTTGTCTGATTGCTGAAACTAAGACTTCCGATACTATGTTAAGTGGTAATGATGAGAGTGGACATCCCTGTCTTGTTTCTGACCGCAGAGGAAAAGCTCTGTTTTTCCCCACTGAGGATGATATTAACTGTGGGTCTTTCATATGCGGCTGTTAGGATGTTAAGATATGTTACATATAAATCTATTTTGTTGATTTTAATCAAGAATGGAGGGTGTATTTTGTCAAATGCTTTTTCTGCATCTGTTGAGAGGATCATATGGTTCTTATCCTTTCTTTCATTAATGTGGCATATCATGTTGATTGATTTGTGAATATTGAATCACCCCTGCAGCCCAGGAATAACTCTCACTTGATTGTAATGAATAATTCTTTTAATGTACTGTTGGATTTGATTTGCTAGTATCTTGTTGAGAATTTTTGCATCCATGTTCATCAGGGATTTTGGCCTGTAATTCTCCTTTTTTAGTGGTATTTTTGTCTGGTTTTGGAATCAAGGCAATGTTGGTATCATAGGTTGAGTTTATGAGTCATGTGCTCATTGCTGAACCAATCACTGTTGACATTGGAGGCAATCTTTGATTGACTGTTCTAGTGTCACCTAAAAATTATAGCCTGTCTTTAGCAGAGAATCAAGGTGCTCTTTTTAGTCAAAAACATAACTGAAAAAATACCATGAATAACTTGCCATTGGGCAAAGGAAACCATGGGTACCATTTAAACACTCTTCATTAGAAAATTCTTCATGCTGCCTCCACTGTAGCAATTTCATGTTCTGCTCATTTCGGCCATTTTAGAGGAAGAACCTCTGGTTGTGATTGACAATATTCTTGGATATTACTGCTACCAAAGAATAATTAAGTTAAACTATTGCATTAAAAAAAATGAAAAGAATAGTTGAATATTAAAAAAAAAGATAACACATTTACTTTGTTTGAACTGCTGGAAATAATCCAAAATAAAGTCAGGGTTCTTTATTAAAATTGAGATTCTAATAACCTTTGTAGTTCAATGCCAATAACGTAATATTATCTTTTGATATATGTCATTCATTTTCAGGCACTTAGTGATTTTATATCTCTGTGGTTACAGGTTGCCATATTTCTGACATTTTATTGAAAATTAGTATTTAGGGCAACTGGGTGGCTCAGTGGATAAGCCTCTCTGCCTTTGGCTCAGGTCATGATCTCAGGATCCTGGGATCCAGGCCTGCATCGGGCTCTCTGCTCAGCAGGGAGCCTGGTCCCCCACCTCTCTCTGCCTGCCTCTCTGCCTACTTGTGATCTCTCTCTGTTAAATAAATAAATAAAATATTTTAAAATAAATAAATAAATAAATAAATAACATTAGAATTTAGATCTGAGTAGTAAAGTGAGATGGTATTTTTGGTTAGGCTTTTAAAGCAATGTATTTAACATTGGGTGTTTAAAATGTTTGTATTATTTCTGGGACATCGGAATATGTAATTTGTATTGGCTTAGTCAATATTAATTGCTGTTTTGATGTTTCTTTCTTTTTTTTTTTTAATTTTATTTATTTACTTATTTGACAGATCACAAGTAGGCAGAGAGGCAGGCAGAGAGAGAGAGAGGGTAGCAGGCTCCCTGCTGAGCAGAGAGCCTGATACGGGGCTAGATCCCAGGACCCTAAGATCATCACCTGAGCTGAAGGCAGGCCCCATTGATGTTTCTTTCTTGATGATAAAGAGACTGAAATGAATGTATACATTTATATACTTTTCTTACTGAATACTTTTTTGTGTGATGTGACTGGCATTTAAAACCTTAACTGATTTTAACAGCTATATGAAAATCAAGTTTCCAGATTAAAAACATGGAGTTAATGTATCTGTTTACCTTTAGGTCTAAGACTCTAAATATGTTAATTGACCTTGTTTTGAATATATGTAAAAATGAAATCCAAAATGGTTTTCTGTTTTGGCAAACTCTTACATATAATGTTCTGTTACTAATTGTGTTTTCTTTTTTAAAGAATTTTTTTTTTAAGATTTTATTTTATTTATTTGACAGACAGAGATCACAAGTAGGCAGAGAGAGAGAAAGAGAGAGAGAGAGAAGGCTCCCTGCTGAGCAGAGAGCCTGATGTGGGGCTCGATCCCAGGATTCCGGGATCATGACCCGAGTTGAAGGCAGAGGCTTTAACCCACTGAGCCACCCAGGTGTCCTGTTAATTGTCTTATTAATTTAAATTTTGTATCTGTGTTTGGTTCACAGTATATGTCTATTTACCCATTCCATCACATTCTGACTATAAAAATCCTTTTTTTCTAAGTCAAATGCAAATGGTTATGCTTTATTTTCAACTATAGATGCATTTCCAGTAATAGTTTATAGAGAACTGAATTGAAAAATCCTTTTTATGCTTATAGATGATTTTAATATTTCCATTTAATATAGATTAAGTGTGCATATTCTGTCCTAAAAAGCTCTTAATGGGTAAACATTTTCAAAAGTTGTTTCCTTTCAACTCTTATTGGTGCAGAAAAAAAAGAGGGCTACCTCCAAGTTATCCTTGATGTATATCTTCAGATATATATATTAGATATTTATTGTCTGTCTATCGATCTATCTATATTAGTGGTTCTGATCATACTGTCTTATCTCTGGTTCTTCTATCACACTTGGCTTCCTTCTCAGGCAGTTGTTCCTGTGATGCAGGAAAAACGGCTGTTGGCTTTTCTAGGCTAATAAGGTGAATCCCATTGACTTTGTTTGGGTCATATGTGCCTATCCCTAAACTAAACACTATTGCCATTAAGATGGAAAGCTCGGTAGGCCAATCTAGCATCTCCTAAAAAAACATGGCCTACCCTTGGAGGGGAAATCAAGGTGTGTTCTTTTTAGTCAAAATATCCTAATGAAGAGAAGTCTTAGGAATGACAAGTGGCAATAAAACATAATGATTTAATTCTGCCATACCAATTACAGTAAAGTTTTTTTTTTTGGAAAAAATAAGTATATTGACCACATCTTCCTTATCCATTCGTCCATATACACTATGGAGTATTATGCCTCCATCAGAAAGGATGAATACCCAACTTTTGTAGCAACATGGATGGGACTGGAAGAGATTATGCTGAGTGAAATAAGTCAGCAGAGAGAGCCAAGTATCATATGGTTTCACTTATTTGTGGAGCATAGCAGATAGCATGGAGGACATGGGGAGATGGAGAGGAGATGGGAGCTGAGGGAAATTGGAAGGGGGGGTGAACCATGAGAGACTGTGGGCTCTGAAAAACAGTCTGAGGGTTTTGAAGAGGCAGGGTTGGGAGGTTGGGGGAGCCAGGTGGTGGCACGTATTTTGTTGAGCACTGGGTGTGGTGCAAAAACAATGAATTCTGTTATACTGTAAAGAAATTAAAAAAAAAAAGAAGTAAAAAACAGCCCTGTTAATAAGTTCCACAAAACTTAACCAGTGGCGAAAGTTGAAAACTTTTTTTCAGATTTTTGTCCTTTTTCATGTAGCTCTTTATGATGTTCAGTTATTGTAGTTGTACCTCTTTGCTTCTGTTAGCCTCAAAATGTTTGTAGAATGAATGCAGCCATAGCTTGTTATTGTGAACATAATTGCAGCAGCACAGTATTAAACTGAATTGAAAATGGATGTAATTTGGAGATATTTAATGACTGTTTCAATCTCCTTACTGGTTATGGGTCTGTTCAGGCTTTCTATTTCTTCCTGGTTCAGTTGTGGTAGTTTATATGTTTCTAGGAATGCATCCATTTCTTCCAGATTGTCAAATTTATTGGCGTAGAGTTGCTCATAGTATGTTCTTATAATAGTTTGTATTTCTTTGGTGTTAGTTGTGATCTCTCCACTTTCATTCATGATTTTATTTATTTGGGTCCTTTCTCTTTTCTTTTTGATAAGTCGGGCCAGGGGTTTATCAATTTTATTAATTCTTTCAAAGAACCAGCTCCTAGTTTCGTTGATTTGCTCTATTGTTTTTTTGGATTCTATTTCATTGATTTCTGCTCTGATCTTTATGATTTCTCTTCTCCTGCTGGGCTTAGGGTTTCTTTCTTGTTCTTTCTCCAGCTCCTTTAGGTGTAGGGTTAGGTTGTGTACCTGAGACCTTTCTTGTTTCTTGAGAAAGGCTTGTATCGCTATATATTTTCCTCTCAGGACTGCCTTTGTTGTGTCTCACAGATTTTGAACCGTTGTATTTTCATTATCATTTGTTTCCATGATTTTTTTCAATTCTTCTTTAATTTCCCGGTTGACCCATTCATTCTTTAGAAGGATGCTGTTTAGTCTCCATGTATTTGGGTTCTTTTCAAACGTCCAGGGCCAGACGGCTTCCCGGGGGAATTCTACCAAACATTTAAAGAAGAACTAATTCCTATTCTCCTGAAACTGTTCCAAACAATAGAAATGGAAGGAAAACTTCCAAACTCATTTTATGAGGCCAGCATCACCTTGATCCCAAAACCAGACAAGGATCCCACCAAAAAAGAGAGCTATAGACCAATATCCTTGATGAACACAGATGCGAAAATACTCACCAAAATACTAGCCAATAGGATTCAACAGTACATTAAAAAGATTATTCACCACGACCAAGTGGGATTTATTCCAGGGCTGCAAGGTTGGTTCAACATCCGCAAATCAGTCAATGTGATACAACACATCAATAAAAGAAAGAACAAGAACCATATGATACTCTCAATAGATGCTGAAAAAGCATTTGACAAAGTACAGCATCCCTTCCTGATCAAAACTCTTCAAAGTGTAGGGATAGAGGGCACAAACCTCAATATCATCAAAGCCATCTATGAAAAACCCACCGCAAATATCATTCTCAATGGAGAAACATTGAAAGCATTTCCGCTAAGGTCAGGAACACGGCAGGGATGTCCATTATCACCACTGCTATTCAACATAGTACTAGAGGTCCTAGCCTCAGCAATCAGACAACAAAAGGAAATTAAAGGCATCCAAATCGGCAAAGAAGAAGTCAAATTATCACTCTTCATAGATGATATGATAATATATGTGGAAAACCCAAAAGACTCCACTCCAAAACTGCTAGAACTTATACAGGAATTCAGTAAAGTGTCAGGATATAAAATCAATGCACAGAAATCAGTTGCATTTCTCTACACCAACAGCAAGACAGAAGAAAGAGAAATTAAGGAGTCAATCCCATTTACAATTGATTCCAAAACCATAAGATACCTAGGAATAAACCTAACCAAAGAGGCACAGAATCTATACTGAGAAAACTATAAAGTACTCATGAAAGAAATTGAGGAAGACACAAAGAAATGGAAAAATGTTCCATGCTCCTCGATTGGAAGAATAAATATTGTGAAAATGTCGATGCTACCTAAAGCAATCTACACATTTAATGCAATTCCTATCAAAGTACCATCCGTCTTTTTCAAAGAAATGGAACAAATAATGCTAAAATTTATATGGAACCAGAAAAGACCTTGAATAGCCAAAGGGATATTGAAAAAGAAAGCCAACGTTGGTGGCATCACAATTCCGGACTTCAAGCTCTATTACAAAGCTGTCATCATCAAGACAGCATGGTACTGGCACAAAAACAGACACATTGATCAATGGATCAATGAAACAGAATAGAGAGCCCAGAAATAGACCCTCAACTCTATGGTCTTTGACAAAGCAGGAAAGAATGTCCAATGGAAAAAAGACAGCCTCTTCAATAAATGCTGTTGGGAAAATTGGACAGGCACATGCAGAAAAATGAAATTGGACCATTTCCTTACACCACACACGAAAATAGACTCAAAATGGATGAAGGACCTCAATGTGCGAAAGGAATCCATCAAAATCCTTGAGGAGAACACAGGCAGCAACCTCTTCGACCTCAGCCGCAGCAACATCTTCCTAGGATCATCGCCAAAGGCAAGGGAAGCAAGGGCAAAAATGAACTATTGGGATTTCATCAAGATCAAAAGCTTCTGCACAGCAAAGGAAACAGTTAACAAAATCAAAAGACAACTGACAGAATGGGAGAAGATATTTGCAAACGACATATCAGATAAAGGAGTAGTGTCCAAAATCTATAAAGAACTTAGCAAACTCAACAGCCAACGAACAAATAATCCAATCAAGAAATGGGAAGAGGACATGAACAGACATTTCTGCAAAGAAGACATGCAGATGGCCAACAGACACATGAAAAAGTGCTCCATATCACTCGGCATCAGGGAAATACAAATCAAAACCACAATGAGATATCACCTCACACCAGTCAGAATGGCTAAAATCAACAAGTCAGGAAATGACAAATGCTGTTGAGGATGTGGAGAAAGGGGAACCCTCCTCCACTGTTGATGGGAATGCAAGCTGGTGCAACCACTCTGGAACGCAGCATGGAGATTCCTCAAAATGTTGAAAATAGAACTGCCCTATGACCCAGCAATTGCACTACTGGGTATTTACTCTAAAGTTACAAATGTAGTGATCCGAAGGGGCACGTGCACCCGAATGTTTATAGCAGCAATGTCCACAGTAGCCAAACTATGGAAAGAACCTAGATGTCCATCAACAGATGAATGAATCAAGAGGATGTGGTATATATATACAATGGAATACTATGCAGCCATCAAAAGCAATGAAATCTTGCCATTTGTGACAACATGGATGGAACTAGAGCATATCATGCTTAGCGAAATAAGTCAAGCGGAGAAAGACAACTATCATATGATCTCCCTGATATGAGGAAGTGGTGATGCAACATGGGGGCTTAAGTGGGTAGGAGAAGAATCAATAAACAAGATGGGATTGGGCGGGAGACAAACCGTAAGTGACTCTTAATCTCACAAAGCAAACTGAGGGTTGCTGGGGGGAGGTGGGTTGGTTGAAGGGGGGTGGGGTTATGGACATTGGGGAGGGTATGTGCTTTGGTGAGTGCTGTGAAGTATGTAAACCTGGCGATAAATACCTGTACCCCTGGGGATAAATATATGTTTATAAAAAATAAAAAATTAAAAAAAAATTTTTTTAAAAAGTAATTATTAATTTCCCAACCATTATGAAAAACACCCAGTACATCAGATTTATTGAATTAGAACAATCAAAAAGTGGGGAGGAGCCAATGATGGCAACTCTTGTTTCAAAGATTTATATATGACCAAATGAAATATATATTGTCATTTTCCACTGACACAGGAATTCTTAATGTGTCTTTAACCTAAGAACACTATCCTTTGTAATAAGAATACTAGAGGATATTATGCTAAGTGAAATCAGTAAATCAGAGAAATACAATTATCATAAGATCTCTCTGATATAAGGAATTTGAGAGGCAGGGCATGTGGTTGTGGGGGTTAGGGAGGGAAAAAATGAAACAAGATGGGATTGGGAGGGAGGCAAACCATAAGAGACTCAATCTCATGAAACAAACTGAGGGTTGCTGGGAGGCTGGGGTCCAGGGAGGGATAGGTTGGCTGGGTGATGGAAATTGGGAAGGGTATGTGCTATGGTGAGTGCTGTGAAATGTGTAAGCCTGATGATTCACAGACCCTGGGACAATAACATATTATATGTTAATTTAAAATAAATAAAGAAAGACATGCATATTAAAAAAATACTAAGATATTTCATACTGTCTTTTGTCATAATCATTATAAATTGTATTTAACAATAAAAATGACTCAGTCCGTTTTCCTCTTCCAGGGATGGCATCTATAGGTATTCAGAATGCTCCAGCATTTGACATACTGTCATAGGCCTGTCATAGGCTGTCCTACAATACAGCCTCTAACAAAGCTAAGCTGCCCAAACCCCTGGTAACAGAATTGTTTACCTTTATACCAAGAAGGTTTGGAGGCACCAAAATCCTCATGACACATCTGCACAGACTCACTTTGAGGAGTTACTGCTATGAGATCTGAAGTTTTAATGAAGTTGTCTAAAGTGAAAAAACATGTTGGCAGGACATATGGGGGTTCTATGTTGCTTAGAGTGTCCAGGACAGGATCAAGCTTGCTTTCCTTGTTGAGGAAACACTTCCTTGTGAAGTGTTAAAGACACAGAGAGAGTAAGAAAGAAAAAAAAAATTGAAGCTTTCTTAAAAATGAAGCATTTTAAAAATGAAGTTTTTAAGTAATAAAAAATTAAGAGGCCAAAAAAAGACTAATTTTAAAAACACAGGTAAACATATTAATTCTTGTTTCCTTCAGAAATTAAAATCAATAATTGGAAAAGGTAGTTTTTAACATCCTATGTTTATGTCAAAATCTAGTCCCCCTAAAATATTATTATCAAAAGTTAAGTTAATTATTTCTAAGGCACAAATTGCCAGATAGGAAATCTAATAACCCCTTAACCCATTCCAACAGATAGCAAAAATGTCTCACATCTCCAAATATATAAGCTATAAAAATAATGTACATAAAATGTAAAAATGCCAGATATTCAATGGAATCACTGTCATTGGCTTTGAGAGCCCAAAAGTTTGTACATTACAACTATCCTTTGAAAAAGTATTTCATTAATAAAGAACAAAGGGAAGATAGAGATTTTTCCAGTTCACTGTTTTCTAACACCCTACGTTTTTTAGCTTTGAAGTAAGAATTAAGAAAATTATGTTATTAACATAGTTAGACAAAGTTATTCATTATTTCTACATTAGGTAGCAAAGATATTGTTAAGTATGAGGCATAGCAACCTTTTATTTAACCAAAAATGTGACTGATGGTGATAACTAATTAAGACCCAAGTCAGTAACTAAACCTGAAATGTAATTTTATTCTAAATTATCAAACTACTTTTTATAGTGACAGATAATTTAGTCCTCAGTAAGTTCAGATACTTCACTAAAAAAATGTGTAGACATTCTAGGGGTAGAGCAGCAAGAGAAATCTTAACTACAGAGTTTGGGTATTAAATTGACAAGGCTGTAATAAGTCCTTCTTAAATGTGGTTTGTGACCAGCTGATGTACAACCTACCAGGGTTGCTTCTCTTTCATTCTTTCCCATTCTTAGAGCTTTTTATCTATTTTCTTTTTTTTTTTAACTTTAACTTTTTTTCAGTGTTCCAAAATTCATTATTTATGCACCACACCCAGTGCTCCATGCAATATATGCCCTCCATAATACCCACCACCAGGCTCACCCAACCCCCCACCATGCTTCCCTCCAAAACCCTCAGTAGGTTTCTCAGAGCCCCCAGTCACTCGTGGTTTGTCTCCCCTCTGATGTCCCCATCTCAATTCTCCTATCCATCTCCCAATGTCCTTCATGTTATTCCTTATGCTCTACAAGTAAGTGAAACCATATGATACTTGACTCTCTCTGCTTGACTTATTTCACTCAGCATAATCTCTTCCAGTCCCATCCATGTTGATACAAAAGTTGGGTAACCATCCTTCCTGATGGAGGCATAATACTCCAGTGTATATATATATATGGATCATATCTGCTTTATCCATTCATCCATTGAAGGGCATCCTGGTTCTTTCCACAGTTTGGCGACTATGGCCATTGCTGCTATGAACACTGCAGTACAGATGGCCCTTCTCTTAACTACATCTGTATCTTTGGGGTAAATACCCAGTAGTGCAATTGCAGGGTCATGGACTAGCTCCATTTTTATATTTTGAGGAATATCCACACTGTTTTACAAAGTGGCTGCACCAACTTACATTCCCACCAACAGTGGAAGAGGGTTCCCCTTTCTCCACATCCTCTCTAACACATGTTGTTTACTGTCTTGTTAATAATGGCCATTCTAACTGGTGTCAGGTCTCAATGTGGTTTTGATTTGATTCTCCCTGATGGCTAATGATGATGAACATTTTTTCATGTACCTGTTAGCCATTTGTATGTCTTCTTTGGAAAAGTGTCTGCTCAATGTCTTCTGCCCATTTTTTTGACAATGATTATCTGTTTTGTGTGTGTTGAGTTTGAGGAGTTCATTATAGATCTTGGATATCAACCCTTTGCCTGTAGTGTTATTTGCAAATATCTTCTCCCATTCCGTGAGTTGCCTCTTTGTTTCATTGACTCTTTCCTCTGCTGTGCAAAAGCTTTTGATCTTGACGAAGTCCCAAAAGTTCATTTTTGCTTTTGTTTCCTTTGCTTTTGGAGACATATCTTGAAAGAAGTTGCTGTGGCCGATATCAAAGAGGATATTGCCTATGTTCTCCTCTAGGATTTTGATAGATTCCTGCCTCACATTGAGGTCTTTTACCCATTTCGAGTTTATAGTTGTGTATGTGTAAGAGAATGGTCGAGTTTCATTCTTCTACATATAGCTGCCCAATTTTCCCAGCACTATTTATTGAAGAGACAGTCTTTTTTCCACTGTATATTTTTTTATATTTTTTATATATTTTTTCCTGTTTTGTCGAAGATGACTTGACCATAGAGTTGAGGGTCCATATCTGGGCTCTCTATTCTGTTCCACTGGTCTATGTGTCTGTTTTGTGCCAGTACCATGCTGTCTTGCTGATCACAGCTTTGTAGTAAAGCTCGAAATCAGGCAATGTGGCATTTTATCTATTTTCAACTTAGTTATAATCAAACCCTAAATAGTCTTCTCTAAACATGTAAATAATAATTTGCTGGCAAATTTGATAGCAGTAAAGCAAACTAAGTTACTAATAATCCACCAGCACACCTGACTTTTTTTTTTTTTAAGATTTTATTTATTTGACAGCACAAGTAGACAGAGAGGCAGGCAGGGGGGCGGGGGGAGAAGCGGGCTTCCTGCTGAGCAGAAAGGCCGATGTGAGGCTCGATCCCAGGACCCCGGGATCATGACCTGAGCCAAAGGCAGAGACTTTAACCCACTGAGCCATCCAAGCACCTCTACACCTGACTTTCTGTCTTCATCTCACATCTACATAAACATCCACCTACTCAATCAATATAAATGGAATTTCCACCCATCATATCAAACTTACAAAAAAAAAAGGTAAAGCTCTTCAGTAAACTCAACATAGTTAATTCATTAAATCTGTAGTGTTCCAAGATTCCCAAGATATTCTCTGCTACATTTACACCTATTTATTTCTCATTCTATGAATGAAGAAAAATATTTTGCAAAATGCACTCAGATTACAGTTAAGATTTCTAATCAATATTTTCTGGCATTATGTTTCAATTAAAAAGCCACATGTTTTTTATGAAATTTAATCAATTATTTTAACAGAAATGTGGCCTCAACTAAAGGGATATTAAGAGGGGCGTCTGGGTGGCTCAGTGGGTTAAGCCTCTGCCTTCGGCTCAGGTCATGATCTCAGGGTCCTGGGACAGAGCCCCCTCTGCTCAGCAGGGCAGCCTGCTTCCTCCCCCCACCGCCTGCCTCTCTGCCTACTTGTGATCTCTCTCTCTGTGTCAAATAAATAAATAAAATATTTTAAAAAATAAAATAAAGGGATATTAAGAAACAGTAAACAAAGACAATCTTAGAAAACAGATGCATTATGTAGTTACTGAAGCCAGCATTTACTGACAGGATATCATTCTACTATTTGTAGAAGTATCGAAACTAAAAAGATACTACAAAAATTGCTGAAGGAGCTTTTGTTCTTTACCTGTTCAATAGATACAAACAATGCATAAAAATATTTAATGTGCTATGAATATGGGGTGTATGTATCCCTTTCAAATAGTATTTTTATATTCTCTCAGTAAATATCAAGTAGTACAATTGCTGGGTCCTAGGGTAATTCTATTTTTAACTTTTTGAGGAACCTCCATATTGTTTTCCACAGTGTCTGCACCAGTTTGCTTTCCCACCAACAACAGAAAAGTGTTCCTCTTTCTCCACATCCTCGCAAACACCTGTTTTATCTTATATTGTCCATTTCAGACATTCTGACAAATGTGAGGTAATATCTCTTTATAGTTTTGTTATTTAAATTCAATTAATTAACATAGAGTGTATTATAACATACAGTGAATTATAGAATTCAGTGATTCATCAGTTTTACAAAATACCCAGTGTTCATTACATCATGTGCCTCCTTAATGCCCATCACCAAGTTACCTCATCTATAACCACCCTCTCCCCTGCAGCAACCTTCAGTTTTTGTTTCCTATGATTAAGAGGCTCTTAGGGTTTGTCTCCCTGTGGTTTTGTCTTGTTTTATTTCCTTCCATCCCTAGCTCCTCTTTATGTTTCTTAAATTCCACGTATCAGTGAGATTATATGATAATTTTCTTTCTCTGATTGACTTATTTCCCTTAGCATAATCCCTTTAGTTCCAACCCTGTTGTTGCAAATGGAAAGATTTCATTTTTGACAGCTGAATAGTATTCCATTGTGTGTGTGTGTGTGTGTGTGTGTGTGTGTGTGCACGCTCGCGTGCCTGTGTGTGTATGTGATCACCTCTTCTTCACCTGTTCACCTCTTAATGGATATCTGGGCTCTTTCCATCCCTTGGCTATTGTGGACATTGCTGCTAGAAATGAAGGGGTGCAGATGCCCCTTCAGATCACTACATTTGTATTTTGGGGGTAAATACCTAGTAGTGCAATTGCTGGGTCATAGGGTAGCTCTATTTTGAACTTTTTGAGGACCGTCCATACTGTTCTCCAGAGTGGCTAAAACAAGTTGCATTCTCACCAACACTCTGGGGGTTTCCCCTTTCTCACATCCTTGCCAACATCTGTTATTTCCTGACTTGTTAATTTCAGCCATTCTGACCAGTGTGAGGCGGTATCTCACTGTGGTTTTGATTTGTATTTCCCTGATGACAAATAAGGTGGAACACTTTTTTATGTGTCTGATCGCCATTTGTATGTCTTCATTGGAGAAATATCTGTTCATGTCTTCTGCCCATTTCTTGATTGGATTATTTGTTCTTTGGGTGTTGAGTTTCATTAAGTGCCTTAGAGAGTTTTGGATACTAGGATTTTACCTGTAAAGACATTTGAAAATAACTTCTCCCATTCTGTCAACTGTCTTTTTGTTTCATTGACTATTTCCTTTGCTATGTAAGAGCTTTTTATCTTGAAGTCCTGATGGTTCATTTTTGCCTTTGGAGACATGTCTAGGACGAAGTTGCTACAGCTGAGGTGACAGATGTGGCTATCTGTGTTTCCTCTACCATCTTGAAGGATTCTTGTCTCACATTTAGGCCTTTCATCCATTTTGAGCCTATTTTTGTGCATGGTGTAAGGAAATTGTCCAGTTTCACTCTTCTGCATGTGGCTGTCCTATTTTTCCAACACCATTTGTTGAAGAGACTGTATTTTTTCCACTGGATATTCTTCCCTGCTTTGTTGAAGATTAGTTGACCACAGAGTTAAGAGCCCATTTCTGAGCTCTCTATTCCGTTCCATTGACCTTTCTGTCTCTTTTTGTACCCATACAATATTGTCTTGATGATTACAGCTTTGTAATATAGTTGAAGTTTGGAATTGGATGTCACCAGCTTTGGTTTTCTTTTTCAATATTCCTCTGGCTACTTGGGGTCTTTTCTGGTTCCATACGAATTTTAGGATTATTTGTTCTAGCACCGTGAAAAAAAAAACTTGATGGTATTTTGATAGGTGTTGCACTGAATGTATAGACTGCTCTGGGAAGCAGAGACATTTTAACAATATTTGTTCTTCCAATCCATGAGCATGGAAATTTTTTCCATTTCTTTCTTTGTGTCTTCCTCAATTGCTTTCATGAGTGTTCTATAGTTTTCTGAATATAGATCCTTTGCCCCTTTGCTCAGATTTATTCCTCGGTATCTTGTGGTTTGGGATGCAACTGTAAATGAGATCGACTCCTTAATTTCTCTTTCTTCTGTCTCATTTTTGGTGTATAAAAATGCAACTGATTTCTGTGCACTGATTTTATATCCTCTCACTTTGCTGAATTCCTATATGAGTTCTACCAATTTTGGGGTGAAGTCTTTTGGGTTTTCCATATGGAGTGTCATGTCATCTGCAAAAAGTGAGACTTCAACTTCTTTGCCAATTCAGATGTCTTTTATTTCTTTTTGTTGTCTGATTGCTGAGGCTAGGATTTCTAAGTATTATGCTGAACAACAGAGGTGAGAGTGGACATTCCTGACGTGCTCCTAACCTTAGGGGAAATGCTCTCATTTTTTCCCTACTGAGAATGGTATTTTTTGTGGGCTTTTATGTTACTGAGGTGTGTTCCCTCTATCCCTACACTGTGAAGAGTTCTAATCAAGAAAGGATACTGTACTTTGTCAAATGTTTTTTCTGCATCTATTGAGAGGATCATATGGTTATTGTCCTTTCTTTTATTAATGTAGAATATCACATTGATCTGCAGATGTTGAACCACTTTTGAAGGCCAGAATAAATCCCACTTGGTGGTGGTGAATAATCTTTTTAATGTGCTATCGGATGCTATTAGCTACTATCTTCAAGAGTATTTTTGTACCTGTGTTCATCAGGGGTATTGGTCTATAATTCTCCCTTTTGGTGTGGTCTTTGTCTGCTTTTGGGATCAAAGCAATGCTGACCTAGAGTTTGGAAGTTTTCCTTCCATTTCTGGTTTGTTTGCTTGTTTAGTTTTGTTTTGTTTGAAACACCTTCATGAGAATAAGTATGAATTCTTCTTTAAATGTTTGGTACAATTGCCCTGAGAAGCCATCCAGCCCCAGACTCTTGTTTCTTGAGAGATTTCTGATTACTGTTTCAACTTCCTTGTTGGTTATAGGTCTGTTCAGGTTTTCTATTTCTTCCTGGTTCAGTTTTGGTAGTTTATACCTCTCTAGAAATGCACCCATTTATTCTAGATTGCCTGATTTGCTGACATATATTTGCTCATAATATGTTCTTATCATTGCTTCTATTTCTTTAGTGTTGGGTGTGATCTCTTCTCTTTCATTCATGATATATTTGGATCCTTACTCTTTTCTTCTTCATAAGTCTGGCCAGGGGTTTATCAATCTTCTTAATTCTGTCAAAGAACAAGCTCCTAGTTTCACTGACCTGTTCTACTCTTCTTTTGGTTTCTATTTCATTGATTTCTGCTCTAATCTTTATTAATTCTCTTTTCCTGATGGGCTCAGGCTTTATTTGCTATTCTTTCTCCAGCTCATTCAGATGTAAGTTACGCTGCATATTTGAGACCTTTCTTGTTTCTTGAGAAAGGCTTATAGTGAGAAATACTTCCCTTTTAGAATGGCCTTTGCTGTATCCTAAAGGTTTTTAGTTATGTTTTCATTTTCATTTGTTTCCATGATTTTTTTTAATCCTTATTTAATTTACTGGTTGAACCATTCATTCCTTAGTAGGATGTTCTTTATCCTCCATGTATTTGAGTTCTTTCTAAATTTTCTCTTGTGATTGAGTTCTAGTTTCAAAGCAGTGTGGTCTGAGAATACAGGCAAGCATGGTCCCGATCTTTTGCTACCAGCTGAGACCTAATTTGTGACCCAATATGTGCTCTATTCTGGAGAAAGTTCAGTGTGCACTTGAGAATAATGTGTCTTCTGGAATGCTCTGAATATACCTGAGAAGTTCATCTGGTCCACTGTGTCATTCAAAACCCCTATTTCCTTGTTGATCTTCTGCTTAGATGATTTGTCCATTACTCTGAGTCCCCTACTATTATTGTATTATTATCAATGTATTTCTTTAATTTTGTTATTAACTGGTTTATATAATTGGCTGTTCCCATGTTAGGGGCATAAATATTTACAACTGTTAGATCTTCTTGTTAGACAGACCCTTTAATTATGATATAGTGTCCTTCCTCATCTTTTATTACAGACTTTTGATTAGATTTTAAAACCAAATGGGGAGCAATCCCTACCCCAGCTTTCTTTTGATGTCCATTAGAATGATAAATGGTTCTCTGCCCCCTCACTTTAAAGCTGGCAGTGTCTTTGGGTCTAAAATGAGTCTCTTGCAGACAGCAAAACAGGGTCCTGCTTTTTTATCCAATCTAATACCCTGTGTTTTTTTTTTTTTTTTGATTGGAGCATTTAGCCCAATTACATTCAGAGTAACTACTGAAAGATATGAATGTAGTGTCATTGTATTACCTGTAAAGTCACTGCTTCTTTATATTGTCTCACTTCCTTTCTGGTCCATGTTACTTTTAGGCTCTCTCTTCGCTTTAAGAATTCCCTTTAATATTTATGGCAGAGCTGGTTTAGTGATCACAAATTCTTTTAGTTTATGTTTATCCTGGAAGCTTTTTATCTTTCCTTCTATTTTGAATAACAGCCTTGTTGGATAAAGTATTCTTGGTTGAATATCTTTCTCACTTAGCACCCTGAATATGTCAAGTCAATACTTTCTGGTCTACCAAGTCTCTGTGGATAGGTCTGCTGTCAGTCTAATGTTTCTATGCTTTAAGATTAAGGACCTCTCCTCCCAAGCTGCTTTCAGGATTTTGTCTTTGTCTCTGAAGTTTTCAAGGTATTGACCTATTTTTACTAGTTTGGGTGGGGGAGGGTTCTCTGTGCCTCCTGGACTTGAATGCCTGTTTCTTTCCCCTGATTAGGGAAATTCTCAGCTATAATTTGCTCCAATATACTTTTTGCCCTTCTCTTTCTCTCTTTCCTCTTCTTCTGGGATCCCAATTATTCTAATATTGTTCCACTTGTCTCTCAAATTCTCCCCTAGTGATGCAGTTGTTTATCTCTCTTTTTCCCAGCTTCTTTATTCTCCATCATTTGGTTTCTCTATCACTCATTCTCTCTTCTGCCTCATTTATCCTAGCAGTTAGGATAAATGTTTTACTGCATCTCATTAATAGCCTTTTTTATTTAGACTTGACTGTATTTTAGTCCTTTTATTTCTCCAGAAAGGGATTCTCTAGTGTCTTCTAGGCTTTTATGCTTTTTTCAAGCCCAGCTAGTATCTTTATAACATTACTGTGAACTCCAGTTCTGTCATCTTACTTATATTCATACTGATTAGTTTCCTGGCAGTAATATTGCCTCCTGTTCTCTTTTTTGAGGTGAGTTTTTCCATACTTGTAGAAAGTGGTCGCTTTTCTATTTGTAGAATTGCAGCAATTCTTTTCTTAGATCTCTGGTTGAGTTTGCAGGTGTTCAGAATGATTTGATAGCTAGGTGGTTCAATTCCTGGGATCAGAAAAACAAAGGTCTCCTATTCCTCTGCCATTCTGGACTCTCCTCTTATTATAGTTTTGATTTTCACTTCCCTGATGATCAGTGATGTTGAGCATCTTTTCATGTGTTTGTTGGTCATCTGTATGTCTTCTTTTGGAAAATGTCTATTCATTCTTCTGCTGATTTTTTAATTGGATTATCATTTTGGGGGTGTTTGGATTTATAAGCTCTTTCTATATTTTGGATACTAACCCTTTACTGGATATGTCATTTGAAAATAACTTTTCCTATTCTTTAGTTCTGTTGATTGTTTCCTTTGCTGTGCAGAAGCTTTTTATTATGGTGAAGTCCCCATAATTTATCTTTGTTTTTGTTTCCCTTGCCTCAGGAGACATATCTAGAAAGATGTTATGGCTGATGTCAGAGAAATTACTGTCTGTGCTATCTTCTAGGATTTTTATGGGCTCAGGTCCCATATTTATGTCTTTAATCCATTTTGAACTTATAGGAGCATTATCTATAATAGCCAAATTACAGAAACAGCCTAAGTGACCACTGACTGATGAATGGACAAAATAAGTGGTATATAACTAAGTGAGATATAGATATAGATATAGTTATAGGTATAGATATATCACTCAGTCATTAAAAACAAATGAAATCATGCCATTTGCAAAGACATATATGGAGCTTGAAAGTATCATGCTAAATGAAATAAGTCATTCACAGAAAGACAAATATCATATGATATCACTCACATGCAGAATTTAAGAAACAAAAGAAACAAAGGAAAAAATAAAAGAGAGACAGGCAAACCAAGAAACAGACCCTTAACTATAGAGACCAAACTATGATTACCATAGGGGAGGTGAGTGGAGGAATGGGTGAAATAGGTGATGGGGATTAAGAAGCACCAGGTATTGTATGTAAGTGATGAATCACTATACTGTACCCCTCAAACTAATATTACACTGTATGTTAACTGGCATTTAAATAAAACTTAAATTTTAATAAGCATTTAACCTATTGATTAACTGTAAAAATATAAAGGGATCTATTCATATTGAAATTCCTCACAAAAAATTCCAAAAGATGAGCAGAATATTCTTCTATAGAATATAGAATATTATCAAAATTTTCATTACGAGTTACAAATATGAACAAAAATTCAGCTTCTTTGAAATACTCCAAACAGACCAGCATTTCTTCATGGGTTCAAAACTAAGTGTACATTAGAAAAAGGAAAATTTAGAATCAATATAATGAATGTAAATTAATCTAATATACATTAAGCTAAAGAAATCAGACATGAAAACTCTGTACAGGTTATTCTACCAGAGTAATGAATATGACTATGTTTAATATGATTAGTAAGCCGTAGTCACATTGCTTTATATGCCTGCTGAAACTTGTACTACAGTTCTTCTGTTTATTAGTTAGGTAAAAGCGAATTGACTTCTTCATATAAAAATGTTTTCCTACCACTCTCATAGGAGTTTAAAAATCAAAAAGTATGTAAATATACTTGATCAACTAAGCTCTTTCCATGTGATTATAATTGTGGTCTCCCTGACTCTTTACTCTGGGGTGGGGGGGGGGGACCTGAAGTAAATTCAAAATGCTGCGATAAGGCAAAGAAATTTTTTTAAAGATTTTCCTTATTTCAGAGACAGAGAGAGTTTGAGTGTGTGGGAGGGCAGGGAGAGAGGGAGAAGCAGACTCCCCACTGAACAGGGAGCCTGACACTGGGCTTGATCCCAGGACCAGGAGATCATGATCTGAGTAGAGGGCAGACATATAACCAACGAGCCACAGAGGTGCCCCAAGTAAAGAATTTTTTTTAAGTTTAGTCTGTATTCAAATAGTTATATTTTACAGAATTGATTTTCCAAGATGTTAGAATCATAAGATTCTTCAAAGAGCTTAACCAAAAGCTAAAAAAAAATTTCTACCTAATAGTAGAATAGAAAAATTCTGTTCCTGCAGGTTCCTATCTATTGCATATACTATAAACCCATCACTGTATACTTGAATGGACCCTTCACCCATTGGTCACATATATCAATTATAACATTGATTTATTTAATCTATGTCCTCATTCAATTATTACTCATTTTTACATGTACCTTCTGACCCAAATAATTTTGGGAGAAAATTTTTATGATTACCTGAACAATTTTTAATAATTATTTAATTAGAGGAAACAGAGTTTTAAAATATTTAGATCTAATTAAGATGAAAAATAATATTTTAATATTGCGCTTTTTTCCCCCTGGGTTACATTTTATATAGTAATATCAGCCAAAGACAGATGATAGTCTTTCACCAGAGTACATGGAAAAGCAAACTATATAATTACATTTACACTGACTGAGCAGAGGGAATAAAAAACACAATTCTAAGATCAATACTAATCAACAAAGTCAGTACATAAAGAGTGCAAAGGCCATTTCCTTTGTCCTTATATTCACTCGTGAAGCAAGGTCTGCATGAGGCCTAACCATCCCTCGTTCCCCCCAGACTGGTCTGCAGAACTCACAGAACCATGATTTTGTCAAGGTGCACAATATACTTGAAGGCTTCAGGATCCCAGAAAACACACGCATAGAAAATTTCCAAATGTTTTGTTCTCACAGATGTAAAGAAGAGACTAGCTTTAAAAGTTCCCTAGAGACCAAAAAGACATTTCATAGCCATAGTAAAAAAATAAAAATATATATGATACGAGAACCAAAGTTCTTATTCTAATTTTAATAAATCATTATTATGAATTGATTCAAATACTTTTGCCTCCCTGCCATTCTATTTTAAACATGAAAATATACACTGTATTTACTGTCTTACTGAGAAATGCATTCTAGGTTCCTGGAAGGCCAAATATTCAAGATACCTGAAAGTATTTCAATAAATTACCTGGTTTTTTTAACATATGAGAAACAGAGGCTCAGAGAATTTAAATTAACATGGCAATGTCACACAGCTAACAAGTAATACAGCCTCTGCCTGATTCAAACCTAGAACAATTTCAATACTCTACTGCAGAAATTCCAAAATCAAACCATTTAGAATACATCTTAAATAGGTCTTAATTTAAATTTAGGACATATTTTTCCATTTCAAACTTCTTTTCCTATAACCCCAAACCAAATTGAAATTATAGTTGAGAACAAATGTGTGGGTCTAATTATTTTTGCTTTTTATGCATGTTATCATGCTGTGTTTACGGAGTTTATCCAGTCTAGCTAAAAATTTTCCAAAATACATTTCCTCCACTCCCTCTACTACTAATAGGTTCAGATTAATTTCTTCTGAATATTTTCAGGCTTCACCATGCCAAGATATGTCTCCCTTATAAAGGAAGGCAATTATAAAGCAATTTAAGGTATGGGACTAGAAACTTTATCTTTCTATCCCATGGGAACACTGTTCAAACAGACCAAGAAAAACTATGCAAAAGAAGAGGAATGGATTCAAATAGTTTGCTCCAGGGGTCTCCAAAAGATTCTGTAGAAATTATTTTTAGAATCTCTGCTTCTTACCTGAGTATCTGATATAAAGGCTATGGAAGTTCAGAGTTACAGATATTAAACAATCCACTCCTGCTGTGCCATGTAAAACACAGCATGAAATTGAACTCCTTAGCATTACGGAATAGATGAAGTTATTTTGTTCTGAATTCATGCATTGCATTTCACATTTTTTATGGATGATAAATTTGGGCAAGACCAGATAAGAATAGGAATGGCTCTGTAGACTCTTAGGGATCTAAGTGTTTTATGAATATAAATATTTGCTCATAAGAGCCTATAAAATTACATATCTGAGCCACAAGAAATGGCATGGAAGTATATAACATATAATCTTTCTCTTATAATGCTTAGATATTTTTACTTCCACTTTTGAGAGTCTTTCAATGGACATAATTAAAAGATAATCCTACACCTTAAAAAGTAAATCATCTTCTCCAATCATCATAATTCAAGGACAAGAAACTAAGCAAAAAAAAAAATGCTAAGTGACTTGCTGGATGTCACAAGGATAGTGAATTCAAAAATGTTCAAATGATATAAGATTCATCCTCCCTACTAGCCTCCCTGAGATTTTCAATTTCCCATTCACTGAGCAACCACTGAGTACATAGGAATATACTGAGTAATGCAAGGGGCTGAACACAGAACTAGCCATTTTCCAGGGCTTGCAAAAGAATGCTGGTCATGTTCAAAACCAACCACCTAACTCATACAGAAGATGTTCACCTTATCTCCCCTTCTGCAGAACTGGAGATGAAGGCAGCATCCCCTAATCTTCGTCCATATTTTTTGCACAGTTCAAACAATAACATCAATGTAGGAAAGTATTAATGCAGAAATACTATTTTTTATAAAGGGGAAGGGAGAGGAGTAAATGAGGAAAAAATTTAATGGAATGGCTGTAAATGCATAATATAGTCCCCATAATAGAAGCCCTGAGTAGTATATAGTCAGAGTACCCTTGCTTGGTAAAAATAAAAATAACCTGCTAACAGCTTTCAAATAAATTTTGGATTACCATATTTTTAAATTTATATGTCATACTGAATTTTGAATGCAAGTCTCAGGAAAAATAAAACCTTTATTTATTTAACAGCCATGTTATAAGCACTATCCCACACTCAGTGCACTCTGATTATGTGTCTCTTGCCATCTAAAAATCCTTGGTACTAGTTCCAAACCAGGAAAAGCTAATGAAAGCTAACTAGATGAAAGCTAACTAGACCAAAAAGTTAATGCTTTTTGGGAGAACTGTAATTTATTTTAGGCTTCCTAATGCTAACAATATGGTCAAAAATTTAATACCAAGTATTAAAAAGAAATAATTTTGTTGGAAATAAGATTTTTTAAATTTTAAATTTTTAAATTCACTGACAACACATTTTCTTTCAGTGACACTTCTTTAGAAAACTACATAGTGGGCGCCTGGGTGGCTCAGTGGGTTAAGCCGCTGCCTTCGGTTCAGGTCATGATCTCAGGGTCCTGATATCGAGTCCCACATCGGGCTCTCTGCTCAGCAGGGAGCCTGCTTCCTCCTCTCTCTCTCTCTGCCTGCCTCTCTGCCTACTTGTGATCTCTCTCTGTCAAATAATTAAATAAAATCTTAAAAAAAAAAGAAAGAAAACTACATAGTGAGGCACCTGAAGGCCTCTGCCTTCAGCTCAGGTCATGATCTCAGGGTCCTGAGATCGAGCCCTGCATCGGGCTCTCTGCTCAGCGGGGAGCCTGCTTCCTCCTCTCTCTCTGCCTGACTTCTCTGCCTACTTGTGATCTCTGTCTGTCAAATAAATAAATAAAATCTTAAAAATTAAAGAGAAAAGAAAAGAAAACTACATAGTAACACTCTAAGTAAATAATTCAGCATTTCAGATTCACTTTATCTGGTAATTTCTGTGTTTCCACTCAAGTGTGAGACTATGTTGGCACAGCTATTATCTTTTCTCTGTTATTAATTTTGTGAAATTATTTAAAGCAGAAAATACAGTAAATATATTCAACACGAGCCAGAAGGAAAGCAAAGAGAGGACAGAAAACACAAAACGGATTTTAAGTGTTTCTTCAATTTCTCCCTGGCCAAATTTAGAACACCATCAATAGGATAATATATGGAAAAAGATTTCTCATAAGAAGATATTCATTATTATTTTATGGAACTGAAATGAGAAAAACAGGCCTTAAATCAGATTATGGTCAACAGGGATCCAACATGAAGAACTAACCTCCATGACTCTTAGTTAGCTGACTTCAGACTCATGAAGAGAAAAAAAAAAGTTGCATTAAAGCAATTCATGACATGTTACCAATAAATCAGGCCAACAATCTGGCAACACTTAACAAAACTTTTAAATAGGTAATAATTTTTAAAATATGAATAATCTGTGACCAACAACATAACAACTGGAAATTTATCATAAGGAAATAATGATTAATTAATGTACCAGCGTATACTTAAGAATGTTCACCTTAGCAGTGTTATCAGAAATCTAAAAAATGGAAAAAAACACTTTCTGAAACAACAAAATAGTCCTTAAAAGAAGTCTTTCTATAATTTATGGGAAGATGCCTAATGCCACGGAAAAGCATTACTATTAGGTGAAGAAAACAGGTTTTACATACTTATGATCATATATTAATATCTATCTATCTACCTATCTATCTAACTGTAATAAACTTATACATGTGAAAAACTTACTAGTATATTTCCTTATCTGATTGGGGGGGGCAGCATGGGCACAGAAATAGTAGGTACAACTAGAAGTGTGCATAGCAGGAGGAGGTTACTGGACTAAAGCCAAACACTTGGAGTAAAAATATCCATAAGTAGATGGATCCCTTTCTTGTCTTGTTTTTTCTTTTTAGATGGATACCTCTCTAAAGTGACATAAAGTTTCTCCCTCACTCCTGATCTCTCTGTATTTCTCTCAAACCCAAAGGGTTTCATTTCCTAGCACCTTGGTCTTTTCCTTCCAACAATCTGCAATCGTGTGTTTGAGTGATTAGTTATATCTGTTTCCCACACTAGAACCTACTATGTTCTGTGAGGGCCAGCTTCAGATCAGTTTTAGCACTGTATATTCACCACCAACACATAGTTCATGCTCCCTAAATATTAGTAGAATGATTACCAAATCACTAGAGTATTGACAGTATAATACAAGAAATAAGACAAAAATAAAAATTAAAATCTAATGTTAACCTCATTATATTTGATTTAATGATTTGTTTCATTTCTATTTATATAATGTACTTTAAAATTGAATTACCTTATCAGTATGTTGAACGTGTGATTAGAAGACCTTAAATTATTTCATTATTAAATAGGGTGACTCTGCCTTAATTAATGAGAAACATGTCATAAATGTTTAAAAAGCATTCCCCCCCCCCCCAGGAAATGACATGTAGCTACAAACTATAAGTCAGAGTTCTAACTCTATGTCCATTGTCTAAGAAATTGAGTAATTCAAATAAAATATAAAATTGTCATTGCTGTAATGAATCATTAACAAGCTGTGGACAAGAAATTTCTTTCACTACCCCAGGGGCAATGGGTCCACAGATAAAATCTAGAAACTGCTTTGGTGGAATACACCCTATTTTTACTCTGTAGAAGCTCATTAATCAGTCTAAATGTAAAAGGCTACATAAGAAATTCAATTTTAATGACGTACATTTCCTCATATTCACATGTACTCATACTATATTTAAATCCAAACTGGACTGAGTCCAAAAAGTAATCCTAAATACAGCCTATATCTGCCTCAGGTTCTGCCAGGCCTTGAAAGACCACTTTAAAACAACTCTATTCAACTGCATTTCTGGTGCCAAAAAAAGGCTCCACATTTGTACAGCTTATATAATAATCATATTAAAGATTAACCTATACGTGTAATACATGTAATAAGAAATTCACTAACTTCCTCAGATGTGCCTGCCTATAACGATCCATCATCTGTCAACAAATAAAAAAGCAGGAATGTTTTGTCTTCACTAGTGAATAAATACAAGCTGTAGTAACTACTTATTAAATCAAAACACAAAAAATCTTTCCTCTCAGATTCAGAGTGATCCTATAGTTGAAAACAAATGACAGGGTTAGTGCAGACATTCACCATTTTATTCTGGTTCACTTTGTGTCCCAAGAGCTATTGCTGACATATGCTGGGAGGACCAGGTAGGGGTCAGAACGGCTTTTTACAGCAATGAACAATTATCACACACCAGGTCTGCTCACCCTTTGCCTATTTACTTTGTTCAAGAAAATAGGAATAAGTTGAAAATGGCTTCCCACTATTCTAATTCTGTTTGGAAAATCCATTTTGCTGCTAAATTACCACACCTGAGCCATATAACCCCTGGCCCAAGACTGTAAAAGTGCAACTTCCTTTCACAGTGCAGAAAATCATGAAGACTATCCCACCTCAGACTTTCATTTCCCCGCTCTGTGAAATGTATATTGAAAAGAAAACCAATATAAGGCCCAGTTCTTTAATCATATATTAAATTACATCCTTTTTATCTATCTATCTATTTATTTATTTATTTGGTAAACATTTATTTTTATCCCCAGGGGTACAGGTCTGTGAATCACCAGGTTTACACACTTCACAGCACTCACCAAGGTACATAACCTCCCCAATGTCCATAATCCCACCCCCTTCTCCTAAACCCCCTCCCCCCAGCAACCCTCAGTTTGTTTTGTGAGATTACGAGTCACTTATGGTTTGTCTCCCTCCCAATCCCATCTTGTTTCATTTATTCTTCTCCTACCCACTTAAGCCCCCAGGTTGCATCACCACTTCCTCATATCAGGGAGATCATATGATAGTTGTCTTTCTCTGCTT
>NC_081565.1:61020859-61049983 GCF_022355385.1 Mustela nigripes | reverse complement strand
AGAGTTAAAAAATAGAAAATGAATAAAGAAAAATAGAAAAAAGAAAATATATATATATATTAGATAAACTAGTTTAAAAACATTAAAAAAGAAAAGCTTAAATCTTAAAATAAATTTTAGTATAAGAAGAGAAAAAAAATGAAAAAGAAAAAAATTAAATTAACTGCAAGACTAAAAAAATCACAGCGAGAACTCCTTGAGTTCCGTGCTTTGCTTTCTCCTCCTCTGGAATTCTGCTGCTCTTCTTGGTATTGAAATCGCATTCCTTGGTAGGTGAATTTGGTCTTGGCTGGATTTCTTGTTGATCTTCTGGGGGAGGGTCCTCGTGTAGTGATTCTCAAGTGTCTTTGCCCCAGGCGGAATTTCACCACCCTTACCAGGGGCTGAGTAATCCGCTCTGGTTGCTTTCAGGGGCTTTTGTTCCCTGAGCGCTTTCCGTAGAGTTCCAGAGGACGGTAATACAAATGGCGGCCTCCTGGTCTCTGGCCCGGAGGAGCTGAGAGCCCGCGGCACCACTCCTCAGTGTGTCCTCAGAGAACAGCTCCCAGTTACTCTCGACTGCCTGACCTCCGGCCGCGCTCCGAGCTCACCGAGCCTGTGACTGGTTCAAGGTAACCCCGAGCTGCGATCTTACTGTCGGCTCTGTCTCTGTAGCTGGTTTTCCCGTTCCAATACCTTCAAGCTCTGGGACACTCAGACACCCCCGATCCTTCTGTGACCCTGCGGGACCTGAGGCCACACTGACCCCACGTGCGCTTCACCCCAGTTTAGCCTCTGGAGTGATGTCCCTCAGCGGAATAGACTTTTGAAAGTCCTGATTTTGTGCTCCGTTGGTCTGCCGCTTGCCGGGAGCCGGCCTCTCCCCCCGGGGTCTATCTTCCCGTCGCTTTGGATTCAGTTCTCCGCCAGTCCTACCTTTCAGAAAGTGGTTGTTTTTCTGTTTCCAGAATTGCTGTTCTTCTCTTTGATCTGCCGATGGATTTGCAGGTGTTTGCAATCTTTAGGTAAGCTATCTAGCTGATCTCCTGCTAGCTCAAGTAGTCTCAGCCTGCTACTTCTCCACCATCTTGACTCCTTCGGGAAATTAATAATTTCTAAGAAAGAGAGTAGTTCTCTTTAAATTTTAAGCATTTACTTTCACTATTTTATGATACTGTGGATACTTTGTTGGGAAATTAATAATTTCTAAAAAAGAGAGTCAGCCTCTTTTAATTTTCAGCATTTACTTTCCTTTGCTGTGCAGAAGCTTTTGATATGATGACGTCCCAAACGTCCAGCTTCGCTTTTGTTTCCTTTGCCTTTGGAGACATCTTCAAAGAAGTTGCTGTGGCTGATATTGAAGAGGTTACTGCCTATCTTCTCTAGAATTCTGGTGGATCCGTGCCTCACATTCAGGTCTTTTACCCATTTCGAGTTTATAGTTGTGCATTGTGTAAGAGAATTGCCGAGTTTCATTCTTCTACACACAGCTGCCCAATTTTACCAACACCATTTATTGAAGAGACAGTCTTTTTTCCACTGTATATTTTTTCCTACTTTTTCAAAGATTATTTGCCCATAGAGTTGAGGGTCCATATCTGGGCTCTCTACTCTGTTCCAGTGGTCTATGTGTCTGTTTTTATGCCAGTACCATGCTGTCTTGGTGGTCACAGCTTTGTAGTATAACTTGAAATCAGGTAATGTGATGCCCCCAGTTTTATCTTTCATTTTCAATATTTCTTTAGCAATCGGGGTTTCTTTTGATTCCATACAAATTTTAGATTATTTGCTCCAGCTCTTTGAGAAATCTGGTGGAATTTTGATCGAAATGGCATTAAAAGTATAGATTGCTCCTGGCAGTGTAGACATTTCAACAGTATTTATTCTTCCTATACAAGAGCATGGAATGGTCTTCCATCTTTTTGTGTCTTCTTCAATTTCTTTCATGAGTGTTCTGTAGTTCCTCGAGTACAGATCCTTTAACTTTTTCGTTAGGTTTATTTCCAGGTATCTTATGGTTCTTGGTGCTATAGTAAATGGAATCAATTTTGTAATTTCCCTTTCTGTATTTTCATTGTTAGTGTGTAAGAAAGCCACTGATTACTGTACATTGACTTTGTATCCTTACACATTACTGAATTGCTGAATGAGTTCTAGTAGTTTGGGGGTGGAGTCTTTTGGGTTTTCCATTTAAAGTATCATGTGTCTGCGAAGAGAGAGAGTTTGACTTCTTCATTGCCAGTTTGGATACCTTTTATTTCTCTTTGTTTTCTGATTGCGGTTGCTAGGACTTCGAATACTATGTTGAATAAGAGTGGTGATAATGGGCATCCTTGTTGTGTTCCTGATCTCAATGGGAGGGCTGTGAGCTTTTTTCCTATTGAGGATGATATTTGGTGTCGGTTTTTCATAGATAGATTTTATGAAGTTCAGGAATGTTCCCTCGGTCCCTATACTTTGAAGCATTTTAATCAAGAACAGATGCTGGATTTTGTCAGATGCTTATTCTGCATCAATTGAGAGGTCCATGTGGTTCTTCTCTCTTCTCTTATTGATTTGTTCTATAACATTGATTGATTTGGGAATGTTGAACCATCCTTGTAACCCAGGGATGAATCCTACCTGGTCATGGTGGATAATCTTTTTAATGTGCTGTTGGATCCTGTTTGCTAGGATCCTGTTGAGAATCTTAGCATCCATATTCATCAGTGATATTGGTCTGATATTCTCCTTTATGGTGGGGTCTTTGCCTGGTTTGGGGATCAGTGTAACGCTGTCTTTATAAAAAGAGTCTGGAAGTTTTCCTTCTGCTTCAATTTTTTGAAACAGCTTCAGGAGAATAGGTGTTATTTCTTCTTTGAAAATTTGGTAGAATTACCCAGGGAATCTGTCAGGTCCTGAGCTCTTGTTTTTTGGGAGGTTTTTGATCACTGTTTCAATCTTGTTACTAAATAATCATCTATTCACGTTGTTAGTTTCTTCCTGGTTCAATTTTTGGAGTTTATAGTTTTCCAGGAATGTATCCATTTCATCTAGGTTGCTTAACTTATTGGCATATAACTGTTGATAATAGCTTCTGATGATTGTTTCTATTTCCTTGGTGTTAGTTGTGATCTCTCTCTTTTCATTTATAATTTTATTAATACGAGCTTTCTCTCTTTTCTTTTGGATTAGTGTGGCCAGTAGTTTATTGATCTTATTGATTCTTTTAAAAAAACCATTTTCTAGTTTCATTGATAGGCTCTACTGTATCTCTAGTTTCTATCTCATTGATCTCTGCTCTGTTCTTGATTATTTCCCTATTTATGTGTGGAGTTAGTTTGATTTGTTGTTGATTCTCCAGCTCTTTAAGGTGTAGAGACAGCTGGTGTATTTGAGGGAGGCTTGGATGGCTAAGTATTTCCCCCTTTGGATTGCCTTTGCTGTATCCGATAGGTTTTGGACCAAAGTGTCTTCATTCTCATTGGTTTCCATGAATTGCTTAAGTTCTTCTTTGATCTCCTGGTTGATCCAAGCATTCTTAAGCAAGGTGGTCTTTAGATTCCAGGTGTTTGAGTTCCTTCCAAACTTTTCCTTGCGATTGAGCTCCAGTTTCTAAGCCTTGTTATCTGAGAATGTGCAGGGAATAATCTCAGTCTTTTGGTATCAGATGAGTCCTGATTTGTGACCCAGTATGTGGTCTATTCTGGAGAAGCTTCCATGTGCACTTGAGAAGAATGAGTATTTTGTTGTTTTAGGGTGGAATGTTCTCTATATATCTATGAGGTCCATCTGGTCCAATGTGTCATTCAATGCTCTTGTTTCTTTATTGATTTTATGCTTGGATGATCTGTGTATTACTGAGAGAGGCGTGTTAAGGTCTCCTACTATTAATGTATTCATATGAATATGACTCTTTATCTTAATAGATTTCTTATGTAATTGGCTGCTCCCATATTGGGGGCATAGATATTTACAATTGTTAGATCATCTTGTTGGATAGTCCCTTTAAAAATTATGTAGTGTCCTTCTGTATCTCTGACTACAGTCTTTAGTTTAAAATCTATTTTATCTGATATGAGAATTGCTACTCCAGCTTTCTTTTGAGGCCCATTGGCATGAAAGATGCTTCTCCATCCCTTCATTTTCAGTCTGGATGTATCCTTAGGTTCAGAATGGGTCTCGTGTAGACAACATATAGATGGGTCCTGTTGTTTTATCCAGTCTGCCACCCTGTGTCATTTTACGGGCGCATTTAGGCTATTCACATTGAGAGTGATTATTGATAGATATGTTTTTATTGACATTGTGTTACCTTTGAAGTCTTTCTTTCTGTAGATTGTCTCCATATTTCTGTTCAATGATATTCTTAGGACTTTCCCTCTTTTATAGAACCCTGCCTTAATATTTCCTGCAGTGTCGGCTTGGTGGTCATATACTCTTTCCAGTCTTGCTGGTCTTGGAAACTCTTTATCTCTCCATCCATTTTGAATGTCATTCTTACTGGACAAAGTATTCTTGGCTGCATGTTCTTCGCATTTAGTGCCCTGAATATATCGAGCCCTTTCTGGCTTGCCTGTTTTCTGTGGACAGATCTGACGTTATTCTGATGGGCTTGCCTCAGTATGTAAGGACCTTTTTTGTCCTAGCTGCTTTCAAGAAAGCCTGTCTACAGTTATGATTCCTCATTCTTACTATCAGTTGTCTCGAGGACTTTTGAGATTCTATAATCTTAGGAGGAGACCATTCTGCCTCTAGTACATGAACGCTGGTTCCATTCGCAAGATTGGGAAAATTTTCATGGAGAATTTGTTCCACTATATCTTCTATACTTTTTTATTTATCCTCCCCTTCAGGGATTCCAATAATTCTAACATTGGAACATTTCATGGTGTCATTTATTTCCCTAATTTTGTTTTTGTGGCTTCTAAGCTATTTGTTCCAGGCCTCCTTCTGATCCTTTCTCTCTATCTGTTTGTCCTCCAGATCACTGATTCTATCTTCTGTCTCAGTTACCCTAGCTTTTAGAGAATTTAGATTAGATGGGTACTCATTGAGAACATTGTGAACATCTTCCCTGGTGGTTTTCAGTTCTGCCCTCATCAATTCCATTTTGTCATCCATGGCTTTCTCCAACTTAGCTATTGCTTGGATAATTGTTAGCCTGAATTCCCTTTCTGACATATTGTTTATGTCGATAGCTATTAGCTCTGTTGCAGAATGCCCATCCTCTGAATTTTTTTTCTGTCGGAATCCCTCCTCCTAGTCATTTTGGTGAGAGATGGCTGAATGGATGTAGCTGAATGTATCGACCATGGTGCAGTTAAGGTGCACCCTGGAATGCTTCTGAGCAATCAAGAGTCCCCATCCAAACGAAAGAAAAAAGAAAGAGAGAAAAGAAAAGAGAGAGAGAAAGGAAAAAAAAAAGAAAGATAAATAGAAAAGAAGGCCCAGCCCAAATCGGCCCCAAGGTAAGATTTATGAAGTATACAAACAAAAACAGTCAAATAAAAAAACTGATAAAAGTAGATGAGAAGAGAAAAAAAAAATATATATATATATAAGCAAAACAAGAAAAGAACCTCATCAAAAAGAACCCCAAGTATAAGATTTATATACTACCAGGACAAACACAAATACACAAATACTGGAGGAAGAAAAAGATGGGAGAGTGGTTATAAATTCTCAGTGTGGGTGAGGAAGGTTATTTTTATTCTTCCTGGATGTATCTTGATATCTTTGTTAAAGGAGTCAACTTTCCTAAAATAAAGGGGGAGTAAAAATTGGTTTACCCTTAGGGGTCGCATTAATTGGGGAAAGGGGATTACCTTGAAGTTTAACTCTATATGAATATTAAAAAATTTAAATAAAAAAAGAATAAACCAAACTAAACTAAAATTAAAAAAAAATTAAAAAATAGAAAAGCAAAAGAAAAACACCAGTATATATCAAATAGTGCAGGTTAAAAGGTTATTATGGAATTTGATGTACTGGACATCTCACTGTGGTGGTAAATAGGTTAAATATTATCTATAAAAAAAATGAACCAGAATAGTGGGAACGAATTAAAAATAAAAGTTGTATCTATGAAGTAGTGCTGCTTGTTCTCTTGTTCCCAATCGCCCCCCCCCCCCCATGGCTTTCTGTGGGAGGGGATTGCTGTGTGGGTTTTCAGTGTTTTGGAATTAAGTCCTCCCACCCTCCTCAAGGGGGTGGTCTCTGAGGAGACAGGTTTTTCAGGCTTTTGTTCTCTGGAGGTTTTTTGGTTTGTTTTCTTTCACCTTGACATCTTTTGATGGTTTTTGGAGTTTAGAGGAAAGCAAACTGCACCCTGACCTCCCTCTCAGAGAGAAGCCTCATCTGTTCTCTAGGTGCTCCAGAGCACATAAATTCCCCCTTGGCCACTGGCAGAGCAGGTTGCCAGTCACAGTCCCTGGGGATGCAGGAACTCCTGCTTGTACCCAAAACCACGACAGCAGCAGCTGTCTGGGCAGCTCCAGTCCACCATAGAGGTCCCAAGCAGTGATCACACACAGAGATTTTCCCGCTGGCCAGGGCTGGGAGTGCCTGGTCTTTCCAGGTCTGAAAGCACTGGGCTGGTGCCTGCACACACCTCTCTCAGGGGAGGGTGTGGGGCGCGACTCAGACTCTGATAGCAGGGCGCAGAGTGTGCTTGGAGAGTGCAAAAAGGCTGTGATTCTGCAGGCTGGTGAGGCTCCCAGCCCCTCATGGGAGCCACCACCCACCACCTGGGTGCTCTCAGGCATGCTGGCAGCTCAGGGACCAAGACCTGGTTTCTTCGCTGCACTTTCTCTGACTCAGTGCCGGGGTGTCTCTCCTTGATCTGGGGCCTTAAGCCCCTGTCCCTAATTGCTCCAATTCCCACAATTCCCCCCCCCCCCCCCCCAGGATCCTGCTCTTTTTGAGTGCTTTCAACCAGACTCCAAGTTAATGCTGGTCCCCAGTCGCAGGGTACTCTTTTATTGGGGTATTACTTTCCAATGGGTGGCTTCTGGTGGCTCCCTCCCCCTTTTGTTTATCTTCCAATATCAGTCCGATGTTCCCACTCTGCTTTACCTGCCCACTGGTGTCTTCTGCCCCTGTAGAGATCCAGATGTGTATAATTCTGATCTCAGGCTAATTCATGGTTGATCAGAGTTCTTTGGTAGGTAATCAGCTCACTTTAGGTACAGGTTGAAACGGTGCCTCCTTCTAGTTCCCCACGATCTTGTCTCCCCTGGCTCAGTTCTCTTTACTGTAACTTTGCCCTTGGAGTCTTTCTTCCTTCATTTTATTTTGTGTCTTTATCCCTTTCCATCCAAGCTAGCAGCATTTTGCCAGTATAAAGATCTCAAAAAATGTGTTGGCTTTCTGTGCAATCATGGCTATGCAAGCCATCAGACAGGAAGGTCCTCCATATTTCTTTCCAGGATAACTACATCCTGAGTTCTGGCTTCTGCTGGTATGGTTGAGTTCATCCCTGATTCACATGTCAAATCTCCTTAGCAGATGTTTGTCCCACCAAACCATTGGCCCAGTCTGCAGAGCACACTTAAATGGATAGGCTGAAATTTTCCTTTTTGCTTAGCATTTCCTTCATCAGTTTATTTCTTCCCTCCTATTTTATGATAAATAACAAAGAAAATAGCCTTCACTTTCCATATTTTCCTTGGACATATCTTCAACTACATATTCAAGCTCATCACTTTCTTCTGCCACCCAGCAGAAGAACCCAGTTCTGTTACTTTGTCACAAGGATCACCTTCCTTCCAGTTTTCAATACCATGTTCCTCATTATCATCCAAGATCTTGGCAAAAACACCTTTTTAACAAAACACTTTAGCAAAGTTCACATGTCTAGTGACATTCTGTTCATGATTATGTATGTATTGCTTATGATCACAGAAGGTTTCTTTACTCTTTTTTTATCCAGAACCACTTCCAAATTTTTAAGGTATTTGTTACAGCAGTAATGCACTTGACAATACCAAACATTTATTAGTTTTCTAAGGCTATATTCATTTCTGAGAACTGCTGTAACAAAGGACCACAAACTGGATGGTTTAAAATAACAGAAGTGTATTGTCTCATGGTAATGGATGCTGGAAATCCAAAATCAAGGTGCCAATAAGACTTTCCTCCCTTTGCAATCCTTCCCTGCCTTTTCCTGGTAGTGGAAGTTGGTCCTTGGTGGTCTTTGCCTTATAGACAAATTTCTCCTATCTGTGCATCTGTCTTCATATGGCCTTCTCCCCTGTGTGTCTTTGTCTCTTCTTTTCTGATATGGATATCAATCCTTTTGGATTAAAGCCCACCTTACTCTGGTATGACCTTAAGTCATTACTTCTGCATTAACAAGTCACATTTTGATATACTTGGGGTGAGCACAGCACCATACCTTTTGAGGGGGTCACAATTCAACCTGTAAAACCCTCATAATAACCATGACAGCCACCATCAAGTTGCTACTAGACTTGTCTTATTTTAAGGCATTCTTTACTTAGTTCCTTCCTACTTATCATTTAATTATTGATAAACAGAATGAAAAGCAGAATCATTTCACACATTTTTTCATACCTTCAAAGCCTTCCTTATCAGATATTTGCACATGAAAGTATTTTTTTCATAATTAATTAACCATCCTGTGTGTCATGAAGAAAATATGTTAAAAGTAATACCTCGGTTTGGGTGTTTTAGTATTAACTTCTTATTTTATTAATCATTTATTGTGGTTATGTGAAAATTCCAGTTTTGCAATTGAGACAACTAATTTAGTATTTTCTGTCTTAGAAAGTTGCTAATTTTTAAAGCATTTTCATCTTTAAAGTAGATTGATGGTTTTCAGTATCAATAATAACATAAATTTGACTTCCTGCGAGATAGGAACATATAATCGTGATTCTATATAGTAAGTCTTAGGGTAGTGAAATATGGAAAAATTCAATGCATACAAACTCCTGAAAATTCTCTTTAAATTTGGGCTTAGCATTTTTAACCCATATGTGTATGTTCTTAAAAGGAGCAGCAAGAATAGCCATTCTTTTTAGTATTTTGACTTGATATCACAAATAGTTTGCTCAAAAAGTATTAACTATTGCTTATTATTGCTCTTTGTATTAGTATGTAGTCTGAAAGTTTCTTAATTTCCAAATGGGATTGTTAATGTCATTCCTTCTTACTAACAAATTTATGTAGTGCATTCTCTTAAAATGACCTCATTTAACTTCCTGAAGGGTTTAGATGAGTGTTACTATTTTTCAATACTAACAAGACTAGATTTCTTTAAAAAAAAAAAAAAAAAAGTAGATTTCTCTGTGCTGCTGAATTTTACTATTTTTGACTCTGATGTTGTTCCTTGCATTATTTTGGATATTTTTGTCTCTTTCTTTCTGAGTATTTTAATTTGGAGATAGAACTTAATCCTTTGTAGTGAGTCAAGCAGTCAAATGAGTGGTAGATCTTGCTGCATGTTCACAAAATCTGACTTCTGTGAGGGGGGAATGGGAAAGTAAGATAGGTACGACAAAATTCTCCCTTGCCAAAGAAACTAATTTTGTCAATATTGTTCATCCCTTATTTTTCTTCATGAAGCAAATATTGGTAACACTTTAGGAAATAGGAAAGTTTCTGCTGATGAATCCAGTTTCTGTTTCTTCCTTTAGGGGTAAGATTGCATCTTAAACCAAAATATGCTAAAATGTCTCACATTTCCCTTTTCCGTATTTATAGGCCAAGATAATTATAGCAAGATGTTGTAGAACCTTTTCTATACTTAACTTATAATAGAAAGCAGAGCTATAGATAAACAGTACTGCATTCAGAGGAATAGTTGGTACAATTTACAGTGTTTAAGATAATTTTTTTTTCTTGTAATAATAGAACAGTGATCAGGAAGATATTGTGGTAGAAGCAGAAGTACTGAGTTAAGGAAGCATCTGCACATTTGGCTTCTGGTGATTATGCTCCTTGGGTTGAAAAGGAGTGGTGATGGGAGAGAAACTCGGAAATCTCACTGGTAGAGTCAAATCTTGGATCCCTTGAATGCTGGACTCAGGGGTCTAGATTTTATTCTAATAGCAGAGCAGCATAGATTACAGCTTATTGAACTCAGGAAAGGTTATAAGATATTTGAGGAGGATTAAAGTGACAGCTCTAAAGATGAATTGGTGCTAGGAGTGACTGCAGATAGAGAAGTGAGTTTGCTTTGTTATGCTAGAGTTCAGTGTCTGAAAGTGAAGATGAAAGGATCCTGGTATAAGGACTTCATGCAGGAGACATTTTAAAGGAAGGACTTCTTATTGGTGACGACAGACAGAATTTTTAGGAGTAGATGAGAAGGGAGGGATTGGGAAATGTTGACTATGAATGTAGAAGAATGGAAGAATCATGATATCATAACAATGTTTGTTTGCAGTTGAAGAAGTTATTTTAGGCATGTTGAGTATAAGGTGTTTTCTGAACTTTTAAAACATTATACCTGTCAAGATTTGAACTCTAGGGATAGATAATACAGTTTGGAGATTATTAAGCTTTGAAATTAATTTAGATGGAGATGATAATCTTATCACCAACATATTGAGAGACTTATTGTTTCAAGGCTGTTGTTAAGTCAACCAGTCTGTCGTTAGGTGTGTTAGGGATTGTTTGCATGATAACTGCCCTGTTAATGGAATGTTGGCCTAGACACAATTTAACCTGTTGAAGTCTTTATAGGAAACTTGTTTTATAAGGTGGAACTGCTGACTATGTATTCATGATAATCAAAGTCCTAGTAGATTTAAAATAATCTTTTCTTTGAACTTTTCGCCTTAACACTATTTCTTCTTAGTTACATATTTAAAGTGATGATGGTGGGGGTCTTATGGGTAGGACATAGAAGAGAAGCCAGTCATTTGCTCTAATTATTGATTAATCTGGGAGAGTATATTTATTAATAAACATACATGTGATTAAAATACATGTGATTAAAATTTATCTCAATCTATTGGTTGAATTTTTCTAAACAAACATACATTGGCTATTTTTATTCATTGTAATCCAGGTTTTCAGTTTTATGGGCCTTTCAGCATTTGGTCCATATTCATGATGAGAAGATAATTCTTCTGCCCCAGGCAATCTTACAAAAGTGTGCTTTCCTGGTGCCTGGGTGGGTCTCAGTTGGTTAAGTGACTGCCTTCAGCTCAGGTCATGATCCTGGAGTCCTGGGATCGAGTCCCACTTCGGGCTCCCAGGTCCATGGGGAATCTGCTTCTCCCTCTGACCTCCTCCTCACTCATGCTCTCTCTTGATGTCTCTCTCTCAAATAAACAATAATATATATATATATATATATATATATATATATATATATATATATATAGTGTGTGTGTGCTTTCCTATTAGTTGTTTTTGCAGTAAGTTCTCAATGAACCATACACTGCATTTTATCATTTGTAAATGTGAAAGTATAGGTTGTCACCTCTATTCAGAAAAAAATTGAATTTATCACTTGCTGCAATTTATATTGAAAATGTAAAACATTATCCTCAAGTTTGTGGTGAGTATTCATGTATGGTACATTCAGAGTATAACTTAGTCTGACCTTATGTAGCCAGTACAATGTTTAAAGCACACCAACCCTGTTGTTTCAGTGCACCTGCAGGAAAGACATGGTGAAAATCTCAATGGATATCTTTGTGAGGAAATTTCAGCCAGACAGATATCAGCTTTGGAAGCAAGGAAAGGATATATACACCATTGATCACACAAAGCCTACTCCAGAATCCACACCTGAAGTAAAAGCATGGCTGCAGAGGAGGAGGAAAGTAAGAAAAGCATCTAGGAGGTAATGATTTCTTCCCCCCCATCCCAGTTGTACCTACTCAATAAAATGGGTCATTGAATGTGATGTTCTCAGAAACTATTCATTTGCTTTCTCCTGTTTATCATCATAAATTTACTTAATATCTTACTGAAAAAAACCGAGGCAAAGTATTTATAATTCTTATAATTATATAAATTATAATTTATAATTCTTAAGAAGTATAATAAGTAAAATATAGGAAGGGATATATAATGTGCTTGAGAATATTCCTGACATGCTATACATGCCAAAAAGAACAGTCCTGGGACCTCCTAGACCCCTTACTAATGTACATTAAGGTTGAATTAGTGCTCTGTATTCATCTCCATATTTTTATAAACTTCAATAACTTGATGTCGAACCTTTTCATTTAGCTACTGATTTTCTGACTTTATTTGTTTTCTTCATTCTTCACTCAAGATACTTTACTCATCAGGATACCTATATTTGGCTACAATTTATACACTTGGTTTTATTCTTTTACAAGGTGTAAAGCAGAGCAGGTGGTATTTGTTTAACATGGTTGTCCATGTGAACTTTATTCTATATTCCATTTTAGTGGCCAGAGCCATTTCAGAAGTTTTTAGGTCATCTGTGGGCATCTTCCTATTTTAAAACCCATTGATGGAGTGCCTGGGTAGCTCAGTGGGTTAAGCCTTTGCCTTCGGCTCAGGTCATGATCTCAGGGTCCTGGCATCGAGTCCCACATCAGGCTCTCTGCTCGGCAGGGAGCCTGCTTCCCCCTCTCTCTCTGCTTGCCTCTCTGCCTACTTGTGATCTTTCTCTGTCAAATAAATAAATAAAATCTTTAAAAAAAAAAAACTCATTGATGGAGCATGTGTTATGTTGTTCTCAGGTCCTTAGGCAAAGTTTTTAGGCTCTTATATTTTCCAGGTTTATATTACACGTTTATTCTCCAATATTACTCATTGTTTTTCTTTCATATTATAAAACTAATATTTGGCACTGGAGAATATTTGTAAAATAAGGAAAAGAATAGTGAAGGAATCCCAAATCACTTATAACATCACCATCCAGTGTTAAAATTTGGTGGATACCCTTTACATATGTGCTTATTATATTACATAATATACTTTTCCAAAACTGGGCTATGCTCTGTTAACCCTTTGATGACTGGTTTTGTGAGTGTTCTTCATGTAATTAAATGATTTCGTACAACATAATACTCAATGCCTGCATGTATTTAATCCCCTGTGTTTGGGTCAATATCTTATTTCTAGTTTTTGTTTTTGGGGTTTTTTGGCCATTAACTAAATAGCAGTGTGATTTTAAATCTTTGGCCATACTTCTGATGCTTATTTTCTTATTCTGACATTTATATTCTGCTATTTTTAAATGGTAGTGAGTGGAGGAAATTTAAGAACATGGAGTCACGCTTCTGCATTTTATAAGAGAAATAAATACCTGAGGCGTGGAATTAGTAACAGAACTAAAACTCAGGTGTTCTTATTTTACCCTATAGTTTACAGCAGTGATTTTCAAACTGTTAGTTTTCAAATAAATTCAGTAGGCTAGTTACAACATTTTAAAATTAGGATGCAAAATAGAGTAAAAAGTATTGCATTTCTTTTCTGTGGTAAGGATGAGTATTAATTCCTGATGTGTGAACATATGTGTATGAGTGTGTTGTATCACTATCTAAAATGTGTAACTTATAACGGGTTGGTTGTATTTAAAAAAAGTTAGGGAAATACTGATTAGAGAGTCAATGCCAAAAAGGTGAGGAGGCATTAGACAATCTGAGTCCAGAAGAAATACCAATAGAACATCTTTTTTTTTTTTTTTTTAAAGATTTTATTTATTTATTTGTCAGAGAGAGAGTGAGCGAGAGCGAGCATAGGCAGACAGAATGGCAGGCAGAGTCAGAGGGAGAAGCAGGCTCCCTGCAGAGGGCAAGGAGCCCGATGTGGGACTCGATCCCAGGACGCTGGGATCATGACCTGAGCCGAAGGCAGCTGCTTAACCAACTGAGCCACCCAGGCGCCCCCCAATAGAACATCTTGAGAATTGTTCTTTAATGGACAGAAAATACAATACTTTATTTAGGTGCATGATCTGGTCTCCTATTTACTAAAAACAGTGACCCTTTAGTGTTGACAGAGAACATAGATCTATGACATTGAACAGACTTGAAATGCCTTTTAGTAGGTTAAAATAATCAGTGGACTTTGCTCATTCAGTTAGATGGCCTCATGTTAAGGGGCTCGTTGATTATGCCCAGGCTTGTGACTTGATCATGGCATTTGCTGATCTCCCTTAAGTAATAGCCTATCTAGGAAATGTAATGAAGTGAATGATTCATTGAAATCTCGAAGAGAAATCAGCCATCTTATTTTACATGTGCTATGCTATTTATAATGTGAAGATTTCCCACCTGGCCAATGCAATAATGGTGATGATGACAGTAGTACTGCCAATAGCAGCCAAAGCTAATTTACATAGGTTATCCTTGGCTACCACCTTCACCTCAGAAACCTACCTTCCCTGACTTCCTGTAGTGAACAGGCTTTGTGTGTGTGTGTGTGTGTGTGTGTGTTTGGACATGGAAATACACGTTGCTTAGATTTGATTTGTAATTCTTAAATGAAAGTGTTGGGAATGTTGTGTGTTATACAGAAGGCATCTATGACAAAGCCATCAAGTGACCTCCTGAAAAATACTAAGAAAAGAATTAAAATAGTGTTTACTCTGAAAACAAGAAGTAGATATAAGATGTTAAATACAATTAGTTAGCCTGTCTCCTCTTCTAATTCCTTTAGCTAATAATGATTTGGCATTTAATTTTGATGATTTTCATGCATACTCAAAATTAAATGAAACTTAGAATGTAAGTAATATACATAGACTTTAACAACAGCTTATAGAAATCTCTTTTCCTTTTCCTTTCTTTATTACCTAAAAAACATTTATGACTTTATTATCCCCATGTCATAATTTTTCACTTTTTTATTTTCAGACTTCTTTTAATACTGTTATAAAATTTTAGCAATATTTTAGCAATATTCCCCAATAATATTTAATAATCAGTTACTTTAATAATCAGTTACTGGCCAAGAAGGGCCTGACTCCCTCGCAGATCGGTGTGATTCTGAGAGACTCCCATGGTGTGGCACAAGTACGTTTTGTGACAGGCAATAAAATCTTGAGAATTCTTAAGTCCAAAGGACTCGCTCCTGATCTTCCTGAGGATCTCTACCATTTGATTAAGAAAGTTGCTGTTTGAAAGCATCTTGAGAGGAACAGAAAGGACAAGGATGCTAAATTCCGACTGATTCTGATAGAGAGCCATATTCACCGGTTGGCTCGATACTATAAGACCAAACGAGTCCTCCCCCACAATTGGAAATACGAGTCATCCACAGCCTCTGCACTGGTCGCGTAAATTTGACTATGTACTCAAGCAATAAAATCGTTGTCTAACTAGAAAAAAAAATTAATTTTTAGCAAATTGTTATTAAAACTGCTGAGATTTCAATTTCAGATTTAATTTATTAATTGTGAAGATTATTTTTGCATAATAATTAGAAAGCTATCAGCTTTTTCACTACTTTCGGTAAGTGAAAATAACATTTATAATTGCAAATGTCCTGCTCTGACCACAGCTTCTCTTGTTAATAGTTTCCAGTGCAGTGGTTCTCACTCTAAGAGGCTTAAGAATGAGGGAAATGAAGAAGTGTCACCGGCAGTTGATGGGGCAGAGGGCCTTACCCCTGACCCAGACCCAGAAGGTCTCAAGGTCAATGGAAAACCAGAAAAAGCAGTGAAGATGGGGAACACAGAACTACCTTCAGAAGAAGAGGCTTCTCCTAGCAGAAAGCAGCTAGATCAGAATTCATCAGATAATGTCAAACTCCCAGGTGAGAAACTGACTATGTTTCACATGTAAGCTGATGTCTTCACTCTCTGTTCTATGACATGTATCTTACCTTTTCACATAGCTTTACCAGTAAGGCATCTAAAGCTATGAAGTAACAGTAAGGAGGCCAAGTGAATGTTGTAAAAGTCAGGAGCATCAATAATGTGTGATGGAATTAGGAGACAGCCAGCAGTGCCTATTTGGTTTAATAAAAAAAAAAATATTCTAAAATGAAAACTTTTGGGGGAGGGGTACAACTCAATTTATAGTATACAATACATTTTTGGAAAGCTTCTGTTAAATTCACATGGAACAGTAAAAACCAATTGTAGATAATGCTTTGCAGATTCTTAGCTTTCAACTTAATTTTAAGAAGAAAATAAAGATAAAGGTTTTAAAAAAGAATAATAATAATCATTCAGTTTTGTGAAATGGTATGTATAGTTCCCTTGCTGTTTCTCTGTACTAAAGGCATACCCTGTAAGTCTCAACTAGTTTGCTTTCTTCCTTTTTATAGTATATGTCTCTGAAATTGCTGTAATGTTTTACCTCTTTAATATTTGTCAGAGTTTTTGTCCTTTTACTAATTGAGCTTATTGGTAATTTCTCATACTGCTCATCCAGTTTGTCTTTCAACTGTGGGACTCCCCCAAATCTGGCCATCTACCCTTGGTTCCTCCTTGTTCAAGGTACTTTTATCTCTTGACTGAACTGTTGGCAGAAATTGCTTCTTTTCTGTTTTTTCAGGGTCTACCCTACTCACCCATGCTAGTCACTTCTCCATATGGCAGAGTGATCCTTTTAAAAGATGTAGGTGAGGTCTTGTCCCTACCTTCTTCTTACTCTTATTCCACTTAGAGTAAAAGAAAAAGTCCTTTTCATAGTCCTAATTTGATTCTCTCCTATGTCTTCACTTTCATTACTGTTTGCTCTTGAGATATCTGTGTTTAAATAGAGTTTAAATAATAGACTTTCTTTTAGTGACTTCATACTTTATTGGAGAGCTAGGCAAACATACAGTTACAATACAGTGTGGTAAGTACCATAATAGAGATGTTCCAGGGTATTACTGATATACCAAGGAAAAAACTCCAAACAGTCCAGAGGCTGTCCTGGGCAAGGTTTCATGGACTAGGTGATATCTGAATTAATTTGTGATGAATGGATAGAAAATTGCAAGAATGGGGAAGGTAGAGAAAGGAATAGCAAGCAATGCAAAGAACACAGTTAAACTGTACATAGCAGGGAGCTCGCTGTGGCCTCCATCTCAGGACCCCAGGATCACTGCCTGAGCTGAAGGCAGACGCTTAACTGACTCAGGCAACCCTGGATTTTTTTTAATAGTCCCTTACCATAGTTTTTAATTACATTGGATTTATTTAACTACTTGATAGATTACTGGGTGGTTGAGGCCAATGGCACCCAGTTTTATTAGTTCTATTGATACATGATTCCTTGTATTTTGACGTCCAGGGTTTGAGACCTTGCAGAACACTTAGGTACAAAACTTGGGTGTGTTTAGCATCAAAGCCAATATATGATGGTGAAATGATGCCTATGAATGTTTGTAAGGGAGAGAGAAGAGTAAATAGAGATGGCAGTGGAAGAGATGAGCTCATGATAACCTTTCCCTTTATTTTCCATCAGCATGCAATACAGGTTTAGTGTATGACATACTTTTTATTTGGATCTAACACAGCCTTACATGTGTTTTTTCCATAGATCCTCTGAGCTGGAATGTTTTATTAGTAGCAGCTCTTAGCATCATGTACTGGAATATAATTCCTATTTTTAGAAAGATTTCAAATTGCTATTGCTTTGGGTAATTATTATTGCATTGGCTTTTGACATTGGTCAAAGTGTAACCTTTTTTTAAGCTCTAATTTTGTCAGTAAGTATATTCTTTTGCCAAACTAATAAATATGAAGGCTTCCTGATGCTATGGTAACTGTTCCCATTCATGTCTGTGAGAGTTTAGAGGAGAAGTTGAAAAACAAAAATTTAGTTGAGAATTATTGTTGAGTAGTAATGCAGTGTAAGATTTACTAACAGTCTTTTGTTTGACTCCTCAGGAAACAGTTGCTTAAGCACATCTGTAACAGAGGAAATAAAAACTAAGGATGACCAAGCCTATGGTGTAATTCTACCTTCAAATCCCAGTGAAGCTGATGATTCTATATCTAGTGGCAATCTGACATCTAAGGAATCAGACTCACCCAAGCTTCCATGGCCAAAGTCACCTGAGTCGTGTTCTTCAGTGGCAGAGAGTAACAGTGTGTTGACAGAGGGAGAAGAGAGTGATGTGGAGCGCCACAGGAATGGCCTCGAACCTGGGGAAGTCCTAGCCGTCTCCAGTGGCCTCAAAGTTCCTGGTGTATGTAGCAATGTCTGTTTTTACTGTATTTATTGTGTAGTGAGAGTACTTTCTGGAGAAAACATGCTGTGCATTGAAATCTTGCTTTAGGGTAGAAATAACATTTCCCATTAACAGGTCTTAATCATATTTCCTTCGATGACTGGGAGGTAAGCCTTTTGTGAACTCTGGTTCACATGGTGAAAATTCAGAGAGCATGAAATTTTTGGCTCCATGCTATAGTTGAATTTTCTTTAACTTTTTCTAAAATTGAACTTTGAGATAATTATGGGTTCATTGCAGTTGTAAGAAATAATACAGAAAAATTTATTGTCCCCATTTTCCCGCAATAGTACTTTCTTGGAAAACTATAGTAGGATTTCATAATGATACCGACATCTATTACAGAATGGTTCTGTTACCTGTAATATTAACCATACCAGAAAAGGTTCACCTGCAGAACTCTGACCTCCTCCTGCCATCAGTTAAACCTCTGGGCTTCCCACAACCTCTATTTTAACTCAGCTGGTCATGGCTTTCCCTTGTCTCCTCTTGGGCTCTGATTCTAGGACCAGGTTGACCTTTCTGGCCCCACCCACTGCCAGAAACAGGCCTTTTGCCTTTCAGAAAACTCGACTTCTCTTGATTGCCAGGTACCCCATTCTAACTCTTTGCATTTATAGAGAAACTATAAATATGTCTCATATGTTCTTATGCATTTATAGTATATGCTTTCAGTATAAACTGTTGCTTTAATCTTAAGATTATGAATGGACCAGACAAGCTCCAGTTGTGTGTAGTGGTTGTCAGAATTCATTACCCTGTGTTGACCTATACAACTTGATGAAGTATCTCCAGGGCATAAATAAGGAGAGCATCAATTGTTGGAGGTGATAAATTGAGCTAGCCACCGAACAGACCCACTTCTTACTGCTCTTGCTCATTTTGTGTCACTGCAGGCATTTTCACATCTTTGAGTCCACCAGGGAGATTAGATAAGGAAATCAGCTTGGAATAGTCAGTTCATAGTAGTTTTAAAACATAAAATATAATTTGCTAATTTGACTCAATAACTTTTACAGTCTTATGCATAATTGTATGTCCTAGTGAACTATTAAATATTTATGAAAAACATAAGAGAAATAGAAAAATATGGTCTAATTTATTTGAAATGGTTGCTAAGGGAAATTTGAAAATAGTATTCACATAATAATAAGCAAAATTTAAAACTTAACTTCACATAGGGATTAAACGCAGCTGAGTAGATACTGTGATTCTTTGTGGAATGGTGAATGAGTCAAATGCCTGTTTATATTAAGTTTACTCATATTCTTTAGAGTGGAACTGAAAGTAACTTTTCTATATCCTTGTTTTCAATGGAGGTGATTCTACCTTCCGTGCCTTTAACCGTTATCCTTATCATTTTACTGAACAAAGACCTGCATTGGAAAGCAAACACTGCTGTTAAGGCCTGAGTGACTTGATTTGCTCCTTCTCAGAATCAACTGTGTGATATTTTTTTCTCACAGCATAGTGTCAGGCAGCCATTCTAAGCAGTACAGACCCATTTTGTTCTTATATGGTTTTGACCAGTGTTTCTTAGTACTAAGCGTAATGCTGTGTATATGCTTGCAGCAGTCAGCTTTAGTCAGTCTTTCCAAGAAATATGTTACTTTTGAACAGTATCTGTCTATCTGTCTATAACTGGGTTCCATACTCTTCCTGGAATACACTGAGTATGTTCACACCTTACATGCTGTTCCTGCTCTCTAGATGGTCCTCTGAGTCCACAGAGTTCCCTCAGGGCACTCAAGATTCCACTAAAATGTCTCCTTGTCAGAAAGGCCTTCTCTGATGACCCCATGTAAAATAGCTCCCTCCCATCTCTTTCTGTTCCTTTGTTCTGTCCTTTTTAAATTTCTTGCGTATTTCCTTTTTTCCTCCCAAACAACCTGATTTATTTATTTATTTGAGAAACAGAGAGTACACATGCATGAGTGGGAGGGGCAGAGGGAGAGGGAAAGAGAATTTCAAGCAGACTCCATGCTGAGCACAGAGCCCAATGCTGGGCTCAGTCTCACAACCCTGAGATCATGACTTGAGCTGAAACCCAGAGTTGGAGGCTTAACTGACTGCGTCATTTAGGTGCCCCTATTGCATATTTCTTAATAGTACCTAGTGAACATAACTAGTGAACATTTAGTTGTTTATTGTCTGTGCCTTCCTCCTCTATAATGCACATTCCTTGAAAGCTGAGACCTGGTGTAGTTTTTCCTGCTGTAGCTCAGTCATTACAACAATGTGGCACAAAGTGAGGACTTGATAAGTATTTCATATTAATTTTTAGCTAGTATAAACCACAAATCTGTCCCATCCTATATTATTTTTTTGGAGGGGTAGTGGGAGAGGGAGAGAGAGAATCTTAAGCAAGTTCCATGCCCAGTACAGAGCCCGATATGGGGCTCGAACCCATGACCCTGAGATCATGACCTGACCTGCAGTCAAGAACAAGACACTTAACTGACTGAGTCACCCAGGTGTGCCTTGTATTATTTTGACATCCTTTCCTTACTCCCAGCTTTGATTAAAATGTTGTCACATATTTTCTCATAATCCTGTTTTGGTGTCAGAAGCCAGTGGAATTTCTCTACTTCCAGCCACTGCTTCTTCCATTTACAGGTACATTTCTGAAACTCTTTTCTTTCCTAGTCAATTGTTGATGCAAACCCATTAGTTTCAAACACTTTCTCTGAATACCTACCCCCTTAAAGTGGGGGTTTTGTTTGTTTGTTTTTTGAGTGCCTGGGCAAGTAAACTTGTAAGTAGATTCTATCCAAAGATGTCAGGGTGTGGATGGCCTTCTCATATACCTTTGAAAGGAAAATAGCGTTTGGAGAGAACAAGACAAAAAATTCTTTATAAAATTTAAGTGCTTTCAAGATGACAGTAATGTACTATATTAAAAAAAAAAAAACCTTTAAATTTCTTAGTTGATCCTCAGAGAAGTGGGGATTCATTTCTGAATGGGAGAAAGTATTACAGGCTTACTTTGGCTCACTGATTAAACATAGAAAGCAAAATGACCTGCCAGATTTTCACATGTGGCCAGCATAGAGGTGACCAAGTGCCACAGTTCTATATAATTATGAATATGTAGTCCTAAATTTAGATGAATTTGGTAGAAATTTTGAAAACTTCTAACTGCTATGTTAGTTGCAAGTTTGATAAGCCTAACCTGCACCACAGATAGTGTTTTAATATGCAGTGGAAGGATAGTTGATCTCTTGGTAAAATAACTAATAGAATGGATTCCTATTTTTATTGACTTATAGGTTTAAGATTTTTTTTTTAAGGATTAATTCCCAAGGAGGTAAATAAGTATAAGAATTCTTTATAATTAAAGTATCATAAATCATTGTGAATCATGGTTTTTTATTCAAAGCAAGTCTTTAACTGTGTTTCTTCTCCATTTTTGTTCTGTGACCAGAGAATAGAGGGAGAAACCAAAACTGCTAAAAGTTGGCGCCATCCACTGAGTAAGCCTCCAGCAAGATCCCCACTGACTCTGGTGAAGCAGCAGGCAACAAGTGATGAAGGTGAGCTTGTGATTTTGCAGTGTTTATTCTCTGTATACTGAATGATAGTCAACATTCATTCTGTCTGTTTTTTATAATAAACTTATCTAAAAATTGCTTGATAGGAAATTTGACCGAGTTGCAAAGACATGCATACCATAAGGAGGTTATAAGAAATAGTTAACAGGCAAAAGGAATTTGGATTTTAAGGGTAAATCCTTGCATCATATAAGCTAGCTATGTTTCTAGTCAAAGTTTTCCCATTTCATATGATGGGATAAAATTGGTCTTTTCTGAAATTCACCTTAAGATACTCTAGAGGAAGTTGAGAATCACTTCTCTAAAGGTGTCAAATCATGAAGTTAACATGCTATAGATTTCTTAGCATTGTCTTTATTTTTAACTTGAGTCCTTTAAAATTATTCAGTAATTCAGTAAGAATTCAGTAAGTATTCAGTAAATCAGTTACTATTCAGTAAATCAGTAAATTCAGTAAATCAGTTACTATTCCAGGGTGTAATATTTATATTTTGTTTTACCTGGCTACCCTTTTTATCTCTCTTTCTCTCTTTTTCCAAAAATGCATTTTTGTTGCCTTCGATTAAAAATCAGACCACTGACTAGCTGTTTCTTCCTTGTAAGCTGTCTCATAGCATTGGCGGGGGGAAGCTTATTTTTCCCTTCTCTAAAAAGATCAATTTAAACAGGTTTTCTATAAAAAGCCATTCTTCAAAGTATTGTCCTTTACTCGTGCAAACTGTTAAGGTCCTGTGCCTGTGAAGATGCTGTCAATGGAGTAATATGAACCTTGGGATTAGGCCTCTTGTTTGGTTTGAATACAGTCATCAGAGTAGACATCTGTAACAGATTGTTTTCTTCTTTACTCACTGTCTTCTTTTATATCCCATGGTTAGTTAGGAAAAAAGATCATTAGTGGAGGGATGGGATAATGACTATAGCAATTTCCAGAACACCAGCCAAAGGTGGAATTCTGTCTCTAGTAATACAAGTAGTGAAACATATTCATGTATTCATGTTTATTTCCATATGTCATCATGTTCATTTCTTCTTTCTCCTCTTTATTGTACCCAGAACAAACCATTTTCCCCTTAGTGTCAAAATAAAGGACAATTATAAGGTGATTACTGCTTACTGTACATTACTTTTGAATTTTAATTACGCTCCTCCATCATTGTGTAGTTTTTTGGAAGGGAATGGATCATAGTACCATGTAAGGAAAGCTACTTTCTCCTGTGTCCTTTTTACCCCCAGGTAGTTTATTTTGTTGTGGGCCGTCATAAATTGGCCCAGAGTTTCTCCATGGAGAACAGTTCTGATTTCAATCAGTATGGTTGACAAAATTTTTAAGTGAATTGGTTTAACAAAGTCATCTCAAGGATTTAAGGCTAAATGTCTTGCTGAAACACTAGGGTAATTGTAGCTTTTGCAGTCATGCACTCTGTATTTTAATATGTTAAGGATATAGTATAAAGGTCCTCTGAGGATTTTAGAGAATCAAAAATAAAAAAATCAGAGAATTTTAGTGATGACTAAATATTTTTACAACTTTCCATACTAACAATGGGGAATGTTCTGCATCCTGAAGTAAATTATATTTGACCCTTGAACAACACAGGTTTGAATTGTGTGGGTCCACTTATAAGTGAATTTTTTAAATAAATACAGTATGGTACTGTAAAAAGTATTTTCTCTTCTCTGTGATTTTCTTAATAAAATTTTCTTTTCGGGGAGCCTGGGTGGCTCAGACAGTTAAGCATCTTCCTTCCACCGAGGACATGATTCCAGGGTACTGTGGTCGTCCTGCATCAGTCTCCTTGCTCAGCTGCTTCTTCCCCTCTACATGCTTCTTCCTCTGCCTGCTGCTCCCCCTGCTTATGCTCTCTATCTGACAAAAAAAAAAAAATAAATTCTTTTAAAAATATATTAAAAATAAAATTTTCCTTTTTCTAGTTTATAGTAAGAATACCATATATAATGCATATAATATGCAAAACACATGTTGATCGACTCTTTATGTTATTGGTAAGAGTTCTGGTCAATAGTGGGCTATTAGTAGTTAAGTTTTGGTGGAGTTCAAAGTTATATGTGAATTTTCAACTGCGTGGGGGTTAGGCCCCCAAGTTGTTCAAGGGTCAACTGTATTTATATCATGGGGCCCTTGTTACCTCTGCTTTTGCCTCTGTGTCATACAGTTGGAAGTGAATGAACATCATTATTATTAGAAAATGATGAAGAGTGGGATTAGTGCTCATTGAGAGCACACAACTCCAAATCTAGCTTCTTTTGGGAATTTTTCTACCCAAACTACTAGGCTCCTTTTGCATTCCTCATATACAAGTAGGTATATTTCAGTCAGGAGCATTAACTAGATTAGAGCATCTGAGAAGTTGTGTCTCTAAACAACAGTTGAGTCTTCTGCTGGTGAAAGAGCATTTCTCTGTTGAAGTTGGAATTTGACTCCTTAACAGAAAACTAGGAAAAAGAAAAAATACTGATCCAGCATCTCTGGGAATTTGTGTGCAGCCAAGAGATAAGAGTCACCCCTAAGTTGCTCTTCTCAAAAGTACAGTGAAGTGGCTCTTTGATATTCAAATGACCTGGAACTATAGAGACCATTATAGTTAGTGGCAGATCCAGTAATTACAGAATCTGCAAGGATTTCCTGACTCTCAGCTCAACCAGCAAAACAGTGGTTGTTGGTGGTAGAGCAGACGTGGTATACATAAGAAAAGAATGATGTTAGAATATAGTATCTTTATAAAAACTCTTATCTAATTCTTCATTGTTTTTGTTTTGTTTTTAGTGAAAAAAATCTTAAATGTATACTGAGTATTTTATTATTTATAATTGAAAAGAAATGACTAAGCTGCCTCTGGTTTTCTTTTAACTGAAATGTTTTTCAGTTACATTTTTCCTTAAGCTGGGCAGCTGTACAAGGTGATTCTGAAACATGGATTAATATTCTTTATTTTTTCTGTTCATTAAAATAATTATACAAATGTATTAAAACATAAACTTGAAAGAGAAGGTTGGGTGGATCATTTTATTTTTGAGGCATTCTTTATATGTACCTGTCCTCTTCTTGTGATATGTCAACATAATGGCATATTCCTGTTCTCCAATTTCAATGCTTTGTGGTTGAGTGTCTGTAGGAAGGAGAGTGTATGTGTGTCGCATGGGTGAACCAGGCATGCTCCAAGAACAACACTCTTGCCTCAGAAGGTACTGAGAGTGAGGGGATGAACCAACTAGGGCTGTCAGGCTCAGAAGTCTGCCACAGTATTTCTTTTTCCTTCGTTGGTGAAGATGGGGGCTCAAAAGCTCTCACATATTTCCCCTAATATTCCAGCTTTGATACAGGATAAGTGACATTAAGGCCGTCATGATCCAGTACCAGCTTTGCTCTCTAGCTTCATTCTTCTTAACTACCCTCCACAAATCCTCCTTTTTATCCATTCAGACAACTTTTTTTTCCTTCTGAATGTAATCTACTGCTTTTTACTTCCATGCACTTCCCCCAATTATTGTTTTACATGTGCTACCCTTTCCTTCTTGAGTCATTTTCTGCTCACCACTTCTCCTTTCCTACCTCTGCTGTCCTGTTATATACATACTTACTTAGCTTTAGAATGCCACTTGTCACTTTATATTGTGCTCATCATTTGTCTGTCTCCCTACTCCTACTCCTTTCATCTTGCCTTCCCTTCCTAGTCCAAGGTTAACCACTGCGGCTTAAATCATCCATGGATCCAAAAGCAGGAAAGTGCTGGTCATCAGTAACTTTGAAATCAGCCATTAGTCAAATACTTTAATATGATATATGCTTTCATGTTAAGGAAAATGCAAGTTCTTGTCCAGGAAATATTCTCTGTATGCATAAATGTATAGGAAAACATGCAGTTTTAGTTAGCTGGAGAAATATATATATATGTATATCAGCTAACCCAGTTTTGTATTCTGACTGTATCAGAATCTTCTTTACCACTGTGCCAAATTCTAGGACATCCTCAAAGTTAAAATGAAGCTGCCACGTTGTAGACATAGCCAAAGCCTTGGAGAACTGAGGGCCCCCAGAATAATGACATCCCACTGGGACAGTGACTTGGCTAGCACTGCAGTGTGTATTTGTATTTGTTGCCTTCTTTCCTAGTTTGATGTCGTTCAGATTAAAAAATGTTGAATTCCTCATGCTTTTGCAGACTAGGGTTTTCATCAGCAGTGCTTTAATCATGCTGACACAGACTCCAGACCTCCTCTTATACTAATATTCTGGACATGAATTTTGTCAGCCTCGCTGCCTGAACCCTCATGATTCATTCTTTGATCTCTGAAGCTATCATCCTGCATATATGTGTGTATTTCTTTTAAATTTACATGTGTTTCCAATGTAAATTTTCCAGCTTTTCCCACTGTGGACTTCCAAGACGTTCACTGCTTTTGTACTTACTGTGCACCTAACTCCCTTGGTGAATTGATAAGGTTAATGTTTCTCAAGCAAGTGTGACTCAGGACAGCCCCATAAGCACACGGGAGGCATCATGAACATGGTAGTAGCTGATGCAGTAATACTTTACGCAGTGATCCCCACTGTTGTTGGTGGCAGTGGGAGTTGACATACTGATGCTGTCAAGTGGAGTTTTGCTGGAGACTTTAAAAAGTAAGTAGAAAGTTTGTGAGAAAATATATAAGATTGTTATCAGGTGCTCAATTTCGTAATATTGGTAATTTTTCATATTTGATCACATTTTTAAAAAATATGGGCAAAAATGTATTTTAAAGAGAAATGGAGGGCACCTGGGTGACTCAGTTTGGTTAAGTGACTGCCTTCAACTCGGGTCATGATCCCGGAGTCCTGCAGTCGAGTCCCATATGCAGAGAGAAATGACATCAGATTGGTAGGGGAGAGCTAATGCTGTGTCTGTTTGGGGTAAATATGCTGGGAGTAGAGTAGAAGCTTGGAAATCAGAGTTAAGACCTCTAGGATTCCCTACAACACACAAAGATGGACTCTTAAAAGTCTATACCCTCTGTTAAGGGTGTACTGGGGAAAACCAACCAAAACTGACCATAGGCAGAGGACAAGAGGGCTTGCCACCTGGGTCTAGGCTTGAATGGGAAAAGGAGATAGGTTAATAAGAGAAAGTCACCCTTAAAATTCTTAACCATAGGACTGCCAAGATCTCAAGTCAGAAATTTAAAGTAAAAGTGGATCCCAGCTGTTAATGTTTCTAAGACATCTAGCAGAAGCAATTAGCAAAAATTTTGAACCCCCTCTAAAGTGGAATCTGGCTTATTACTGGAAATAAGGACTGACTAAAGTCCTGGCCTAGTTGGCTCTTATCAGGTTTTTGTTTTTATTTATTTATTTATTTTTAAAGATTTTACTTACTTATTTGAGAGAGAGAGACAGAGCCTGAGCCAGGAGAGAGGCAGAAGGAGAGGGAGAGGGATAAGCAAATTCCCCACTGAGCAGGGAGCCCAGCATGGGGCTTGATCCCGGGACCCTGAGAACATGACCTGAGCCGAAATCAGGAGTCAGATGCTTAACCTACTGAGCCACCAGGCGTCCCACTCCCCTCCCTCCCTATCAGTTTTTTGACTGAGATTGGCCTCAGTTTCTTCCTGGGTGAAATGTAAGAATTGGCCAGAAATTATTGGGAGTTCTAATTTACAGGCTCAGGAATGGATTTTTGGCATTTTAAATACCCTGAAATGAAATGTGGTGATATTTAGAGCTCATCCCCAGTGGACCAAATTTTTATTTCTAATTCTTCAACTGTAATTTTATGATTTCTAGAATAATTATACAGAAAGATTGAAAGACACAGATACCCATCTTTACCATGTTTACCCTACTGCAAAGGTGACCCCACCTACAAGTTTGAAAAATGACAAGATTCAATCTGACTCAGGTCAGATTAAAGCCCTGCTATGGCTCTAATTTTATCTAATCTGAACTTTTTATATAACTTTATAAATTATCAGTTCAGCAAGTGCAGTACGGAAATGAGCTGCTAAACATCTCTTTGAAATTATAGATGCCAGATCCCTATCTTTGTAACGTCTGCATGCCTTGAGGGTTAGATTAAGAGTGTATTTCAGGCAATGTTATAGCAATTTATTTTTTTAGACAGTCTGTCTCTATTAATATTATAATTCATTTAGCAAAGGATTAAATATTTAAATATAGAGATAGAAGAGATGGAAATTGCTGCTTTAATTAGAGATTATTCTTGGTGTTTGACCATTATTTAACCCATTTAACCTAGGTTTTTAGTTATTTTAAAGGATAAAATTTAAGTATAATTAAGTAAGGAGAATCTCAGGAATGCAAGTCTGACAAAAGTTGATTACTTTCCCAAATGATTTTCTCTGTTTCACGTTCCTTTTGTTACAATGCTCATGTTTATAATGCAATCACATTCTGAATTGGTCTGAAGCACATTTACCCATGTGGGGAACTGGAACTACCTGCTGATTCACTTTATGAGAGATTTTTGTTTTCTTCTGGGATTGCCTGATACTTTCTATAGTATTTTCTGAAATTTAGCCTGGGTCATTCAGTCATTGTAAGTACTCCTAGTGTACAAGCTGGCTCCTGGATACTTTGCAATTGTCCTTCTAACAAAAGGACATGATTAAAAATTGGTTGTTTCACTTTAACTTTGGTAGATGGTTGTTTTAGGGGAGAATTATGCCTGTTAGTCCATGGCATGCTGTAACTTGCTCCTTTCTAACAGAATTTGTGTAGATGTTCTGGTCTTCATTTTATTTCTCTTATTTTAAGGATTAAGTGGATATGCTGACCAAATATAATAGTGATGTCTTTTATCTATTCAAACTTTACAAATATTATTTAAGTATTAAAGTAGATAACAATTTTATTTTAAATATTGAAAGCACCCATTTGTTTGTCTGTTTTGCCAGATTGTAATGAGTACATGACTGTTTATGGTGGCAACCAGAAACCTTGTTCTAGTTTTTCCTTGGCTGTTAATGGCTATGTGGCCTTGGAGAACAAAATCATGTAATCTCTTTAAGGCTCATCATGATTCCTCATCTCATTAATTGTCCCAAAGTTTCTTTCAAACCCTGAAGTTTCATTCAAACTTGAATGATAGTAGGAGAGGGTATAATGTAGTCTCTTGCCCCATGTTAGCCTTTCATTGAAAAGCGAGACAGGAAACAACATGTGTTGGAGAGGATGTGGAGAAAGGGGAACTTTCTTACACTGCAGGTGGGAATGCTAGTTGGTGCAGCCTCTTTGGAGAACAGTGTGGAGATTCCTCAAGAAATTAAAAATAGAGCTTCCCTATGACCCTGCAATTGCACTCCTGGGTATTTACCCCAAAGATACAGATGTAGTGAAAAGAAGGGCCATCTGTACCCCAATGTTTATAGCAGCAATGGCCATGGTGGCCAACTGTGGAAAGAACCAAGATGCCTTTCAGTGGACGAATGGATAAGGAAGATGTGGTTCATATACACTATGGAGTAT
>NC_081565.1:60949792-61020759 GCF_022355385.1 Mustela nigripes | reverse complement strand
GAAGAAGGGCCATCTGTACCCCAATGTTTATAGCAGCAATGGCCATGGTGGCCAACTGTGGAAAGAACCAAGATGCCTTTCAGTGGACGAATGGATAAGGAAGATGTGGTTCATATACACTATGGAGTATTATGCTTCCATCAGAAAGGATGAATACCCAACTTTTGTAGCAACATGGACGGGACTGGAAGAGATTATGCTGAGTGATATAAGTTAAGCAGAGAGAGTCAATTATCATATGGTTTCACTTATTTGTGGAGCATAACAAATAACATGGAGGACAAGGGGTGTTAGGAGAAGAGAGTTGGGGGAAATTGGAAGGGGAGGTGAACCATGAGAGACTAAGGACTCTGAAAAACAAGGACTCTGAAAAACAATCTGAGGGGTTTGAAGGGGCTGGGAGGTTGGGGGAACCAGGTGGTGGGTATTATAGAGGGCACGGATTGCGTGGAGCACTGGGTGTGGTGCCAAAGCAAGGAATACTGTTATGCTGAAAATAAAAAAAAAGAAAAAAAGAAAAGCAAAATAGTGAAGTATAGAAACATCCCTCCATTGACAGTGTTTCCCCTCTGTAAAAAGTTCCCTACAATTTAAAAAAAAGAATGCTGTCTTATGGATGTTGCATGTCATTCTCCAAATGTTATTAATTTTTACATAATGATCTCTTCTCTTTCCATCAATTCTTATTAGCTTGAGGTAATATTATACTTTCATGATAAGCACAGTTGTATTTTTGTCTGTTTAAGCAATAAAACAGCAAATTCAGCAGATTACTATGTAGATTAGCTTGGAATGCTTGTTGATAGGTCACAGCCAGTGTTTTCCTGCATTATGTGGACATAAAACATTAAGTGTTATTGGCACTCAGATTTAATGGATATTTTATCTAGCACTCAGCTGTGTAATAATTGTCGGGCATTCTCAGTTTAGCTTGATTTCTCTGTCAGTAAATTCTATAGAAAGCCCCAATGGCATTGACTTTTATGGCAGTATGGGGAATAAAAATCAAAAATACCTTGCTCTTATTATGCTAGTGGCTTCATAAGGGTTTGATTGAATCACAGGGAAAAATGTTAGCTTTTAACTTACATGGTTGCTTTCTGTACTTTTTAGTATCAGTCTTAGAACTTTTTTGTTTTCATAGAAAACTCTTAATAAAGCCTATAAATATAATATATATATGTATATGTACTGGAAATATTCTTTTTTTTTTCCTAAACAGTGGTTGGCATGAAGTCTTATGACTAAGCATCTGAGTGTGCTAAAAGCATTGGGTTTGTAAAGTGATACTCAAGACTTTGATTCTTTTGAATTCATGTATATATCATTACTCTTAAAGTCTGGTAGAAATATCTGAGAGATAGCTTTTGATACTACAATTATGTGGTTCATTCCATTCTTGGAAAAATAAATTACTGTATTGGGTTGAAATGTATGAAATTGCTGATATTTGATTTTTTCTCCACAGAAACTGCAATTTCATACAGCTTAATCTATTACTCTACATTTCCTTACAGGTGTACACAATCCCTTTTCCCTGGAGACAAAGATGTCTGAACCCAATAGGCCATTGATTTAGCCATATTTTGTACCATGTTTTCTGCATTTTTATTTCTACCTTTTGTTTGGTTTTGAAACTACGTATGAAGATCAAGAATAAGTGTGCAAACAACAAAATGGCTGTTCAACCAAGGTGGGGCCACTCTGGCTAAATAGGCCCTTACAATATAGATTATAACATGCTACTGGTTCTTTGCTCAGAGATCTTGTTCAGCCACTTTTTGACTTTGTCTTATAAATGCTGTTAATGAAACAGTTGGAAATTGGAGGTTTCTCCCGTGGGAAATTTTGAACTCTTTGAAAGCAAAGAACTATTTATTTTTATTTCCAATTTTCAGCATCTGTCATATTGCCTAGCACACAGTGAGTTTCATATTCTCACTCTTTCACCTGTCCTTGATTTGATGCTCATAATTAGCTCCTTTTGCTACCATGTTGCTAGCTAGTTTTCCAAAAATAGGCCAGCTTTCCTTTCGGAGTTTTCTTCTCCTTTAATGAGAGAACTGACCATACTGATTTCTTGCTATTGTATACATTGTTAGTAATTTATATTTACTGTTCTTGAAGGTAGATAGTATTATTGTCATTGTTCCTATTGAGGAAACTGAGCTCAGAGATTTAAATTCTGTCTAGTTTCAAGTTTCTATTTTTACCTTATCACCTTAGGAACCCCTGATAACAGTTCCTGTCCTGATAAAAGCAGCTGAAGGGGCGCCTGGGTGGCTCAGTGGGTTAAGCCGCTGCCTTTGGCTCAGGTCATGATCTCAGGGTCCTGGGATCGAGTCCCGCATCGGGCTCTCTGCTCAGTAGGGAGCCTGCTTCCCTCTCTCTCTCTGCCTGCCTCTCTGCCTACTTGTGATTTCTCTCTGTCAAATAAATAAATGGAAAATCTTTAAAAAAAAAAAAAAAGAAGCTGAAGTGAACACAGTGAACGCAGTCCCTTTTCCTGTCCATGTGTATTGTAAGAATTTGTACATATATGAAATATGAGCTAACATTCTTTAACTAGTTAAGTAACATTGGTAATGCCAAAATTGTCCATGAAACCCTTCTCCTCAGATGTACTATAACTATCAGCACATTTTTATGTAATAGGAATTTTGAAGGAGTATACTTTGAAATCTTTCTCTTCTCTTCCCTTTCCTTTCTTTTCTTTCCTAACTTCTTTTCTTTTTCTCTTTCCTTCCTTCTTTCCTTCCTTCCTTCCTTCCCTCCTTCCTTCCTTCTTTCTTTCATTTATTTGAAAGAATTGAGGGGAAAGGGCAGAAATCTCAAGCAGACTTGCACCAAGTACAGAACCTGATACAGGGCACAATCCCATGACCCTGAGACCATGAACTGAGCTGAAACCAAGAGTCGGATGCTCAACTGACTGCTCCACCAGATGCCAAAAAAAACCTCAAAAAAAAAAACAAAACAAAACAAAAAGTATGTCATTTAAAACAGTATATTGAACGAGTTGGAATGCATTCTTTTGAAATGCTTTTGACATCTCTGTTATTGTAATGTTATATATAAAGAGTAAGGCTATGTGTCTATCCATTTAGTTTCAGAAGTGCTTTAGAGCTTAGGTGCCCGAGTGGCTCATTTAGTTAAGTGTGTGACTGTTTGGTTTCAGCTCAGGTCATAATCTCATGTGGCAAGCTCTGTGCTCAGTGGGAGTCTGCTTGAGTTTCTCTCCCTCTCCCTCCCCTCCTCCCCCACCCCATGTTCTCCCTCTCTCTCTCTCTAAAATAAAGAAATAATTTTTTTTAAAAAGAAGTGTATTAGAAATAAAACAGAATTCTCTGTTATCCATTATTATATTAACATTTTAGGGGATTTCATTTTCTCTTAATATATAATTTAATTTTTCTTCAATGTCAATACTTCCTAGTAAAACCATACCTTAAAGTCCTATAATTTTTTTTCTATTTTGTACTTTTGAACACAGCTTTACAGACCTTTGAAACTCAGCACTTCCTAGAATCATTAAATTCAGTTTGTATACAGATTATTAAGTAGTCTGTATAGGAACAATAAAGTTCCCAACTTTGAATTTGTTTGTTTGAGTAGTTCATTTATGTCCTTGTTCTTCTCCCCTCAGCCTCCTCCCCCAACAACTTCTTCCAGGACATTTGAAACCATATATAATGCCTCCCAGGACTGAGATTTTGCTCAAGTACCTGAAAGATAACAGATGCTGCTCTGCTCTTCATAGCAGAGAATAATGCTTGACCAGCCAGAGCACAGCACTGGCACATATCCCAGCAGCAAAATGCTTGTGGTGACTGGTAAAGGGACAATCATACTGTAGTAGAGTAGATGGCTTTTCCCATCTGTTGGATTCCATCAGTAAGTCCTGGCAACAGCCCTTCAACCATGGCCCAGATGTTTTCCTGTTGAGAAATCTACTTGCACCTAGTAAGCATAATTTGTTTGAAAATACGGTACTGAGCAGTGAATAAATCTGACATATATCTGCTTGAAAACTGTTTTCCCCAGTTCATAGGAGCTACCTAATCTTATTTTGACTGCAGGGTATTTTTTTAACATTAAAAATTGCATATTTTTTAACTACAAAAACTTACAAATCCCCTTTCCTTTATTCACACTTTTAAATGTATTTTACGGAATTGACGTCATATAGTTTTGTATGTATATTTTAAATTTATTAATGGAATATTCCTTTAATATTATGTTATATATGTATTCATATTTATTATATTTCAGTAATGCTCTCTACCCATTTTAGGGGTACCTGAGTAGTTCAGTTGGTTAAAGGCCTGACTCTTGATCTCAGCTCAGGTCTTGATCTCAGGGCTGTGAGTTCAAGCCTTGCACTGGGCCGCATGCTAGGCATGGAGCCTAGTTAAAAACAAACAAAAAAACCCCCACAAAATATCCTTTCTAATGATGACATAATATGGCCACGCCATAATTTATTTATATATTTCTAAATGAGCACTTTTGGGGGGGGTCCTTTTGTAAAGGAGATTAATCTTTTTTATTATCATAGATAATATTTAGTGATGTTTTTGAATGAATGGCAGAATAAAGGCTTTTTTTTTTTCTCTGAAAACATGGATCTTTTGATAGAAATGTTTATATAGTAAGAGGTAATTGGGTACCTATGTAGATTGGCCCTTCCTGTTCCAATTTGTCTTGTCATGTTAAAATTTAATATTTAGGGCATATATTTTAGATAATTTTCTGGATGATGTTTGCAAAGATTATGCAGACTCCAGGTAAATGCTGGAGACCTAGAAGGGAAGGAGCCATCATCTGTTGAAGCCCTAGGTCTTCTGTAGTAATGGGTAGCACCAGTATTGTGGCTGGTATTTCATATAACATTTTGGGGAACCTTGCAATTTAGAAAATCTTATGCTCATTTAAATAGCCAGCATCAGATGTGCTACTGGCCCTCAGACTTTATAGTTACATACTGACAAGACACATTCTAGTTATCCCTTTGTGACTGGATTCAATCTTTGAAAAACAACATTGTTTATGGTCTAGAGGAGAGGGCCAGTACTCCAAGTGCAAATAATTCTGACAGCAAATGTGTGGGTCATTTTTCCCAGTGAGGTGATTTCCTTAACTCCCCAAACACCAGTTGGGTGTCCTACAATTTAGTTCATTTTTGATACTAACAACGCAGAGTCAACACAGCCCCCACAAATTAAGGGCTCAGTGCCACAAGATGCCTCCACTTTAGACACCAATTTCAAGTCTTTACCCCTGATCAGTGTGCTATAAAGTCTGGGGTTTCCCATAACTCCCTTCTCAGGTTTGATCATTTGCTGGAATGGCTTACAGAACTCAGGGAAACACTTGACGTTCACTGGTTTACAACTCAGGAACAGCCAAAAAGAAGGAGTGTACAAGGCAAGGTATGGGGTGGGGGAGTAAGTGCGGAGCATTCATGCCTTCATGCCCTGAAGCTCTCTGAACCCTGTTGTTCAAGGTTTTATTTTTGTATTTGAATTCAAGTATAGCTAATGTACAGTGTTATTTAGTTTCAGGTGTATAATATTCTGTACATTACTCAGTGCTCATCATGATAAGTGTACTCTTAATCCCCGTCACCTATTTCACACATTTTCCCGCCTCCCTCCCTCCCCTCTGATAATCATCAGTTTGTTTTCTATAGGTAAGAACTTCACATATGAATGAAATCATATGGTATTTCTCTTTCTCAGACTGACTTATTTCACTTACCATTATATTCTCTAGATCCATCCATATCATCGCAAATGGCAAGATTTCATTCTCTTTTTAATGACTGAGTAGTATTCCTGTGTGTGTGTGTGTGTGTGTGTGTGTGTGTGTGTGTGTGTATACCACAACTTCTTTATCCATTCATCTATCCATGGACACTTGTCCTTCTTCCATATTTTGGCTATTGTAAATAATGCTGCAATAAACATAGGGGTGCATATATCTTTTTCAAATTAGTGTTTTCATATCCTTTGGGTAAATATTCAGTAGAAGAATTACTAGATCATGTGTTAATTCTATTTTTAATTTTTTGAGAAATCTCTATACTGTTTTCCTAGAGTAGCTGCATCAGTTTGATTCCCACCAACAGTGTGTGAGGGTTCCTTTTTCCACATCCTCACCAACACTTGTTTCTTGGGTTTTGATTTTAGCCTTTCTGGCAGGTGTGAGGTGATATAGCTCATTGTACTTTTTATTTGCATTTCCCTGATGATAAGTTATGTTGAGAATCTTTTCCTGTGTCTGTTGACCATCTGGATGTCTTCCTTGAAGAAATGTCTGTTTATGTGTTCTGCCCATTTTTTAATTGGATTATTTGTGTTATGGGTGTTCAATAGGATTATATGTGTTAATTGTGTTATGGGTGTTTTATAAGTTCTTTATTTTGGACGCTAACTCTTTATTAGATGGCATTTGCAAATACTTCTTTCATTCAGCAAGTTGTCTTTTAGTTTTGTTGATTGTTTCTTTTGCTGGGTAGAAGCTTTTTATTTTGATGGAGTTCTAATAGTTTATGTTTTGCTTTTGTTTCCCTTGCCTCAGGACACCTATCTAGAAAAATGTTACTATGGCCAATGTCAAAAACATTATTGCCTGTTCTTCTAGGACTTTTATGGTTTTGATTCTTATTTTTAGGAACTTAGTTCATTTTGCATGTATGGCTTTTATGGGGGCTTGATTGTCCACATGGTTGAATAAAACATCATCAATTGGCAATTTAACTTAATCTCCAGCCCCTCTCCCCTTCACCAAGGTCAGAGGTGGGGCTGAAATGCCCACCCTCTAATCATCCCTTGGGCTTTCTAGTAACCTTCCCCCATCCTGGAGCTATCTGGGGGCCCCCAGCCACCAGTCAGTCTTCTTATTAGCATGCAAGACACTTTTATCAATTCTAAGATTCCAGGAGTCTTAGAAGCTCTTGTGTCAGGAACTAGAAACTGAGACCAAATATTTCACCCAGTGGTGCTCTTCTCACCCATATCATTTAGGAAATTCCTAAAATTTTGGAAGCTTTCTGTCAGGAACTGGATCAAAGACCAAATATTTTCTTTTTATATCACAGTATCACAGCAAGTATGATTTTAACAGCAAACATAGAGGATTATTTTGAAGATGTTTTTAAGATACACTGCTGAAGGATGGGGTGAGTTGTAAGCAAGCTGCCTATGAGAGGCTGCTTATTGTGATTTTATCTAAGTGGCAGAAGTGTAGTTGTCTCTTAGTGCTGTTATGTAAATCAAATACTCTTGGTTTACCTCTTAATTCTTCTTGAGCACTATTCTTATGTTCTGTGTGCATATCTATCTAGACTACGTTTCTCCATGAGCTTTTATTTCTGCCAGAAATATTCAGAATTAGAGGTATAGTTTGCTTTCTTAGGTATAAGTCAGAAAAATTTTATTTTTTCATTTTTTTGATTTTTAATTTTTAAAAACATTACCCATGTTGGTAATTCCTGTACTCAAAATGGGGCTTGAACTCATGACCCCAAAATCAAGACTTGCATGCTCAACTGACTGAGCCAACCAGGTGCCCCTAATTTTTAATTTTGTAAGTTTTATTTTAATTCCAGTTAGTTAGCATACTGTTGTTGTGTTGGTTTCAAGTGTACAGTATAGAGATTCAACACCTCCATACATCACCAGGTGCTCATCATAACAAGTGCACTCCTTAATCCCTATCACTCATTTGACCCATCCTCCCTGGGAACCATCATTTTTTTCTCTATAGTTAAGAATCTGTTTTTTGGTTTGCCTCTTTCTCTCCTTTTTCTCTCTTTTGCTCCTTTGTTTTTTAAATTCCATATATGAGTGAACCCATATGGTATTTGTCTTTCTCTGACTTATTTTGCTTAGTGTAATACACTCTAGCTCCATCCACATTGGTGCAAATGGCAAGATTCCATTTGTTTAATGGCCGCGTGATAGTCCATTGTGTATATATATATATACTACAACTTCTTTATCCATTCATCAGTTGATGACATTTGGGCTCTTTCCATAATATGGCTATTGTTCATAATGCTGCTATTAATATTGGGATACATATGTCCTTTTGAATCAGTATTTTTCTATCCTTTGGGTAAATACCTAGTAGTGTGATTGCTGCATCTTAGGATAGTTCTATTTTTATCTTTTTTTTTAAAATTTTCAATTTATTTATTTTCAGAAAAACAGTATTCATTATTTTTTTCACCACACCCAGTGCTCCATGCAATCCGTGCCCTCTATAATACCCACCACCTTGTACCCCAACCTCCCACCCCCCCACCACTTCAAACCCCTCAGATTGTTTTTCAGAGTCCATAGTCTCTCGTGATTCACCTCCCCTTCCAATTTCCCCCAACTCCCTTCTCCTCTCTAACACCCCTTGTCCTCTATGATATTTGTTATGCTCCACAAATAAGTGAAACCATATGATAATTGACTCTCTCTGCTTGACTTATTTCACTCAGCATAATCTCTTCCAGTCCCGTCCATGTTGCTACAAAAGTTGGGTATTTGTCCTTTTTGATGGAGGCATAGTACTCCATAGTGTATATGGACCACATCTTCCTTATCCATTCGTCCATTGAAGGGCATCTTGGTTTTTTCCATAGTTTGGCGACCGTGGCCACTGCTGCTATAAACATTGGGGTACAGATGGCCTTTATTTTCACGACGTCTGTATCCTTGGGGTAAATACCCAGGAGTGCAATTGCAGGGTCATAGGGAAGCTTTATTTTTAATTTCTTGAGGAATCTCCACACTGTTCTCCAAAGAGGCTGCACCAACTTGCATTCCCACCAACAGTGTAAGAGGGTTCCCCTTTCTCCACATCCTCTCCAACACATGTTGTTTCCTGTTTTGTTAATTTTGGCCATTCTAACTGGTGCAAGGTGATATCTCAATGTGGTTTTAATTTGAATCTCCCTGAGGGCTAATTCATTTGCAGATATCTTTTCCCATTCTATAGGTTACCTTTTAGTTTTATTGATTATTTGCTGTGCAGAAGCTTTTTATTTTGTGTTGCACCAATAGTTTATTTTTGCTTTCATTTCCCTTTCCTTAGAGGACCTATCTAGAAACACATTGCTATGGCTGATGTCAGAGACCTTACTACCTGTGCTCTAGGATTTTTATAATATTGGGTCTTACATTTAGGAATTTAATCCATTTTCAATTTATTTTTGTGTATGGTGTAAGAAAGTGATTCATTTTTTTGAATGTTGCTGTCCAGTTTTCCAGCACCATTTGTTGAAGAGACTTTTTCCCGTTGGATAGTCTTCCTGATTTGTCTGACATTAATTGACTATATAATTGTGGATTTATTTCTGGGCTTTCTGCTCTGTTCTTTTGATCTCTGTATCTATTTTTTTGTGGCAGTACCATACTGTTTTGATTACTACAACTTTGTAATATGACTTGAAGTCTAGAATTATGATGCCTCCAGGTTTTCTTTTCTTCTTTTTTCCTTCCCTCCCTCCTTCCTCCCTCCCTCCTTCTTTCTTTCTTCCTTTCTTCTTAGTTTCATTCATTTTCTTTTTCAAGGTTGCTTTGGCCATTTGAGGTCTTTTGTGCTTTCATACACATTTTAGGATTGTTTGTTCTAGGTCTATGAAAAATGCTGTTGGTATTTTGATAAGGATTGCATTAAATGTGTAGAGTGTTTTGGGTAGTATAGACAATTTAACAATACTTGTTTTCCCAGTCCATAAGCATGAAATATCTTTCCATTTCTTTGTGTCTTCTTCAGTTTCTTTTCTCAATGTTTTATACTTTTCAGAGTACAAGTGTTTCACCTCTTTGGTTAGGTTTATTCCTAGGTATCTTTTTTTTTTTTTTTGCTCTAATTTTAAATGACATTGTTTTCTTAATTTTTCTTTCTGAAGCTTCATTATTGGTTTATAGAAATGCAACAGATTTCTCTAATTGATTTTGTATCCTCTGACTCTACAGAATTTATCAGTGCTAGCAGTTTTTTGATGAAGTCTTTTGGGCTTTCTACATAGAGTATCATATCATCTTTCAATAGTGAAAGTTTGACTTCTTCCTTGCCAATTTGAGTGTGTTTTACTTACTTACTTTTGTTGTCTGATTGGTATGACCAGAACTTCCAATGCTATGTTGAACAAAGGGCTAAAACTGGACATCCTTGTCTTGTTCCTGATGTTCAGGAATAGGCTTTTCATTTTTCCCCATTGAGAATGATGTTAGTTGTGGTTTTTTCATAGATGGCCTTTATTATGTTGAGGTATGTTCCTTCTAAACCTACTTTGTTGAGGGTTTTTAACATGAACGGATGTTATACTTTGTCAAATGCTTTTTCAGTGTTTGTTGAAATGATCATATGGTTCTTACTCTTTCTCTTATTGATGTGATGTATCACACTGATTGATCTGTGAATATTGAATCATGCTTGCAACCTGGGAATAAATCCCACTTAGTTGTGGTGAATGGTTTTTAAATGTATTGTTGGATCCTGTTTGCTAGTGTTTTGTTGGGGACTTTTGCATCCATGTTCATCAGAGATATGGGCCTACAGTACTCTTTTTTTCTGGTGTCTTTATCTAGTTTGGTATCAGGGTAATGCTGGCCTCATAGAATGAATTTGGAAGTTTTCCTTCCTCTTCTATTTTTGGAATAGTTTGGGAAGAATAGATATTGACTATTAAATTAATAGATATTAGTTTTCTTTTTATTATGTTCAGTTTTATTATGTTCAGTTAGTCGACTTATAGTACATCATTAGTTTTTGATATAGTGTTCAGTGATTCATTAGTTCGATATAACACCCAGTGCTCATCAGAACATTTGCCCTCCTTACCCATCTTAACTGTTTTTTAAATATTTGGTAGAATTTGGCTGTGAAGCCACTGGTCCTAGACTTTTGTTATTGGGAGTTTTTTAACTACTGATTCAATTTCTTTGCTGGTAATCAGTCTGTTCAAATTTTCTATTTCTTCCTGTTTCAGTGTTGGTAGTTTATATGTTTTTAGGAATTTATCCATTTCTTCTAAGTTGTCCAATTTGTGGGCATATAGTTTTTCATAATATTCTCTTATAATTGTTTGTATTTCTGTGGTGTTGGTTGTTATTTCTCTGCTCTCATCTGTGATTTTCTTTATTTGGGTCCCCTCTCTTTTTTTCTTGATAAGTCAGGCTAGAGGTTTGTCAGTTTTATTATAATTTTTTTAACGAACCGGTTCCTGGTTTCATTGATCTGTTCTACTATATTTTTAGTTTCTATATAATTTACTTCCACTCTAATTTTTATTATTTCCTTCCTTCTGCTGGTTTTAGGTTTTTTTAATTCTTTTTCTAGGTCCTTTAGGTATAAGGTTAAGTGTTTTATTTGAGATTTTTTCTTACTTCTTGAGGTAGGCCTGTAATTGCTATAAATCCCCCTTAGAACTGCTTTTGTTGCATCCTGAATGTTTTGGACTGTTATGTTTTCATATTAATTTGTTTCCATGTACTGTCTTATTTCTCTTTTTGTTACCTGGTTACCTTAATTTCTATGTATATTTGGTCTTTCCAGACTTTTTATTGTGGTTGATTTCTATTTTTATAGCATTGTGATCAGAAAAGATGTGTGGTATGACTTCAGTCTTTTTTAATTTATTGAGGTTTGTTTGTTATGGCAGTAACATTTTCAACAGGTTACTTCAGTATATTTATCCAAGGTAGTATGTCTTTTCCCCATTCTCCCATTATAGTAGTGGTTGTTAGGGAGCTGGACATCCTTCACTGGAGACCACCTAAGCCATTGCTTACATTTCCTTATTCAGGACAAAGTTCTTGAGAACATGGTGTCTAGAGCTGTGTTATAACCTGCTTCTACGAATTCTATATAAGAGCTTATGTAAATTTAAGGAACTACTTTGTGTTATGCTCCTGCTTTTCTTAACTGTATTTTATTCACTATAGAGTAACAGGAACATTTTTGTGAGTTTAGATTGCCTTCATGACTCACCAAGAAAAAAGAAAATGAAGTTCTATTGACATAGAATTTGTTTCCTACTATGGCTAACAAAACTTGCAGACCTTAATGAAGGAACTGACTTGTTTTCTTTTTGTGTAAATCACAAAATTGATTTTAATCACAAATTGATTAAAGAAAGCAGTTTACAAAATTCTTTCCTGGCTATGAGAACAGAGTCTGCACTAGTTTTGTTAGGGCTGTATTTGTTCAGCAGTAACTCTGTGGTACTAATATTTTTGACGAATGTTATATAGTCAAGTGTGGGTTAATGATTCTCAACCTTTTTGTTCTCAGGAACCCCATGTCCTTAAATGTTTTGATGACCCTAAAGAGGTTTCATTTGATCTTTTCATGTCCTTTCACTTTTTCTTTTTCCCTTCCCTTTCTATGGGTTCACCTTATCAATACTTATTGACTGGAATTTAGAATAGGGAACATTTAAAAAGTATTAATTCATTTAAAAGAAGCAATAATAAATTCATAAATAGTTATAATTTTCATAAAAAATAACAATATCCCCAATCATAAAAATCAGAGAGGAGTGGCATTGTTTCACATTTTTTCCCCAAAGGTGTTTAATATTAGATTTAATGAAAATAATTGGATTCTTGGGCACCTGGGTGGCTCAGTGGGTTAAGCCACTGCCTTCGGCTCAGGTCATGATCTCAGGGTCCTGGGATCAAGTCCCGCGTCAGGCTCTCTGCTCAGCAGGGAGCCTGCTTCCCTTTCTCTCTCTGCCTGCCTCTCTGTCTACTTGTGATCTCTCTCTGTCAAATAAATAAATAAAATTAAAAAAAAAAAAGAAAATAATTGGATTCTTGTATCTGTTTCTACATTCAGTGTGCTGCATTATGTTCTGGTTGAAGTATGTGAAGAAAGTCCAGCTTCACATAGATATGTGCTTGGAAGGGGTAAAATATTTTAATTATCTTTTCAGATAATTATAGGTATTTTCCTTTGACATTACACCAAAGTCGGCATGTGTTAGTTTTTTAAAGATTAGTTGCAATGTGGAATCTGAAATCACATCAATGAACTCTTTGTACTCTAGTAAGCTCAAGATTCGCTGGTCTGTTTTGCACTTTGAGCAACCCTTCTACACATGCATGATTTTGGAACATTATGCATTTGTAAATATACCCAAATTGTATAGGTCTCTTTATATAATATTTAAAAATTATATTTGATATTATCACCATCAGTCCCATCAGAAACAGCTTTAAGTATGGGGAAGCTGTCAAGGTTACAATAGTAAAAAATATTTTCCAGAATTCTAAATTAACTATAAGCTCGATTTGCCACTGTCAATAAATACTCTGAATTTTTTTTTTATTAAAATGACAGGCTTTCTCTGTTCACTTTCATGAAAATTTCTGCCAGACCCAAGTCTGACTTACTATAGTTTGTCTGTTAATTATTCTTTCAAGTAAAGATGATGTTTCTGTGAAAGAGACAGCTTTTTCAACTTGCAGTTCAACTAATTGCACATGTACTTTTTCCCAAGACAACTATTGAACTTTATTGTGCAGCAGAAGTACTTCATGCATATATCCCATGTTTGTCACAGATTTAATAAAATTGTTGCCAGGGTGACATAGGCAAATAATGTCTTCATGTTATAATGAAGGTATTTTTGACTATACAGACTTTGTGAAATTGTGCTGTATGTCTCTGGGAGACATACCTTAAGGTCTATACCTTACTTTGAGATCCGCTGGTACACTATTAGCTCTTCTTTCATTCTTGTTGGGAATACAGTAACTGCTGGTAGTGTTTTCACACATTTCCCAAAGTTTGATGCACTCATACCAAAGGATTTTTCATTTGCCTCACTCTTTCCTGAATCTACAGCAAACTGGCATTCAGGATGAGACTTAGAACTGTGCACAATCTTCTGATTGTTTGTATGCTGATATAAAAAGGATAGAATTTTAGTAATAAAAACATTCATTAAATGCCTATAGTGTTCATGTCTTTTTATGTTTGATAATATCTCTCCTTGCCCTTCTCTTTTATGAGGATGTTGTGAGAACTAATTTGATATATATGTATAAATATACATATATATCAAATATATACAAATATATATCAAAACATATATGTATATATACATACATATCAGATATACATATATACAAATAATATATATTCATTCATTCATTCATTCATTCATTCATTTATGGGAAGAGAAACGGTGGGTAGGGGCAGAGAGAATCTTAAGCAGGCTCTGTGTCCAGCCTGGAGCCTGATGCGGGACTGGACCTCACAAGCCTAAGATTATGATCTGAGCTGAAAGCAAGAGTTGGATGCTTAACTGACTGAGCCACCCAGGCACCCTGAACTAATTTGATGTTTAAAATATGTAAGAATCTATTTCTATTACATGGCATGTTTTAAAATACATCATGTTGTGAGATAATCATGTACTAATGAAAGTACAGTGACGCATTTAGAGGTTCATTAGTCAACTCTAGTTGAAGAAGGGAGGAGGAGAGGAAATTCCTGCGCATAGTGATGCCGAATGTCAAAACATTTAAAAGCTGCAATAGAAAAAATATTTTCCTCTTCTGTATATTGGAAGTGGAAGTTTGTTTGTTTGTTTTATGTAAGTAGATGAAGGTTTATTAAAATGCTACCAGGAATAGGAATATTTGCTAAAGGGACAGTTTTCATTTGAAGTAGTGAGTTGATGAACGTTTTTAGATATCCCAGAGGGACTCCCTCTCCCCCCAACATTCTTGGTTCCCTACAGAATTGAGATTTATAGTTAAATGAATGTTATAAATCTAGAAAAACAATAGCCATATTAGTCTATCCTTGAACATGCCAGGGGTCAATTTGGTAAGCAAGAGTTCTTGGAGATGGAGGGGGTGATGAAGAAGTTTCAGGAAGAAAGAATATTTACTTTCAAGAATGTGCCAGTGTTTTTGATTTTTAAAGCTAAATTAAAATGTGAATAATCATCATATGCTTGTGATTAAATGCACTCTCTTCTGCCTCATAAAGTATTGCAGCATTTAATTGATAAAAAGAGCAAATGAAAACAAGATGACTGGATGGATTTTACACGGTAATATATATATAGTTGTATGCCACTTTAGACTTTACAAAGAAGTCTGGCACTTTAGATTTAAAAAAAAAGAAGTTTTACATTTAGTATTTCATTTTAATATTAAAACAAACAAAAAAAGCCCTCTGAAGTAAGTGAGAAGGGAATTCTCACTATGTGAGAATCTGTTTTACCCAAAGCCATAGGCCTTCTGAATCAAAGGGTTTGAATTTAAAGCTAGGTCTCTGGACTAACAGTTCCCTGTACTTGGCGCTGTACAGTGTTGCTGTCATGGTACTTTTAATTGATGGGATTACACAGTAGAGTGTTCACTATATATTCTGGCGCAGAGATTGTCCAAATAAGATAAATACTCGTTGGGTCAGAGTACAACCTCATCTTTGGGGAAGGACATCTGGAGAGCAAGATTCTCTCCCTGGTCTGTTGAGAAAGTTTGAGAAAAGCTGAATTTGAATCAGGCTATTCTAGGTCAAGGTTTGGCATGGCTTGCCCACACCCTCCTGTCTGGCTTCCGTGTTAGAAATTGCCCTCCTTTACTTTTTTGTTGTTAGGGCTTTCGGAACTAAATAGTATTTCCTGTATTCCTAAAAATGTTTTGAGAACTACCCACATTAACTTATGACCAGCCAAAGTGTTCATCTATCTTGTATGTTTCAACCTTTTATAATAAAGCAAGTGATATGATAAATCTGTTTTGTGTCAGGAAGAGGCAGTAGCTGTTCAAACCTAAAGGATTTCTTTTTGTTTAGATCCCATTTTTAGTATGTATGTGGGAGAGGTGAGTTAAGGACTTAATGGTATTTCAAATTCCCGGTCAGCTCTTCAACTCCTGTCTTTCATTTGTCAAATCTAAGTCTTCATAGGTAGCCCTTTATTCTGTATTGTATGGGGACTGAGGGGGAAGCAGTGTGTGTTTGTTTAGTGGCAGATTACTTCCTTGCAAATATAGGCTAAGATTCTTACCTTTTGTTTTTAAACACTGCCTGGCTGAGTACGAAGCATTTTCCATTATTGATAATAGTAATAATAATAATACCACCACTGCCAACATGGAAGCAAGAACATTCCCTTTCACTCAGTTGGCATTTGATGTCTTTTGAGTTCTTTTCAGTTTCATTTAGCTCTTCTTATTTTTCCATCTCAACAAATCTGCTTTGACTTTTTAAAAATCGGTAAGTCAACAAGGTAAGGGCTGGAGCACACTGATTCACAGAAACACCTGTGCCTTCGGACTTGAGGACATTGCTCCACAGTGTTTATTTGTTAGACTATGACAGCTAGTGGTGAGGAGTTTTAGAATGTGTCACAGCTGTAGATGTTAAGTACTAGATGTAGCTGTGATTGCTGTCACCTGTTCTGATATACTGTCCGCTACTATAGGCATTAAGAATTTTTTTCCTCTTAATCTGTTATGTCTTTCTGTATTTTTCTGTCCTTCTATAAAATTTTGTAAAATAATATTTTTGTGGAGTAGATCTCTGCCTCTTGCATGTTAATAGATATACATGTTTAAGAGATTTGACCCTCTGGGAGTATTATCTTAACAAATAAGATTTGAATAAGAATTATTTTTCATATTCATGTAATGGCAGTGTATTGCTTGGCACATGATAGCTACTCTGTAAATGTTATTTGTCATGAATTCTTGAACCCAAAAGTTAATTAAATGAAGTTCAATTAATACATTTTTATTAAGCCATATACAGTATTAGGTGAGGAAACTAAAAATATTGGTAAGGCAGTTATTGGGCCAGCAAATTCCTCTGCTAACTGGAAGGAAATTTTATAGATATGAGCTATTTTACCATAGGAGATGTTAGTAGTAGCAGTAGGAATACAGAAGTAGTGAAATTGAAGGAGGGAGTTATTCCTGGCAGGGATGGGGAGGGTTTCAAATGGAGGCTCATTGTCTGGCCATCAGATCTGACCTGGCTCTTGAAGATGAAGAGGATAAAAAGGACATTCATTTTGTTCTGCTTCTCTCAGAATGTATTTGAAAGATAAAATAGGTTTCCTGTCTGACATTAATATCAGTGATACTTTGGAATGTTTGCTTCTTTTATAACCAGGGTTGTTTTTCTCTGGGTCCCATGCTCACATTTTATGTGCCTTGTTTTGCAAGAATTGCCTGAGGTTCCATCAGTTGAGGAGGAAGTGGAAGAAACAGAGTCTTGGGCGAAGCCTTTGGTCCACCTTTGGCAGACAAAGTCCCCAAACTTTGTGGCTGAACAGGAGTATAATGCAGCCATGGCCAAAATGGAGCCACACTGTGCCATCTGTGCTCTCCTCATGCCCTACTACAAGGTAATAACAGTGGCGGGGTCACTGCCAGGTTTCTTTACTGCTGCGCTTTCTGTATGGCTGTAGAAACACAGGTGGGTCATTGTAAGGTATGTGTGTACATGGAATGGGAGACATCAGTACTTATGTAGCTACATGGCCGTTATAGAATAGCAAACAGAATTTTTGAGTGTTACTAGAAAGCCACTTCTCTGGTGGTGGGTGCTTTATCATTTTAAAATAAGTGATTCGTTTGTCAGTCTTGGTTCATTTCAGTCAAGGAGCAGTTCCAACCTTTTTCAGAAAGAAACACAGAACTTAAAGCTTAACAGTAGTAGAAGTTTTACAAAGAGGGAACTTGGCCTTAGTCTGTTTTGTGTTTGAAAATATCGCTCTCAATAATTGTCAACTCTGTGCCCACATTTAAAATGTTTCTCTATCTTCCCACGTGGAACATGTGTAAGATATAGCAGGACTCAATACAAACTGGATTGTTCAGTTCACCCTCATCAGCTAGCTGTGCATAGTATTGTCATCGGTGTTATTCCATATATGTCATCCTGATGGCATTTTAGCTTACTGAAGGCCACATTTTCTAACACAAACTCAGACAAAGTGATCTTCAGGAATCTAGTATGGGTGGAACTTTATGACCTACTTTAAGATATAATATTTTTATAAAGCGTATTGATGTGAGCATTGTATCCTGAGTTATAGTCTCAATAATGGAATCAGAAGTATTTTAAGATTGCTTCTCTTTTAGAGTTCATGTAAAGTAAATGCTTTTTTGTTCAGGTATTTCAGGGCATGAAATTGGGTGATATGCCACATGTTCAGCTTTGAAAATAGAGGAAGTAAACTTAACTCACTTGTCTTTGATGGGCCTTTGTGACTGAGAAACTATTTTCTGTTTAGTCATTGAATGTCTGTGTTTTCTTGGAAAAATTTAACTTTTTATTGACTCTTATTTGTATATCATATTTTGCCTGTGTATTTCCCCAATAATTAAAAAAATTCTCACTAAACTTATAAGATATAGGGAAACTTTTTAATATAAGATCTTTGGAGATAATATAGTTCATTAATTAGAGTTTCAATTAAGTTAAATGTTTCTCATATATTTTGGTAAGGGATGACAATTTTATTTTGCACATTATATTTTCTTATTTAGTGACATTTGCCAGATCTTTCTGTCTTGAGGTTTTGAAACTTTGTGGTGAGGCAAAGCCTTCAAAAATTCTCTAAAAACTGTTGCAAAGATTAAAACTGAGGTCTTTGAAAATACTCCTTCAAGTGTAACCAGGTAAAATTTTCAGTAAATGAAACCAAGTCTGCTAACTTAGTGTAAATAAAGAAATAAAAATTCCTCAGAAAAATTGATGCTTTACCTGAATTATTTATGTAAGAATGTAGTTTTAGCAGGTTATCAACTTTTTCGTACAAGCAGATATACAGAATGTCCTCCTGTTTTTACAGCTTAGCTTCTGGATGGGAGCCTGAAGAGGAACATTGATAAAAAGCTAATAGTTATATCAAGGAAAACAACAGGAAGAACAGAAGCTGGAAGTTAGTGAATGGAACAGCTATTAGTGGCTTTGAGTGACCAGAACAAATGATGAACTTTTTTGCATGTTTTTCACTCATGTGGGAATATTGTGTTTTTCAGCCAGATAGCAGCAATGAAGAAAATGATTCTAGATGGGAGACAAAATTAGATGAAGTGGTTACTCCAGGAGGAAAGTCTAAGCCCCTCATTCCAGAGATGTGTTTTATTTATAGTGAAGAAAGTATAGAATATTCTCCGCCTAATGCCTTTCTGGAAGAGGATGGAACAAGTCTTCTGATTTCCTGTGCAAAGTGCTGTGTACGGGTTCATGCAAGTAAATGCATCTCTCATTCATCAATCACTGGCTTTTCAGTGCTTCACATAGTCTTTGTTTCTCACCCTTTTGTCCCCTGCCAAATCTATTGCATTGAACTATTGGCATTCTTAATGGTTAGATCATTCTTTCTCACATTTCTTCTGATAAAAGTATGAGTAAGTATAATAATCCCCTTTTCTACAGTTTTGTACAGTATCAGTGGAGAGCAGTTTTGTTTTGTTTGTTGTACAGATGTGGGGACATTTTGAGGCTCCTTTTGCACATTTGGATTTTACTTATTTTAAGAGATAGTTTGTAAAAACTTAATTTTAACCTCTGATATTAATTCATGATTATTTTTCTTTGTACTTTTCAAAGAGACAGGACAGTTTTTTCAGTGATTTGGGTAATTATTGTTAAATTTAATTATAGAGTTTAATTTTTATTCTTTGGGAGGGTAAGGAAATCTGTGTTGCCTTCCAAGGGGAGAACAGTCATTACATTTGTTTTTCCCTGGAACCGAGATGGTCCTGAGATGGTCCATACCTGCCATAATTTGGTAATTTCAAATCATGGGATACATGGCAAATACATAATTTTTTATTTGCCTGCCATGTAAATCCTTTAAAATGTGAAAAGGGAGCTATTTTTTACTGCAAGTCTATTTTAAAGCATTTTAGTATTCCAGATCTTGCCAAATCATATATCATGCTAACATAGTTATGTATGGTCTCTGTAGCATGGATGGTTATAATAGAGGCATTACCTTCTATATTTACCCCAGAGAAACACCAGTCTAACATTAGGGTTGAAATAGTCTTGGTGTCTATCATTTATTGACTGATTAGATACCATCAGCTTCCCCAAGAGATTTAACATAATGTATTTGAAATATAGCAACCTTCTTTACTTATATCAATCTGTAACACACACACACACACACACACACACATACACACATTCACCCTCACATTTTTCTAAGTTTATAACAGTCAATGCATCATTTCACAGGAAAACTGGGATTTAATTTTGATTCCTGAATGTACAAGCTATACAATTTAACTGTAGTATTTCATAAACATGTGCTTGAACTAAACATTTTATAGTCTTGGCTAACTATGATAGGCTTTTCTTTGGTAATTATATTTCTGTTATTTTCTCTTTCATTTAAATGTTATAGAAATTTGATATTAAAAATTACTTCTTTAAATCTTTCAAAGCCCTTTGAAAGGCAGTCAGAGTAACACATGTTTATTGGTACTGTATAATTCCTGCTTATATTTGGATCATCAGCTATTGCCTTACACAGTTATTTTGAGTCAGGCATGTATTGAATAGACAAATAGAACTGAAGATACCTCTTCATCACTAACTGAATTGTGCATCCTCTGTCCTGTCACTGAGATTAAAGCTAATTAAGCATAATTTTTGAAATGTAATTTTAAATTATATTAATTTGTAAAATATGTCAAAGTTTATTATATTATTCTAAAGCTTCCCTAAATTTTCTTTAATGAATTGCAGCTTATTTTGAAATACATTTTGTATGAGTAAAGGACAAGGCCCAATAAATTAGAAATTTAATTATTTTGCCCATTCAAGAATTATCAGATAATTATTGTGAGTATTAGTAATGATTGAGACCCATATTCTCATGTTTCCTGAGACTGATATCCTTTTATAAGGCATGAGAACCAAAAGTATCTCTGAAGACAGCCTTACTTCTGTTTTGTTTTAAGCAGTGAGAATCAGAAATGCTATTATGGCACTGGGTGTGGTGTATAAACAATGAACTTTGGAACACTGGAAAAAAAAAATAAAATATTTAAAAAATGCTATTATGGTGGGCAGTTGTTCTGATTTTATTTATTCAGTGCTAAAATGTATAATACTACCAAAATGCAAAAGACCTAATTCATGGATCCATACTATTATTTTATAGGTTGCTATGGTATCCCTTCTCACGAGATCTGTAATGGATGGCTATGTGCCCGTTGCAAAAGAAATGCATGGACAGCAGTAAGTGGCCTATTTTAATATATTTTAATCCCTCTGCTTACTCTCTCCACTGTGAACACATTTAATCTAGCAGTAAAGTAAGGCTGTATGCATGGTTTTGTGTGCACTTACTTCTATACTTAATATTTTTCTGATCTTCTCTTTTCAAATCATCCTATCTAATGGCTCTATTCATCATAGAAATATTAAATAAATATCTAAGTGTCACTCCTCTACTCAGGAGCCTACAGAGACTGCCAGTTTATCAGAGCAAGTCTAAAATATTCCTTCATTTTCCCTCCTAGGTCTATTTTGCAGTTTTTGAAAATAAATATTCTAAGTCACACTCAAGGTGAGGATCCTCCCTGACCCCTGACAAAACCAGGCTCAAACATAACTTTTCCACTGGTACGAGGTCTTTCCCCACTGATTCATTCATACATTCATACTTCAAGAACTTTTGGAATCTTGCCAGGCATTACTGTAAACTTGGGACAGATTCTTTCAACAACAAGTGATACCCTGCTTAGGGAACACAGATTCCTCCTCATCTACCTTGTTTTTCCTAATGAACCCTGTTAAAACTTTAGCTACATCCAAGTATTAAGTTATAGTAACTCACCATGTCACCTATTTTTCCATTTAAATTTTGTGCTACTTTGATAGTTCTTAAAAATTCTCTTTCAAGAAGCATGAGATCATTTTTGAAAGTTAGGACCTGTTAGATCTTAACATTGTATCCCTCACTCTTAATCTCAGAGCAGGTGATTTCAGTTGTAATAGTAGCATTTACTTTGTTTCTCAATGCTCTCTAATGACAAAGAATTAAATTTCTTTGCAACCAGAGTTAAAATCCTGAGGGACAATAAAGGGAAAATGCCTTGCATGATAAAAATTTATGTCATGATACAAATGTTTAGCTCTCAGTGTTGAAAGAGACATATGGTGACTGTAAATTAAAGATGTCTGAGAATGTCCTTTTTTTTTTAAAGATTTATTTTTTTTTAATTTTTCAAATTCATTTTTTATTTATTTTCAGCATAACAGTATTCATTATTTTTTGCACCACACCCAGTGCTCCATGCAATCCGTGCCCTCTCTAATACCCACCGCCTGGTTCCCCAACCTCCCACCCCCTCGCCCCTTCAAAACCCTCAGATTGTTTTTCAGAGTCCATAGTCTCTCATGGTTCACCTCCCCTTCTAATTTCCCCCAACTCCCTTCTCCTCTCTAACTCTCCATGTCCTTTTGAATGATTTTTTTGCTGGCATTCACTTTAGGAACTAAGGGAAAAATGAGGGAAAGTATGGACATTCTTTATAGCCCAAATAATCTGATCTGTTTGGTGTTAGAGGTAATATCTCCAATCTAAGAATTCTTTCATTGTCCCAGAAAATTCTTTCATGTCCCAGAAAACATTTTTGTATTTCCTTCAATGTGATTATTATATTAACAAAAATTATATAAATACAGAGTATCTTAAAATCAGCCTGGAAGTCTTGAAGTAATAAGTATATTCAGTTCTTATTTACCATGCAGGTCTTATATTGTTGTATGAGCCAAAAATAAAGCTTTGTAGAATCAGTCTAGATAGTGATGTCCTCTCATTCATGCTGAAGTATAGGTTTCAAGATTAGAGATATTTTAATCCGTTCACCAAAGCATGAAGAATACTTCATTCCATCTACAATTACTGCTTGACTTCTGTGTTTACACACTGAGCACTCCTGTTACCTAAGGTACCATTGTCCTTTGCGTGGCAGAGCCAGGACCAGGCCAAGGCTGTCCACCCTGATTCTAATGCTGCTTGTGATAGCTTACGCTCTTCTCCTTTAGCATGTCTTAAGAAGTAAATACTAGATTAGTAATCCTTTAGAACTGATTTAAAGCTCCTATTAGTCTTAATCCCTCCCACCCTCAGGAAATACCTTTTGTGTTTTATTATTGATACCATGTAAATCTCTTAAAGTTTGCAAAAGAAATGAAAACTCTTGAATACAGTTTTACAGTGATTTTTTTAGACCCACGTAATACCTTATTTCTAAATTGAAATGATCTGAATTCATAGTGCACCAATTATTTTTTCAAATTATCCATTTGAGTGGACTTTGTCTATGAAGCTCAGATCCTATATTTTTTCTCCTGAGAGATCAGTGAGTTGCAATTTTAGCATTGCAGAGAAGTAAGTGATAATATCAATGTTTTGTTTTAATTCTCTTATTCAGTGTGGATGTGAGTGCTACAATTTTAATTCTTAGTAGACAAGTATGATTCCTTGGATTTTATGGCTAGAATGATTGATTTTTTTAAAAAAAATTATTTATTTATTTGACAGAGAGAGAGAGAGAGAGAGACAGCAAGAGAGGGAACACAAGCAGGGGGAGTGGGAGAGGGAGAAGCAGGTTTCCCACTGAGCAGGGAACGTGATGCAGGGTTCCATCCCAGGACATTGGGGTCATGACCTGAGCCGAAGGCAATGCTTAATGATTGGATGATTGCATTTTAAAAGTATCCTTAGACTTCTTCAGGAATCAATCTCACATTGTCAGTTTTTAGATTCTAGAGAAGTCTTGGAACTCCTTTCAGTGGAGGCTCCAAAGGAGCTAATGGAAATCTAACAGTGCAAGGGAGGTCAGGTAACATTTGATTGCTAGTTTGTACATCACTAATTCTAATTCCTAATTATTTCCTGGGATTTTCTTTTTAAATGTATTTGTAAATAAGACTTATTATTCATTGTGAATGCAAAATATACCGATAGCATATTTTGCTTGGGATATATATTAATATAACAGATGTGACTGTTCTAGCTAATTCTGTTTCATTTTATGGTGAGTACTTTGCACACCTGGAGGGTAAGAAGAGGGTAGCATGAAATACCTTATATTTATCTTTTTAAGGTATATGTGAGACTTGAGTGTGGTGGTTCTCTTCTTTAAAGATCCATTTTAGTGGGAGGAGTCAAGGGCAGAGGAGTAGCAGGCTGAGACTACTTCTGCTAGCAGGAGATCAGCTAGATAGCTTATCTAAAGATTGCAAACACCTGCAAATCCATCGGCAGATCGAAGAGAAGAAGAACAGTAATTCTAGAAACAGAAAAACAACCACTTTCTGAAAGGTAGGACTGGCGGAGAAGTGAATCCAAAGCGACGGGAAGATAGACCCTGGGGGGAGGGGCCAGCTCCCGGCAAGTGGCGGAGCAACGGAGCACAAAATCAGGACTTTTAAAAGTCTGTTCTGCTGAGGGACATCGCTCCAGAGGCTAAATCGGGGCAAAGCCCAAGTGGGGGCAGCGTGGCCTCAGGACCTGCAGGGTCACAGAAGGATCGGGGGTGTCCGAGTGTCACAGAGCTTGCGGGAATTAGAAAGAGAAAGCCGGCTACAGAGACAGAGCCGAAAGTAAGATCACAGCTCGGGGTTACCTTGAACCAGCCGCAGTCTTGGTGAGCTCGGAGCGCGGCAGGAGGTCAGGCAGACGGGAGTTACTGGGCGCTATTCTCTGAGGACGCACTGAGGATTGGGGCCCCGGGCCCTCGGCTGTCGGCTCCTCCGGGCTGGAGAGCAGGAGGCCGCCATTTGTATTCCCATCCTCCAGAAATCTACGGAAAGGAAAGCTCTCAGGGAACAAAAGCTCCTGAAAGCAAACCCGAGCGGATTACTCAGCCCGGCCCCTGGTAAGGGTGGTGCAATTCCGCCTGGGGCAAAGACACTTGAGAATCCCTACAACAGGACCCTCCCTTAGAAGATCAACAAGAAATCCACCCAAAACCAAGTTCACCTACCAAGGAGTGCAGTTTCAACCAAGGAGAGCGGTTTCAATACCAAGGAGAGCAGCAGAATTCCAGAGGAGGAGAAAGTAAAGCACGGAACTCATGGCTTTCTCCCTGTGATTTTTTAATCTTGCAGTTAATTTAATTTTTTTTTTTCATATTTTTTTCTTCTTCTAATAAAATTTTTTTAACTTTTACCCTTATCTTTTTTAACGTTTTTAACTAGTTTACCTAATATATATATTTTTTCTTTTTTATACTTTTCTTTATTCATTTTCTTTTTTTGTTTTTTTTTCTTTCTTTTTTTTTTGAACCTCTTTTTATCCCCTTTCTCCCCCCTCATGATTTGGGATCTCTTCTGATTTGGTTAAAGCATATTTTCCTGGGGTTGTTGCCACCCTTTTAGTATTTTACTTGCTCCTTCATATACTCTTATCTGGACAAAATGACAAGGCAGAAAAATTCACCACAAAAAAAAGAACAAGAGGCAGTACTGAAGGCTAGGGACCTAATCAATACAGACATAGGTAATATGTCAGATCTAGAGTTCAGAATGACAATTCTCAAGGTTCTAGCCGGGCTTGAAAAAGGCATGGAAGATATTAGAGAAACCCTCTCGAGAGATATAAAATCCCTTTCTGGAGAAATAAAAGAACTAAAATCTAACCAAGTTGAAATCAAAAAAGCTATTAATGAGGTGCAATCAAAAGTGGAGGCTCTCACTGCTAGGATAAATGCGGCAGAAGAAAGAATTAGCGATATAGAAGACCAAATGACAGAGAATAAAGAAGCTGAGCAAAAGAGGGACAAACAGCTACTCGACCACGAGGGAAAAATTCGAGAGATAAGTGACACCATAGACGAAACAACATTAGAATAATTGGGATTCCAGAAGAAGAAGAAAGAGAGAGGGGAGCAGAAGGTATACTGGAGAGAATTATTGGGGAGAATTTCCCCAATATGGCAAAGGGAACGAGCATCAAAATTCAGGACGTTCAGAGAACGCCCCTCAAAATCAATAAGAATAGGCCCACACCCCGTCACCTAATAGTAAAATTTACAAGTCTCAGTGACAAAGAGAAAATCCTGAAAGCAGCCCGGGAAAAGAAGTCTGTAACATACAATGGTAAAAATATTAGATTGGCAGCTGACTTGTCCACAGAGACCTGGCAGGCCAGAAAGAGCTGGCATGATATTTTCAGAGCACTAAACGAGAAAAACATGCAGCCAAGAATACTATATCCGGCTAGGCTATCATTGAAAATAGAAGGAGAGATTAAAAGCTTCCAGGACAAACAAAAACTGGAAGAATTTGCAAACACCAAACAAGCTCTACAGGAAATCTTGAAAGGGGTCCTCTAAGCAAAGAGAGAGCCTATAGGTGGTCGATCAGAAAGGAACAGAGACCATATACAGTAACAGTCACCTTACAGGCAATACAATGGCGCTAAATTCAGATCTCTCAATAGTTACCCTGAATGTTAATGGGCTAAATGCCCCAATCAAAAGATACAGGGTATCAGAATGGATAAGAAAAACAAAACCCATCTATATGTTGCCTCCAAGAAACTCATTTTAAGCCCGAAGACACCTCCAGATTTAAAGTGAGGGGGTGGAAAAGAATTTACCAAGCTAATGGACATCAGAAGAAAGCAGGAGTGGCAATCCTTAGATCAGATCAATTAGATTTTAAGCCAAAGACTATCATAAGAGATGAGGAAGGACACTATATCATACTCAAAGGGTCTGTCCAACAAGAAGATCTAACAATTTTAAATATCTATGCCACCAACGTCAGAGCAGCCAACTACATAAACCAATTAATAACAAAATCAAAGAAACACATCAACAATAATACAATAATAGTAGGGGCCTTTAACACTCCCCTCACAGAAATGGACAGATAATCCAAGCAGAAGATCAGCAAGGAAATAAAGGCATTAAATGACACACTGGACCAGATGGACATCACAGATATATTCAGAACATTTCATCCCAAAGCAACAGAATACACATTCTTCTATACTGCACATGGAACATTTTCCAGAATAGATCATATCCTCAGTCTTAAATCAGGACTCAGCCAGTATCAAAAGATTGGGATCATTCCCTGCATATTTTCAGACCACAATGCTCTGAAGCTAGAACTCAACCACAAGAGGAAGTTCGGAAAGAACCCAAATACACGGAGACTAAACAGCATCCTTCTAAAGAATGAATGGGTCAACCAGGAAATTAAAGAATTGAAAAACATCATGGAAACAAATAATAATGAAAACACAACAGTTCAAAATCTGTGGGACACAACAAAGGCAGTCCTGAGAGGAAAATATATAGCGGTACAAGCCTTTCTCAAGAAACAAGAAAGGTCTCAGGTACACAACCTAACCCTACACCTAAAAGAGCTGGAGAAAGAACAAGAAAGAAACCCTAAGCCCAGCAGGAGAAGAGAAATCATAAAGATCAGAGCAGAAATCAATGAAATAGAAACCAAAAAAACAATAGAGCAAATCAACGAAACTAGGAGCTGGTTCTTTGAAAGAATTAATAAAATTGATAAACCCCTGGCCAGACTTATCAAAAAGAAAAGAGAAAGGACACCAAAAAATAAAATCATGAATGAAAGAGGAGAGATCACAACTAACACCAAAGAAATACAAACTACTTATAAGAACATACGATGAACAACTCTCTACGGCAACAAATTTGACAATCTGGAAGAAATGGATGCATTCCTAGAAACATATAAACTACCACAACTGAACCAGGAAGAAATAGAAAGCCTGAACAGACCCATAACCAGTAAGGAGATTGAAACAGTCATTAAACATCTCCAAACAAACGAAAGCCCAGGGCCTGTCGGCTTCCCGGGGGAATTCTACCAAACATTTAAAGAAGAACTAATTCCTATTCTCCTGAAACTATTCCAAAAAATAGAAATGGAAGGAAAACTTCCAAACTCATTTTATGAGGCCAGCATCACCTTGATCCCCAAACCAGACAAGGATCCCATCAAAAAAGAGAGCTATAGACCAATATCCCTGATGAACACAGATGCGAAAATTCTCACCAAAATACTAGCCAATAGGATTCAACAGTACGTTAAAAGGATTATTCACCACGACCAAGTGGGATTTATTCTAGGCCTGCAAGGTTGGTTCAACATCCGCAAATCTGTCAATGTGATACAACACATCAATAAAAGAAAGAACAAGAACCATATGATACTCTCAATAGATGCTGAAAAAGCATTTGACAAAGTACAGCATCCCTTCCTGATCAAAACGCTTCAAAGTGTAGGGATAGAGGGCACAAACCTCAATATCATCAAAGCCATCTATGAAAAACCCACCGCAAATATCATCCTCAATGGAGAAAAACTGAAAGCTTTTCCGCTAAGGTCAGGGACACGGCAGGGATGTCCATTATCACCACTGCTATTCAACATAGTACTAGAAGTCCTAGCCTCAGCAATCAGACAACAAAAGGAAATTAAAGGCATCCAAATCGGCAAAGAAGAAGTCAAATTATCACTCTTCGCAGATGATATGATACTCTATATGTGGAAAACCCAAAAGACTCCACTCCAAAACTGCTAGAACTTGTACAGGAATTCAGTAAAGTGTCAGGATATAAAATCAATGCACAGAAATCAGTTGCATTTCTCTACACCAAAACAAGACTGAAGAAAGAGAAATTAAGGAGTCAATCCCATTTACAATTGCACCCAAAGCCATAAGATACCTAGGAATAAACCTAACCAAAGAGGCACAGAATCTATACTGAGAAAACTATAAAGTACTCATGAAAGAAATTGAGGAAGACACAAAGAAATGGAAAAATGTTCCATGCTCCTGGATTGGAAGAATAAATATTGTGAAAATGTCTATGCTACCTAAAGCAATCTACACATTTAATGCAATTCCTATCAAAGTACCATCCATCTTTTTCAAAGAAATGGAACAAATAATTCTAAAATTTATATGGAACCAGAAAAGACCTCGAATAGCCAAAGGGATATTGAAAAAGAAAGCCAAAGTTGGTGGCATCACAATTCCGGACTTCAAGCTCTATTACAAAGCTGTCATCATCAAGACAGCATGGTACTGGCACAAAAACAGACACATTGATCAATGGATCAATGAAACAGAATAGAGAGCCCAGAAATAGACCCTCAACTCTATGGTCTTTGACAAAGCAGGAAAGAATGTCCAATGGAAAAAAGACAGCCTCTTCAATAAATGCTGTTGGGAAAATTGGACAGCCACATGCAGAAAAATGAAATTGGACCATTTCCTTACACCACACACGAAAACAGACTCAAAATGGATGAAGGACCTCAATGTGCGAAAGGAATCCATCAAAATCCTTGAGGAGAACACAGGCAGCAACCTCTTCGACCTCAGCTGCAGCAACATCTTCCTAGGATCATCGCCAAAGGCAAGGGAAGCAAGGGCAAAAATGAACTATTGGGATTTCATCAAGATCAAAAGCTTCTGCACAGCAAAGGAAACAGTTAACAAAATCAAAAGACAACTGACAGAATGGGAGAATATATTTGCAAAGGACATATCATATAAAGGAGTAGTGTCCAAAATCTATAAAGAACTTAGCAAACTCAACAGTCAACGAACAAATAATCCAATCAAGAAATGGGCAGAGGACATGAACAGACATTTCTGCAAAGAAGACATCCAGATGGCCAACAGACACATGAAAAAGTGCTCCATATCACTCGGCATCAGGGAAATACAAATCAAAACCACCTCACACCAGTCAGAATGGCTAAAATCAACAAGTCAGGAAATGACAGATGCTGGTGAGGATGTGGAGAAAGGGGAACCCTCGTCCACTGTTGATGGGAATGCAAGCTGGTGCAACCACTCTGGAAAGCAGCATGGAGATTCCTCAAAATGTTGAAAATAGAACTGCCCTATGACCCAGCAATTGCACTACTGGGTATTTACCCTAAGGATACAAACGTAGTGATCCGAAGGGGCACGTGCACCCGAATGTTTATAGCAGCAATGTCCACAGTAGCCAAACTATGGAAAGAACCTAGATGTCCTTCTACAGATGAATGGATCAAGAGGATGTGGTATATATATACAATGGAATACTATGCAGCCATCAAAAGAAATGAAATCTTGCCATTTGCGAGAACATGGATGGAACTAGAGCATATCATGCCTAGTGAAATAAGTCTAGCGGAGAAAGACAACTATCATATGATCTCCCTGATATGAGGAAGTGGTGATGCAACATGGGGGCTTAAGTGGGTAGGAGAAGAATCAATGAAACAAGATGGGATTGGGAGGGAGACAAACCATAAGTGACTCTTAATCTCAGAAAACAAACTGAGGGTTTTTGGGAGGAGGGGGCTTGTGGAAAGGGAGTGGGGTTATGGACATTGGGGGGGGTGTGCTTTGGTGAGTGCTGTGGGGTGTGTGGACCTGGCGATTCACGGACCCGTATCCCTGGGGATAAAAATATATGTTTATAAAAAATAAAAAATTAAAAAAGAAAGATCTATTTTAAAGACTTCCATTGATGGATGAATGGGTAAAGAAAATGAGGTGTGTATTTATATGTATATGAAGATACACACTGGAATTTCATATTCAGCTCTAAAAAAGAAGGAAATCCTGCCATTTGCAACAACATAAATGACCTTGAGAGCACTATTGTAAGTGAAATAAGTCAGGGAAAGACAATACTGTATACTCTATTTTATATGTGTAATCTTAAAAGAACACACTGAACTCATGGGAGCAGAAAATTAATTGTTGATTGTTGGGAGCCGGTCAAGGGGGAAATAGGTAAAGATGGTTAAGGGTACAGACTTCCAGTTTTAAAATGAATACATTTTGGGAATCTAATATACAGCATAGTAATAACTATAGTTAGAAATACTCTATTGTATAGTACTGTTCTTGAAAATTGCTAAGATCTTTAAAGTTCTTGCCACAAAAAATAAATAAGTAAAAGAAATTATGTGAGGTGATTTATTATTTTATTTATTATTTTGGTAATATTTCTCAGTATACACACATAAATTAAATCATCATGTTGTACATTTTATGTTATACATTTTAAACTTAGATGTTAAAATATCAATTATATTAAAGTAAAGCTGGGGGAAAAGGAGACTATAATAGCAACTGTATCATGGAGATAAGCATCAGTAATTTAAATTTTAGAAGCAAAGGCATTGTAGGTATTATTTCATCTAAGTATGGAAAGTAGTCAGTTTTGTCACTGTCAGCCCTGGCAAGGTAACTGAGGATGCATGCAAAGCTGGAATCAATGCTGACCAGCTGTCTTTTGATTTACCAGTTCTAACAAGGGACATCACTCTGGCCCCAACTGTTGTGATAGTTTTTAAGTAACCAGAGGCCGGAGCTTTGTCTCATTTAGCTCTGTAGTACCGTTATCACCTGTGCGGTGTTAGATCATTTCTGAAGGGGTGAAACATAAAGTAAGAAGGTTGTGATCACAGAGAAATGGGCCAGACCTTTGTGGCCTTTGGTGCTCTCACTGTTTTCAGAGTGTTGCTCAGTGATTACTGTGTTTCCTTTTGCTATTGTTTCTTTACTTTATCCATTTGTGTCAGTTAAAACAAGAAAGAAGCCTCAGCTTCTTCTTTGGAGCTTTAATTGAATGGGTTGGGGGAAGAGATAGGTTACAAATTTTGGATTGTACCCCCACTTAGATTCTAGGATCCTGGATCTATATCCAAATTCAAATGAAATGAAATAAAGAACCCCCCAAAAACCTGTCTGTCCTGAGATTTAGGTTGTACATCCCATCATTCTAACTAAATGTAATTGCTTTGTGCCGATTTCCCTATTTCAGTATCGCTTAGGTGAATAGATGCAACTGACTGAAAGCTATGTTCGAGTTTATGGCTTATAACTCAACTCTATTGGATTATTTTATTTTCAGCTATTTGTTTTCAACCTTTTTGTGACTATTTATAAAATGGATTTTGGAGCAGTTTTTACTCTGTTACCGTATGACTTGAGAGCACATGCCAAACATTGCCAAGTTCTGTTTTTAGGTATAGACTGTCAATACTCTGATTCTACCATGTTTTTCTTATTTTCATTTTTAATGTGAGTCTAATCACTTTTGATCTAATTTGCTATACTTTTCTCTAATCTGCTTCTTTCCACTGTATAATGACTATAAGTCATTACTAATTAAAAATGCTAGTATTCTCACTGTAAAAACATAGAATATGTATTGCTTTCTTTGAAGTTTTTTTTCCCACCTTTTCTTTTTTATCCCTACACTGAAAAAAATTTTTTTCCATTCTGGGTATTTCTGTGAAATACCTGACTACTCCTTTAAGGATACACTTCTGATTATGAAGAAAGATGTTTGTTAGATGTCTGGAATGGGCCAGTAACCTGAATACTTACTACTATCTAAAATAATAATAATAATAATAATAATAATAATAATAATAATAATAATTTATATGGTTTATATTATGTAGAGTAAAAATACGATTTTCCATATTATCTTTTGAAGAATTTATAATATAGAATTCCAAAGGGTAAAATAAATATCATCAGATTAAGGAGGTTAAAAGGGAATATGGATAAGATTTTCTTTTCTTAAAATTTATAGATTATGTAGGTGTCTGGTGATTTTTTTCTGTCTAGGTAATTTGGATATTTATTCAGGAACCTTTCAGGGGAGAGGGGCTATTAAGTTTTGTTTTAGTGCCATAAGTGGTGGTGAAAACTGCGTGTAAGGATTGGTAGCTTATCATGGAAAGTCACATCATACTCAGATTTATGACTTTGACAAATCATAAGTTGTCAATCTTCTGTCCTTGGCAGCATTAAGCCTGTGCTATAGTTTTTCATTGTCAGTGTGACCAATTTCAAATAAAGTGTGTATCATTTGTGCTATGTCTTGCTATGGAGCTTTTTTATTACTTTAAATAATTCTCGGACAGGTAAGCACAGTAGCTCACATACTTAAAATCTAAACAAAATCCAAATTAAAGAAAGATTTAAAAGCAATATAATGAAAAGGTTCTATTAGAGATTATATCTAAGATCTCTTCTGACCCTAAAAGCTCTTGATTCTGTATTGCTTTGTATGTCCATTTTGCTTTAATTAGCTTTCCTTAAGAATTGGGGACCTTCAAGCATACTAAATTTATCATGCACTTCTTAAACTAGTCAGATGTGTTGAATAGCAGAAAAGTATAAGAATACAAGTGGCACTGATAATTATCGGACAGATCGGTGTAGTTTTTATGAGCTAAAGAAAATTTTTAACAAACCATTGACCTCAAGGTCTTACTATAACTTTATCTACTTGCTTCTTGGGAATGCATGACAATATGCATTATCTAAATTCTTTTTTATTTTAGTATATCCTGTTACACTTAATTTAGAAGAATTTGTTTCAGTATTTTTGCTTACAAGTAATACAGTGTTAAAAAATAGCTATATATTATATTCTTGGGCAAATATTTGCCATTGTATGAAAAAGCAGATTTTGTAATGAAAAATTAAAAAAAACACTTTATAGGTTGGAATTTTCATTTTGTATAATGAAATGTACAAACTAAGTAATTGCACACATCTATTGAATAGCATTTATTGTACTACGTAGAATAATAAAGTTGTATTGTATATGTGTGACATATCTGTAATAACATTTTTTCCCCCAAAATGGTTTCAGGAAATCAAAACCCAAACATGAAATATGTTTTCACATTTATTCACTATGCCCTTTATTTTTCTTGTTTTTTTTTTTTTTAATGGAGTAACATAGATATGAACAAGTTATTCTTTAATGATAATTTGGGATTTGCATTTCCTTTCCTTTTATAAAGAATGGAATATGGAATTGCAGTGATTAAAAGAAAACATTTTGGTGTTGTATTTTTTTACTGCTTGACTATAAGTAAGTGATATCTATAGATTTGGTAGTGGTTGCCATTCATGCCCTCTAAGGCTGAACATATCTATTTTATTTGACTTCTGAAAGAAAATGAACTATTTTTTTTCTGCATAAATCATAGTCACAAAGTTAAATTCTAGAAATTCCTGAGGTGGTCTTTACAAAACTCACTCCCATAGTGTTGCTAAAGCTTGTAGACTGGAAGAATCTAAGTCATTTGTTGGAATGCATTTGTTTGAACTCCTGATTTGAAGTGTACATTAGTCTGTCAGCTCAGTCTCAGTCTCAGGTAAAAATGATTGACCTCTTGGAAGTGGTAGCTTGTCAGATCTTTGAGAACAGTTAAGTACCAACCTGTGTAACTTTCTCTTTACTCTGCTTGATGATTGGGAAGGTGGTTTATTGGGTAATCTTTGGTTCCCGCTTTGCATTGAGACTGGGTCTTATAGATGGAGGTGCCTCTGTTATGAAGCAACTCTAACTTAGCTCTGTTGAATCTCAAGGTAGTGCTTTCCCTCTCTCCATAATAAAGAGTTCTCTTAGGCTGGAGATTATTAAAGAAAATCTGTATGTTTAAGGTTTATGACCTTTGCCACATAACACAATCCTTACCCTCTTTAGTTCCCCAGATAAAAATAATAATACTGATAACCAATTTTTGAAATTGCCAATCATTATACTCTTTGAAGTCTTTTATTTAGAAAAGTAGAGTTTTATTTTTCAGCTTTTGACTTACATAATTCAGAATAACAATTGATTTAAATATAAGCTAATATAAGCAGCATACAGCTTCCATAAAATATAACACTGATAAGGACTAAAGAATTCTTTATCTCTATCAGAAATCTCCTTTTACAGTGAAGGAGCAGGAGGCTGGCTGAGGACAAAGCAAAAGCCGGCGCCTTGCACCCCCACTCATCCGCTGCCCTCCATATGTGTGGCGTTCCTCAGGCATCCCTGACTGCCATAAAATGATAAATGGTTAACTTGCTGAGATCACAATCCTGCAAGACAGGAGTCTACCTTGGTTTGCAAATGTCCTTGAGATTTACAACAAAGAAGTTACCTTATCAATAGCCCAATTTCCAAAGACACAGAACTCAGTTCCTCAAGCCCTAATGTCACCCTCCCCTCCATGAAAAACCGAAGGAGGCGGAGGTAGAAGGAAAAGTAAATAAAGTTAAATTTCTTCTAAACCTAAATCTCATTAACAAGGATGCTTGATAGCAGGAATGTAACATTCCACCAGGAGACTCCCAATTGTCTTTACTTGATAGTAACCAGGCCTTCAATATCCTGATAGTGCTTTTTTCGCATGCGTGGGCTAACCGGCCAGTTCTGCTTCTGTAAGATTGCTTTGTCTGCTTTCTTGTCTGCTTTCGCACGCAGGTCCCCTGACCCAGTCCACTGACGCCAAGTATGCCTGTTCAAACTATCTATCAATCAGCTCAGCCCCACCCAAAACTTGTTTGTATCTGTCTATAAAAACCCTGTACCAACCCAGCTCTGGACCTCTCAGCGTTATCGGCAAGGAGCAGCGCAGAGGTCCAGGTTCGAGCCTGCAATAAATGACCCTTGCTGATTGGCTTTGACTCACGTCTCTGGTGGTCTTTTAAGGTGGGGGTGATGAAGTTCTAGAACCTAGGTGAGGTTTGGTGGGCTGAGGTCTGGAGCCGATGACCAAGAAAGAATTCTTGAGACATCTTTGGTGCAAAATGGTGGTTTATTAAAGCACGGGGACAGGACCCGTGGGCAGGAAGAGCTGCTGCCCTGGGTTGTGAGGGATGGCAGGTTATGTACCCTGCTTTTGGGGGAAGGTGAGGGGAAGGGAGGTTTCGGTGGAGTTTTCATATGCTAAAGAGGGCCTACAAGGTGCCAGGATGGTCCAGGCCTGCCGGAGGCCTTGCCCTTGCTGCTGGATCAATGTTGTCTTTAGACCAGCCATTAACATTAAGATAGTTGGGAGACTTTTTGGTGGGGTGTCACAATCCTGCTATCAATCATCTTTGTTAGTGAGATTTAGGACATTTGTAAGCCAAGGGAGACTCCTGTCTAGCAGGATTGTGAGCTCTGCAAGTTAACTATTTGCTTATTGTTCATGGCAGTCAGGGCTGCCTGAGGGATGCTACACTTATGGAGGGCAAAGGGTGAAGAGGGGGTGCAAGGCACCAGCTTTTGCTTTGTCCTCAGCCAGACTCCTGCTCCCTCATCAGGGGTAATACTCTATTGGCATTTCAACAGATAATGAACCAGGGTTTTAGAGAGTCAGTCTTTTGCTCCCTGATTCCCCCTACAATATGGTAAGAGAGCCTGGATTTATAGCAGTACACTGGCCTTCAGATTTCCAGGCCTAGACTCATTTATCTGTTTCTTGTTTTTAGAGTGGGAAGAAGGCTAAGCAACTGGCCAGTTTTTGAACACGGTTTTCGAATGATTTTTGTTTGTTTCCATTGAAAGCTAATCTAGCACTAACTTCTAGCTAATTATAATAGAATTTGTTATCTACTTAATGTAGGTTAATTAGCATTACTGAATGGTTGAGTAAAGCAGTTTCTTTACCCTTTCATAATTACTCTAGTTTCTGCCCAGAGGACCTTCCCCAGAACTGGATAATCTTCTGAATCCAATTTGCCAACTGACAATAGCATTGACATTTTTCTTTTACGAAGAGCTCTGAAGTGGCTTTGTATGTAGATCAGAGCCATTGATTTTTAGATCAGTTTGGCTTATGGCCTTGAGTGGTCATGGTGGCACTGCTGTGCCCTGTGATGTGTTTTATGCTGTATTTTTTTTTTTTAATTCCTTGAGACACTTAAGACCAGGTGATAGGAGGCTGTCAGCCTAAAAGGCTGACTTTGATCCTCATATACAGTGAAACTAATATAAAAGAAAGGCTCTGTTCTTGTTAAAGGCAGGGCATTCACAAGTGCATGGTGGCGGTTTGTAGTCTAGTGGTTGCTTATGTAATTACTCCTCTCCATTGAGGTGTCCCTGTAAGCCACTAGCTGGGACCACACTCTCCCATTTGAGGAAATACATTTGGCTTCACAGTTACCTCTTGCTTCCTGAAGAGGCAGAGTGTTCTAAATAGCTGCAGCCTTAAACCTTGGCTCACAAAGGCCAGGGTGGTAATAATTATTTTAAATTTAACCAAATAGAACAGCACATTTGAGGATATCAATTATCCTGACAACATAGCTATGATGTGGAAGCCTTCCAGTTAGGGAACTGCTTACAGGCTAAAAAGTCCCAAATCATTTTTTTATTCTTTACTTTCTTCTTCCTCCCTCTCTTCACTTGGTAACAGAGAGAAAGAGAAGTCTACACAACTTATTTTAAGTGGAACTATATTCATAAATAGCTTCTTGATTGAGAACAAATGCCTCATTAATCTTAAGTGCTTCAACCAGAGAGCACAAGTGAAGTCAGGAAGAATAATGACTGACATTATGGGGAGCATAACATACTGTACTACACACCAGGATGTGCATGCCTGGAGGTCACCAGGCTATGAGGCACATCTCCTTAGCAGTGAGGAAAGGGAACCCTGGGGGTGGGGGGGAAGTGAAGTGCAGGCACTTCTCATGAATAGCAAAAATTAATCCAGTGACAGGATGAAGAAATCAAGTACTTTTTTATTTGTTATAGAAGGTGATGCTGGGAAGAAAGAATAAACCAGCTGGGTATTTACTTGAAAGCCAAATGTTGTACTGTTCTAACAAAGTAAGGTATATGTTCAACTTGAAGTACTTTGCTTAGGTTCCTGGAAATATGGTTATGTAAATGCATTAAGCTTCATGTGGATGATCTCTGACCAGTCTTAAATTATAGAGGTGCTTCTTGCCACTGCTCATGTGCTTGCCTTGCTACCCTGTATCAGATAGATACTCTGCAAATCTCAAATTAATTTTTATATTGGTGTAAGCAGTGCTATTAGGAAGATAAATCCAGGGAAAAATTGAATTTGAAATAAACAGTATGTATGGCTTTATATTCTTCTGTTATATTCCATTCATACAAATGGTTGTATATGACATTTAAATAGTTATAATGTAGTAAGTGCACAACCCCTCCCCAAGATGTCCATGTTCTAATCCCTGGAACCTATGAGTGTGTTTGTCAATGTTGCATAAAAAACAGAATTATGGTAGTAGATGAAATTAAGGTTGCTAATCAGCTTATGATATCTGGGTTTACCCAATGTAGACACGGGTCCTTGGCTATGGAAAAGGGTGGCAGAAGAGAAGGTCAGAATGAGGTAAAGTGAAAACTCTTGACCTGCTGTTGCAGGCTTTGTAAGTGGAGGGGGGCCACGAGCTGGGGCATGCAGGCAGCCCCTTAAAGCTAGAGTAAGAGCAAAGAAAAGCTAGAGAGTCTCCAGAAATGAATAACCTCACTGATCTTATTTTAGCCTTTGATTTTACTGAGGCCCAGTTTGGACTTCTGACCTAATGAACTGTATAAATTGGTGTTATTTTAAGTGATGAAGTTTGAGGTAAATTGTTACTGCAATAATATAGAACTAATATAGTGAAAGACCCCTCTCCTAGATAGACCCCTCCCCTAGTAGATAGATAGGATAACTAACTGCTTGTTTGCTTTTCTGTAAACCGCTGGCTTTTAGGTATGAAATTAGGTTATCAATTGTGTGAATTGCTCTCTTACCTTTCTCTAGCCCTGTGGCTTATAGAAATAATAGAGACGCCATGATGGCACTCCTCCCTTCCCCCTTCTTGCTCCCCTTCCCCACCTCTCCTTTCGCGCGCGCGGGCCCTCATAACCAATCAGCTTACTCCCCCCTCCCCGCCGCTCTCTTCGCGCGCGTGGGTCCCTGGAGCCAACCCGCAAACTCCAAGTATGCCTTTTTCAAAAGTTCAAACTGTCCACCAATCAGTTGCGCCCCACCCAAAACTTGTTTGTACCTTCCTATAAAAGACCCTGCTTCACTCCGGTCGGTGTGCTCGGTTAGCTGGAGCTGCCGACCACCCGCCTGTACCTGCGTGACAATAAACCTCTTGCTGTTTGCATCCAGTGGCAGTGTTGGATTCTTGGGTAAGGGGATCCGCGGGTCTTTCAATAGTATTCAGTAGAAAGCCTTTTGAAAGGGTCATTCATTTGTTTTCACTCTCAACTGGCAGTGTCCTTGCCCAGTCTGAAGCATGAGGCATCTTTCTCAGACTTTTTTCCTTTCTTACTAGCTCACAGCCTCTAGTTCCTGGAGTCCAGGAATCCTTTACCCCACTGTGACTCCCAGTATTGCTCCAGCTTTTCAGTCTCTCCCTCTGCTCTTGTCCTTACTATTGTTTTTAGCTAATATGTTTCCTTGAGCACACTTCCAGCTCTTCTTCCACTTGCTTACTTTGTTACTGTCCTTACAACTCAATCCTGGTAAATCCTATTATGTATCAGCTCTGCACCTGCATTCCTGTAGCTGACATTGGTGTGTCCTCAGGGATGCGAGTAATTCATGCTGCATTCCCATCATGCAGTCCCTCTACCACTGTCCAGGTGGACTGTTTCATAGCTCTGTCACCTGAAGCTTCCATTCTTCTCCCCCATCCTTACTCTGACTTTGTGAACTTACTTCACATTTCACTGAGCAACAGGAAGCCATCAGTGGAGATCTTCAAGTTTCCATCTGCATCATAGCCACAATATCTCTGCTTCTACCTTTGGCTACCCCCTCTCTTTTTATACACAGGATCATAGTTCCAATGATTCATCCCTTTCTTTCCCATACCAGCAGGTTTCCCCTCTCTAGATGATTCTCATTATCATCCAAATAAGCTGCTATTCCTTCTATTTTCAAATAAACTGATAAAACCTCTCTTGATCCTCTTCCTTACCAGGTCTACCCTATTTCTCCATGCCTCTTTGTATAGTAACACTCCTTAAAAGAATTGTCTTTATTAATCCATGTAACTATTCTTCCTTCAAGAAGTTCTCCACCCCCACCACTTCTCTGTTGGTTTAACAGAGTCACAGGCTTTGCCTATATTTTATAGAATTTCTGTTCCTTTCAGTTGATCACTGTCTCCCATTTAAAGCACTGTTTTTTCTTGGCTCCCGGAGCCCCACACACTCCTGCTTTTCCTCTTTATTTACTGCCACTTCTTTTCATTCCCCAGAACTCAAACGTGAGCCTCTTCTCTGAATTAACCCATTTGGTAATCTCATCCATGTCATAGCTTTGATGCTTTTAAACAGCAGCTAGTCATTGATGGCCTGTATTTATCAGTGTCTAGCTCAGCTTCTCTTCTAGGTTGTGGAGCACTATGGCCAACTTCATGAACAGGGTCTCCTTTCATATGCCTGACTGTCCTCTTTTTGTTTGTTTTTAAAATTTTTTTTTTAATTTCAATTCCAGTATAGTTAACATACAGTGTTCCATTAGTGTCAGGTGTACAATATAGTGATTCAGCAATTCTATGCATTCCTCAGTGCCCATCATAACAAGTGCATCTCCATCACCTATTCACCCCCCATCCCTGGTTACCATCAGTTTGTTCTCTATAGTTAAGAGTTTGTTTTTTGGCTTGTCTCTCTTTTTTATTCCTTTGTTTAGTTTCTTAATTTCCACGTATGAATGAAATCATATGGTATTTGTCTTTCTCCAACTGACTTATTTCACTTGGCATTTTTAATTTCTCCTCTTGAACCTTTATTGTCTGTTGTCAACACAGCCATTGGAATGATCCAATTAAAATATAGGTCAAACTAAGTTCTTGCTGTGTTCGAACCTCACTATCTCAATCAGAATAAAGTTGTTGACTTTTTCCATGGCCTATGAAGTCTTATTCCTCCTCTTAAATTTCTGATCCCTTTTCCTATTAGAAAAGGCCAGAATCTGCTGGCATCACTTTCTGTAGATTATTCCATGGCTCACTCCCCTAGCACTTGACATCCTCTACCACTTAAATAGTCTACTGGTTTAGTTTGTCTGCTATCCCAGCAGAAGGTAACTTCATTGAGAGCTGGATCTTTGTCATTCATTGAAGTTGCCCAGTGCCTGGAACATGATGATTAACCAATATTTGTTGAGTGAATATGTGTTTTCACTTACAGTACAAAATTGATGTGGGCATTTAAATTGGAGAATTCACTTGCTAGTATGAAATTCACTGAGCCTGTGGAATATCCACTCAAAAGATGACTGCAGGAAACCTGACATTTAGTTTCCTAATCACTCAGAATTCATGCCAGCCCTGTCCTTATGTGAGATCCTGTTCTCTCCTCAACCCTGATAAATGAGCCATAGCTCCAGAAATGGTTTCTTCCATGTTGTGTTGATCAGCACTTTGTAAGCTATCTTTCTGTAATGTGATTAATTACTCTTTGTTTTCCAAGCTCAGACAGCCCTATTTTATGGTTTTTGCATTTCTGTTATGAACATGGTTCATAAGTAAAGGTATGGGGAAATACTTCAATTTCATAATTTTCTATAGCACTGAAAATTGGCTTTAGTGGTACTTACAGATATGTCAGCTAAAATGAGAGCTTCTTATGAGGCAGCTTGAGAATGTTGGTATTGGCATTTCTTTAACTGATGTTATATAGAAGAGCCAGTGGAACATGATTTCCCTCCACCACGAATAACAAACAGCTGCAATAGCTAGCTGTATTATAACAATGTCCTTCTCACCACTGTTGTTAATGTTGTGTCAGCACTTTGATTACAAACACTCTTTTTCATGGTTTAATAACTGAGCCATAAAGAAATCATTCCACGTTGTAAACTGGTAAACTTGTGGTTCATTGCAGTGGTTATTTTTTATGAAACCAAATTTTAAAAATACTTAGTAGTGCTAGAAGGGAAGTTTTGTAAATGGTATTAGGTGAGGAAAAGGGACCTAAGCAGGAAAGGTACAATGTTCAATATATGATCTAATTTATATTTTTTCATTCAGCTTTTAGCTGCCCTGCTGTGGGGGGGAAGGGGGGTCGGTAAGTACAACAGAATGGCTCCTTTAATGCTGTACTTGGGAGACAAGCATAAAAGCTATCTTACAGAATAATCATTTTGTGACAGACATTTTAGTGTTTGTTAGTTTTGTTTTAGGAGACATTGGTTCACTAGCAATATATCTAAATCTTTAGAATGGTGAGTCATTTTACACTGGGGTGTTATTGTTCTTGGAAAAGGCATGCTCATTAAACATGAGATAAAATGAGGCTGGCAATGAGCCCTGACTGTTGAATTTTATTTATTTATTTTGTTCTTTTTGGGTGTCTCCAGAGGTTAGATTACAAAGGAGTTTTGAGACACTGAAAGACTCTGGAAGAAATCATAGTGCTCACTTAAAATTTTCATTTAAGTAAAGAAAATAGGCTAACCCTCCACTGTTACATTAATTTTAAATTACACATATTTAATAGAAAATGATTTAATTTCCTTGTCTGTGGGTTTTATTTCTTTTTTTTTTTTTTATTCTTCTTATTTTTTTTGTTATGTTATGTTGGTCATCATACAGTACATCATAAGTTTTTGATGTAGTGTTCCATGATTCATTGTTTGTGTATAATACCCAGGGCTCTAAGCAATCCATGCCCTCCTTAATACCCATCACCAGGCTCACCCATCCCCCCCGAACTCCCTCCATTCTAAAACCCTCAGTTTGTTGCCCGGAGTCCGTAGTCTCTCATGGTTCGTCTCCTATTCCAATTCCCCCCCTTCATTTTTATCTTCCTTTTCCTAATGTCTTCCATGATATTCCTTTTATTCCCCCAAATAAATGAAACCATATGATAATTGACTTTCTCTGGTTGACTTATTTCACTTAGCATAATCTCTAGCAGTCCCATCCATGTTGATGCAAAAGTTGGGTATTCATCCTTTTCTGATGGCTGAGAAACATTCCATTATGTATATAGACCACATCTTTATCCATTCATCTGTTGAAGGGCATCTTGGCTCTTTCCACAGAGTACTAAACATTGTTAAGACAGTCTCCCATTCTTTTCTTTTTTTTCTTTTTTTTTTTTTTAGTTTTATTTATCTCTGACAGACAGAGATCACAAGTAGGCAGAGAGGCAGGCAGAGAGAGAGGAGGAAGCAGGCTCCCTGCTGAGCAGAGAGCCCAATGTGGGGCTCGATCGATTGCAGAACCCTGAGACCATGACCTGGGCTGAAGGCAGAGGCTTTAACCAACTGAGCCACTCAGGTGCCCCGACAGTCTCCCCCATTCTTAACACTCTTGAATTCTCAATTCTCTTTTACAGAAAACTAATGATACTGTTTATTCAATAGTCCTTGCAGATCCTTTCTGTACATACATGAATGTAATGGCTTGCTGTTCCTGGGGGACCCAAATGGTATCACAGTTTAATAGGCTGTAATGTTTTCACTTAGTAATACAATGTATCATTCTTTGTAACTCAGTATTTATGGATCTACTAGATCTTTTCCATTGCTATTTTAAATTTCAATCTTAACTCTATTCTTATTAAAAAATCCAGAGTTTACAAATAGAATCTAAGCAACAGACAGTTCCTGTTGCTCCCAGAGGTAACTGTTTTCTCTGTTACAAACAGAAATGAGATGATTGCACATCCTTCCTTCTGTACAGTTAAAAGTTATCTGAGATTCTAAGAAATAGAATTGCTGAGTCAGTGATTTAAAATTTTGATAATGCCAAATTCCTCTCCAGAGCCACAATAACTTCTCACATACCCAAAGACCATATATATTTTGTTAATTTAATAATCTGAAAGAGATACCTCATTATTTCATTTTTCACCTTTTGTTCTTGAAGTTTTGTGTCTTTCATGTGTTTATTGGCAGTGAAGAGTCTTTGAATCAATCTTTTGCCTATTCTTCAAAAGTGTGGAAATATTTTCTTGTCTTATCATCTTCTGTTAATTTATACAGTATTTTATCCTTCAGAATGTTAAAATGTTGACAAAATAAAAATTTATTAGTCCATCCAGTATGCCCTTTATCTTTTAAATGTTATATTAAGAAGTCATATTTATCCTAAATTCATCAGTATATTTGCCTATTTATTTTAATACGTATATAGTTCTGTTTTATTTTTGAGTTTAGATCTATAAGTAATTGGAATTTATTTTTATGATTCAGAGGCAGATACACTCTTTCTCTGGCTCTGCCCCAGACAATAATTTCATTGTTCATTTAAATATATTATTGAATAGTTTGTATTGATTTTTGGTTATTTAGCTTTTCTTTTTTTTTTTTTTTAAGATTTTATTTATTTATTTGAGAGAGAGGGAGCATGAGAGTACACGAGGGGGTACAAGCAGAGGGGCTGCAGAGGGAGAAAGAGAGAGATGCAGGTTCTCTGCTGAGCAAGGAGCCCCATATGGGGCTTGGTCACAGGACCCTAGGATCATAACCTGAGCCAAAGGCAGATGCTTACCCAACTAAGCCACTGAGTGCCCCTCTTTCTTTTTTTTTTCTTCTAATTCTCTATTCAATTAAGAGTGATCTATTTGACATATTCTTTAATTTTTCCATTTCCATTTTTCTGGTTGTAGAAATTTTTATATTGTTGTTCTTAAAAATCTGATTTGTCCTTTGTTTATAGTCTCTTACTTATATTTCTTTTTTTTTTATAAAGATTTTTATTTTATTTTTATTTGACAGAGAGAGATCACAAGTAGACAGAGAGGCAGGCAGAGAGAGAGATAGAGGGAAGCAGGCTCCCTGCTAAGCAGAAAGCCCGATGCGGGACTCGATCCCAGGACCCTGAGATCATGACCTGAGCCGAAGGCAGCGGCTTAACCCACTGAGCCACCCAGGTGCCCTCTTACTTATATTTCTAATGCATTTAATTTTAAAACATTTTAAAGGGCTTATTTACATCTTGTGCCTAAGATATTATTCGTCTGTCTAGTTTTACATTATGTTTTTTCTTCTTGGAGAATCATATTTTCTTGCATGTTTTTGGAATTTTGACTGTCAGCTTATATTCCTTAGAACTTAATATTTGGGAATTTTTTAAAAATTTATTTTCAGTGTAACAGTATTCATTGTTTTTGGACCACACCCAGTCCTCCATGCAATCCATGCCCTCTCTAATACCCACCACCTGGTTCCCCCACCTCCCGCCCCCCACCCCTTCAAACCAATATTTGGGAATTTTTTGAGACTTTTTGATAGGTGCTAGACCCCCCTTCCAGCAATATAATATCATCCTACTTTATGAACAATGGAAGAATCTTACAACAGTTTGATTTCATTAAATCTCTCTCTCTTTCTGCTCTTATCTTACATTTACCATTACATACATTATACTCTGTAGTAGTATTATTTTAGTTTGAAATAGTCAGGGCTTTTTAGGAAACTTATAGTCTCTTTCTCTTTGTCTCTTGCTCTCATTCTCTCTTTGGATGTGTGTGTTTTTTGAAGATACAAAAAATTTATTTTATATTTACCCATGTATTTACTCTTTTTCACTGTTCTTCATTCCTTTGTGCAAATCCATGGTTCAGACTGCTATCATTTTCCTTTATTCTTTTAGATTTTTTGTCTCTATGAGATTGTTTTTATTTTGTCTTCATTTTCAAAGAATGTTTTCCTTGGAAATGAATTCTAGGTTGCCAGCTTTTTTCTTTCAGTATTTTTGTAGATATTGTTCCATTGGCATTTGCTTCTGGTTGTTTACTGAATGTTTTTTTCCTCTGCTTTTAAGTATGTTCTTTATATTTGGTTTTCACAATTTTGACTATTATATATTTAGATGTATTTACTTTGTATTTATCTGTTGGGGTTTATTGGGCATCTTGGGTCTGTGGGTTGACTTTTTTTTTTTTTTTTTCCTAAGAGAGTGGGGAGGGGCAGAAGAAGAAGAGACTAGTAAACAGCCTGCACAATTATTGCAGAGTGTGATGCAGGGTTTGATCTCACAACCCTGAGATCATGACCTGAGCTGAAATCAAGAGGTTGATGCTTGACTGACTGTGCTGCCCAGGCACCCTGGGTTGACAATGGTGGTGGTTTTTTTGGTTTTGGTTTATATTTTTTTCCCCCCACTGCTTTTGGAAAGTTCTCTGCCATTTTGTCTTCCAATTATTTTTCTCATCCACTCTCTCCTTCTATCCTTCTCAGACTGCAATTATACAGAAATTGAACAGGTTTTTTTTCCTTAGTTCTCTCTTCATTCTCACAGCTGCTTTCATTCCTTCTGTTTCCTATTCATGTCTTTAAAGTCATTGAAGTTTTATCCTCACAGTTCCAGTCTGCTTTGAAATATATTGAATTCAACATTATCAATGTCACATTTTTTTGTTTCTACCATTTACATTTGATTTTTAAATAATTCCCATGACTTTGTTAAAATATTCTTTCTCTTCATATGTTATCTTTTTCATTAGCTCCTTTAGCATTTGGAACATAGCAATTTTAAACTCACCATCTGATCTTTCCAGTATCTTGTTCATTTTTGTGTCTGATTTTATTGATTCTTAACTTTCTTAATCATAAATTATATTTTCTTGTTTTTTAGTGTACCTTGGGCTTTTTTTAAAATTGTGTGCTGGATATTTTGTTTTGTAGCAAATGAAGGTAATCTTATTTTCAGAAAGGGCATGGTCCTTTGTCAGGTTTCTAGAGCAGGAGTGAGATCAGTCTGATTTGTAGTTGAGCTAGGTCTGGGCTTTTTTGCAGCTTTAGTTTGACTCAGTCCACTCTAGTTTTGGATGTTTTGAAGATAAGATCAGGATTTTCCCTTTAGCAGTATCTGTTCTCTGACCACTGTGGAAACTATCACATCTGCCTGCTTTCCACAGCTGAGTTGGCGGCTTTTAGAATTATAGAAGATCTCTTCTTGCTTTAGAGTCCAGCTGCCTGCATTTGAGGTTCCTGGAGAGTTTTGTTTTGTTTTGTTTTCTTCTCTCCAGGTCTGCTGCTTGTTTTTTACACCTCAAGGGAGTTATTGACAGATCTCTATTTCATTCTCTGCTAAACCACTATACCCAGATCATTCACTGGTGATGTTATGCATAAGTTGTCTAGAATCAGTTAACTTTTCACATATCTAACCACTGTTCTTGTATTGTGTTTCTGGAATGCTTTACATTTACTATCTCATTTAGGGAAATAGTATTTTTCTCCCTTTATAGGTAAGATATCTGAGGCATAGCCAAACTATGATTTTGAACTTTGACCATCGGTACTTTATTAAATATCAGGATAAAGCCTGGTTCTCTGGTATCACTGTTGTTCTATGAGTTAAATTGGATTCATGTAGCCTGAAGTGAGACTGCAAAGACAAACTAAAATGTTACTTTTTGCCTCAAATGGTATCATTCTTTGAAGGAAGAAGTGGAGATAAATTTAATGATATGATACCAGTGAGGAGTTTTATTAGCTAGGTGAGTGAAACAAATGGGAACACAAATAGTTATATAGTATATGCTGCTTATAACACATTTTTTTTATGATATGGGTTCTTTTAAGGGGATTAATTAAAAAATGGATTCTTGGGCGCCTGGGTGGCTCAGTGGGTTAAACTCAGGTCATGATCTCAGGGTTCTGGGATCGAGTCCCGCATCGGGCTCTCTGCTCAGCAGGGAGCCTGCTTCTCCTTCTCTCTCTGCCTACTTGTGATCTCTGTCTGTCAAATAAATAAAATCTTTTAAAGAAATGAATTCTTAGTCATTTATAGAAATGAGGAAATGGGGTCTTGGTTATACCCTTTATTGTTATATTCTTCATAGTACGGTTAAGTACACATAGGTCTTCTCACCTCCTAAATTGTGAGCTTCCCAGAAAAGGCACCTTTTCCTGTTTATTTGGGCATTCTATTTTGAAATCTTTTGCCTTGCTTTATACTGAGATAGAAGATGCTGGTGAAAAGGAGCATGGACTTGTGCTCAGGCAGACCCGTACTTGAACTGCAATTTCTACTTTTGTTGGTAGGTTAAGGGTTGGAAAACTGAAGCCTGTGGGCTAAATCCTGTTCACTGCCTGTTTTTGTGAATAATGTTGTTATTGGGATATAGCTACACCCATTCATTTACGTGTCATCCTACAGTGTCAGAGTTTAGTTGCAACAACTGGGTAGTCCAAAGCCTAAACTAGTAACTATCTGGCCATTTACAGACGAAGCTTGATAGCTCTGGGATTGGATGATTTTAGAAAAGTTACTTAATCTCTTAATCTCAATCTTAGTTTCCTCATAAGTGAAGTAGAATATAAATTACCTAATAAGTTCATGTTAAGGAAGGGAGGTAAATGATATAATGTTTCTGGCAGGGTATCCAGAATGAATTAGGCCTTTAATATAGCTTTTATTCTTCTAAGAGAAAATATTTATTATTGATAACCAATTTAATAAATCAGTATCCTGAAGGTGCTCTATCACCCCTATATTCTCGTTCAATTTTTTCAGTGAACTAGAAGATGACCAATACTAGTACAATTAGTGTATTTGGTAGGTATCAACCTTTATGTGTATCATGCATTATATGGATTCTTAAAAAACGTTGGGGTACTTTTCAGGTAAGGAATAACCTTTTAAATTTTAGAATTATCAATTTTGTTGCCTGACAATAAGGTACTATTTAAGAAAGGAAAGAAACGTTAAAAGGTTTCCTATGTAATATTGCTTTTATTGGGTTGGTTATAAACATAGGCATTTAATGCAAGTTCATTTACAAATGAATGGGTTGACAGGTTGACATGTTTGTGCTTGTGACAGATCAACCCATGAGAGGAGGGATGGTGACTCAAAACAGTGACATAACTGGACATGACTTTTTTCTTTCCTACTTACTTTTTCAAAATTGAGTGAATTGAACAGAAACCATGGTATCATATATATCATATAAGTAACTGCTTGGTCATGAATATTTTTTGTCTTTAACTAGGAAGTATGATTTTTCAAGTAAATTATAGCAAAAATAGCTCCATGTCAAATCATTGTTTTTTTAACTCCCTGTTAAGACACCGAGTCTGCAACTTCCTTTTCTTAGTGTCCCAGTATGTGAAAATGATCTTTGCAATTTTTTAATCCTTTGGTAGTTTTCAAGATTTTTACTTTGTCCTGTTTTACCATTTTCTCATTTATGTAACAAATTCATGTGGAGGATGTATTCTCTATTGGGTATCACAGTAGAGAAAGAGTAACTTGACAAGTATTTCCATAGCACTCATCAAGCTTACAGTTTATTCAGGACAGCAAAAAGAATTCCACAAATAGTTAAGAAGAGTAATGAATGAGAAGTAACTGGGCCAGGGGATTAGGAAAGCCTTCTTTGAGGAGTCAGCATTTAGGCTGAGATGTCAAGGATGTGTTCAGTATAATAAATAACAAATGGTGTAGGGTTTGTCCGAAGTATCTGGGGGCACAGGGTGTCTATGCATGGAGAATAGTACAGTGTGAATCTGGACAAGTTCCAGGCCTAATGACCCTGGCCTCTTGGGAACACGTTAAGTACTGAGTAGCATTAAAACCCATTCAGTTGTGTTCTAGGTTGACCTAGGGTGGCTGTTGCAGTAGTTTAGGTCTGCTGAAGCATGCTGGGGCTATCCATTAATGTGGCAGCATTGATGATGGAGAGAAGGCGGCAGATTTGGACATTGGATTGTACTCAGTTAATTGGATCTAGTATGATAGGGAAATTATATCTTCCAGCATGAACTAGAAAGGATGCTTGATGATACTGATAGGAAACAGTGGGGAAGTACAGGCTTGAGAAGGAGACATTGTTCATTTTTGCATGTGTGTTAGAGATGCCTCTTGAATGTCAGTCAGACATATTAGGAAATTAATGTTTGAGTCACTCACTGGCCTTTTGAGAGTCAAACGCCCCACAAGCAGGTGTGGATAGAGAAGCAAGTGAGGTCTCTTACAAAAACTGTAGTGTTTAAAGAGTGTGAAAGAGATACCTATTAAAGCAAGCAGAGGATCAAAAAGAGGTGGAAGACAGTGAGGAGCATGATGGGTCATAGAAGCCACAGGTGGAAACTGTCAGGCATTATCAACAATGCTGAATGCCACTTACAGGTCAGGTGAACCAAGGACTTGGAATTATCCATTAGCTTCTGTGACATGGAGGTCACTGGTAATCCCAGAAAAAAAGCAGTTTCATATTATGGCAGGTGGAATCTTCTCAACCTCCTTTAAAATCTTGAGTCTGTGTATTCTATTTGAGAGGATTGTCTCCTCCTGTTGTGGTGGTGCTGTGCAGCACATGTACCTTTTAATGATCCTCCTCAGGTGCTTTCAAGCCGCTTCCATGCTGCTTTGCTGTATTTAACTCTGCTAGCTTGTCCCTTTAGGCTTCTTCTCACTCCTAGTTTCATTAATCAGGCATCTAATGCTCTTAGTGTCTGAACTCCTCGCCATCCACGGCTCTCCTTTGCTGCATTCTCACTTCGATACTGACATCTTTTTATAGTCAATGAAAATACTTTACCTCATGTTTTATTTTCATTTTCTCTCTCTCTGCAGAAATTATGATAAACTACTGGAAAACTCTTTTTTTTTTTAAAGATTTTATTTACTTATTTGACAGACAGAGATCACAAGTAGACAGAGAAGCAGGCAGAGAGAGAGAGGAAGAAGCAGGCTTCCTGCTGAGCAGAGAGCCCGATGTGGGGCTTGATCCCAAGACCCTGGGATCATGACCCAAGCTGAAGGCAGAGGCTTTAACCCATCGAGCCACCCAGGCGCCCCATGGAAAACTCTTAAAATCAGTCATGTTTTGTGAAATTGTTCTTAAATAATTTGGATATTATTGAATAACTTGAATTACTGAATTTCTCATTTTTAATATTTGGACTGAACTTATACTCTCATTGTGTGCTTCATCAAAATTATTATGTCAAGGGGCTCTAGAATCTGGCTTTGTTACAGAGAAAATCCATCAAGTTATCTCCATGAGCTGGGCTTATAATGGATTCAGATGTATATACAAACACAGGGCAAATTTTGCTACTCTAACTTTTAATAGTAACCCAGGAAATTTCAAATGAATGTGCAGAGTTTCCAGTCACATAAAACCATTGAACATTTCTGGTTGTTTGGGTTTTTTTTGCTGCCTGTTAGGAGTTATGCTGGTATATTTATTCTCCTCAGTTGTTTTGGTATTGCTCTCCTCAGAAAAATTAAAGCTATAGAGTTTGACACCCCATTATTAACAGTAGATAAATTAAAGGGATTCTTCATAAAGTTAGGCAAAACTTTAGTTAAAGAAGATCACCTTGAAGAACAAATAAATTTTGTATGTATTGCTTGGAGAGGGGGGAAAAAAACCCCAAAATAACGTGTAGTTACTTAAAAATTTTATTAATGTAATAAATTGGACTTCTATTAACATTGAAAATAAAAGTAAGGTTGAAAATTAAAAAAAACTTTAGGTATTTAATTTAAAAATTCTAGGTCAGCAAAAGGCATTGCATTGCTGTCTGGTCTTGTTTTTTGATGGACTTTTCATAGAATTGTAGTGAAAAATGATAATTAAATTCTGTATTTGTGGTAAAGTGAGTCAGTCATCTTGGAGTGCAACAGTCTGTGCCAATCTAAGACATACACAGAAATGCCCAAAATATAAACTTATGTGGGGAGAAGAAAGGAAAACATTTCATGGTACCTTTTTCTGGGGGTGGATAGCCTGGGTTTATCAGTACAGTTTTTCCAACACTGTTTGCCCACTGACAGAAAGGCCTAAATGATATTTTTATGAAAAGAATATCTCTCAAAAAGAGCTTCCTGCCAGTCATTAATTGCAGAATGAACCCCACCAATACTCTATTTTGTAGTTATTCTGTATACACAAATGGTTTCCCAGAGCACAAGAGAATTCAGTCATATATGTATTCTCTGTTCTAGAATTCTAGTAAATAGTCTCCAGGCTACCAAGTGCTCTGTGTTGTATTTCTCCCCTGGAGATGGCAGGTGAACATGATACCAGGGTAATGATGATTCCCTCTAGGATACATGTATATCAAGAATATTTTTGTGCGTACTCTCACTTTACCTCCCTTCTTTTTCTTTTCCTTTCTTGAACTGCTCAGAGATAGACCTTTATGAAGTTCCTGATAGCTTTAATTTTAAAATAAAAAATTGGAATGTATGGGGGTATTTAGATAATATTTAGATAAATAGTAATGATGTCTGTTAAATGAGTCTGATAATTGTGTGTGTTTTTTGTTTGTTTGTTTGTTTGTTTGTTTTTTCCTCCTAGGAGTGTTGTCTTTGCAATTTGAGAGGGGGTGCTCTTAAAGAAACAAAGAACAACAAGTAAGTAATGTGTTAATTGTGTTCAATTTTATTGTTTCCTTCTCCTCTTTAGAGTGTTGAACCTCTGTGTGGACAGTTTGCTGACATTGTTTCAAAGCTTTTCTTGTCCAGACCTGAGGCTGGGATTACTTGCATGTCTTCAGAGACTGTTACTGACAGAGTCTGTTACTGACAGCTTGTTCACCTCTCCTGGTTGAAGGTGGTCTAAGCCTTGCTTCCATCCATGTCTTTGACACCCCTCTTTTACTAAAGGCGGTTTGAAGGTGAAGGCACCCCATATCATCTAGGTGCCATTGGAATCCTAGTGTTTAATGTGATGAATCCTATTAGTCTAATAAAAACAATGTGCCTCAAAAACAGTGAAATCTGTTACCTTCAGATAAATAAAATCAATCATAGTCATAACATTAAAACAAAGCAACTTACTATTAAAACTAGCAAATTAACAAGAAAGTGTATGTTCTTAAAATAGAAACATAGGGAGGAAAAATGTTGATTTTACGATTTAAAGGGGGACAGTTGAAGAATATGAAGAGAATCTTGAAAGAGAGTCAGAAGTGAACATAAAACAAAGGTAATCTGGTTTTTAATGTGGTTGTTGAAATACATTTTTGCATGAATTTTATTTTCATGACCCAATTTTAGTATTTAAAATGAGGCCAAAGCATTTTAAATATCCCTTTGGAAATAGGAGAATGTAGAAATGATAGAGGCAGAGATGGTAATATGGCATTAAGGGCCAAATCCAGCTCCAAGATATGTTTTAGTTGACTGAAACACCATTTTATAAATTTGATACAAATTAAAAGTTGAGAGATTTATACAAATTTTTTATACAAAAATTTTTATCTGTACTTGAAAAATAATTGTACATCTCTTTTTGACAATAACATGTTGGGATGAGGACCTGGCCTAGATGGAACAGATGATCCCCATGTTAGCATGATTTTCCAGTATATTTGCTTACCTCCTGGCTGGCCCTGAGGGTGCTGGAGTTGGGACCCCTGGTATATAATGTAATGATCAAATTAACATAACTATGTGCACATGCACATGTTTCAAATTGCTTACAAGGAAAAGTGAAGGCATTTATCATTCCGGTGTTGATAAAGTTTAGTCTAATAGACTAATTTTTACTTAACTATGGATCTTCCTTTTTCACAGCCCTAGTTAATGTGATTGGCACTTATACTAAAAAGTGTTGTGAGGTCTAGGATATTGCACAGGTCATGTAGACTGTGAACTGCTTTAGGTGGTTCCTGTGTAGACAGAGATGGTAAGAACTTCTCTCTCTAAATTTGGGCTAGGAAGGAAAGGAATAGTGTTTACTATAGATTATAGTATTTATTAGATTTAAAAGAATGCCCTGATGGGGTTGACACTTGTCCTCTCTTCCTGTGGTCTTTGAAGGCAGGATGGAGTCTCATGTTGTCTGAGTGACATTCTTTTAGACGTAAAAATAGGCTTATGGATATGATAATTCCTTTAAGATGTCTTTAAACTTTAAGAGTCTTTATATTTACTTGGGGCATGACATTTTTGATAAACTAGTGTTAATGGGGATGTCATTTTTCTGGGTAATTCAGAATTCAGCTTTAAGTAAGAAATGAGAAAACCAGCTAAATTTCATTCCTCCTTATCTCTGGGTTCTTTTGGTTATAGTAGGATTGCAATGAGAAAATTTAATTAAAGACTTAATCAATGTTAATACTTTTAGACGTCTTTACTGTTTGTTCTAGTTTTTGTGACTCTTGTATTATGTAAAAAGATTATATACTATACCCACTTCATACTTTTTATTAATTGAACTAATCTTTTGCTACATATTAATTAGCTTAAGTATATTAAACACCTGTTATATTTCAGTACCAAATGAAATAGGAAACATTTCAGTATTTTGTAGAGCCAGTGTGGAAAAATACTGTATATTGATAGGATCGAGTCTTCGGTCTTCACTCCATTCTTCATGCTGGAGTGGTAGGCAGGTGTGGTACTGAATCTTTCCAGCTATCACCCAAGAGGTTTAAAATTCAGAGTCTGTTTGTGACGGATTTAGGCTTTTGGCTTTCTTTCTTGTCTGTGTATTTACTCTCTGTGAGAATTGCCACTGCCTAGCTGAAGTATACAGTATCTAAGTTTAGGGAACTTTTTTTCATGTTTCATGTCTCCTTTCCTGTAGGTGGGCCCATGTCATGTGTGCTGTTGCGGTCCCAGAAGTTCGATTCACTAATGTCCCAGAGAGGACACAGATAGATGTAGGCAGAATCCCTTTACAGAGATTAAAATTGGTGAGTGGCAAAGCTTCTTTTTTTTTTTTTAACCTCATAAGTTAGTGTTAATTTCAAGTTCTGAATATTTCTTCTAATGTCAGATTCTCAAGATAATTTTTCTCTTAGTGTCATTTCATTATTCTACCTTTTTTCTTCCTTTAGCCTAAATCTACTTATCTGTACATATTCTTTTCCTGTTATATTGTAGGTATGATATAACCTTCCTCAGTTCTGTTTGAAATGAGGCAAAGGAATACTACTTTTTCTGGATAGTGTGAATTTTCAAAGTATAGGTCATCTGGTGAGGTTTGTTAGTAATATACCTGACCTGTCTGTCTGTATTTAAATTGTTTAGTTTTTCTCTCTGGCCTCTCTTTGGTTGTTCCTGACTTAGCGGATTCACCTAACCTGATTCCATCATTTCTTAACTTAGATTTCTAGATAAATAGAAAAACTTTTATTATTACCAAGGAATATTTTTTCATTTACGAATAGATATAGGTCATTTAATTTGCCAAACTCTTTGGCTGATTATCTTCTGACTAGTTTAGAAACTTTCATAAAATCTTCCTAATGCTTCTCTTTGTTAGGAATATTTTTCATTCCAAGGATAGGCCTTTCATCCCTCAACTAGAGTTAAAGTGTGAGCCAAGAAAGCATTAGTTTAGGCCCTTAGCTTTCATATTTAAATAATTTTCTCTAACATTACATTGCATGATTTTAAAATACGGGAGTGTGTTTTACATGCAGACTTCATTCCCTAAAATTTCTTCAGTACTTGTTATTTATTTTTTTTAAAGATTTTATTCATTTATTTGACAGAGAGAGATCACAAGTAGGCAGAGAGAGAGGAAGGGAAGCAGGCCCCCTGCTGAGCAGAGAGCCCGATGTGGGACTCGATCCCAGGACCCTGAGATCAAGACCCAAGCCAAAGGCAGTGGCTTAACCCACTGAGCCACCCAGGCACCCCAGTACTTGTTATTTTTAATGTGAGGTCTTTCCACTATAGAATATTTTGGGCACTGTAGCTATAACTTTCTACCAGTCTCTTCTCCATCAGGGAGCTGCGTATATCGTCTCTGGACCTCTGTCACAGGCACCTAGCATCTACAGTCTTTTATTCTCAGAGACGGGAAAGTATACACTGTTGTTTTCCATTATAGGTGCATCAAGAATTTCATATTACTAGAAAATATGTGGTCCTTTACAGACCTGATGATTGTCATTGGCAGGTTTGAGTGGTAGCACCACGGTGCTCAGGATGTGGTAATGGAAGTTTTGTGAATGAAATAGGTCATTGAAATGGCTTTAAAGCTCACAGTGATTCAGAAGAGAGCAAAAAGTTCATCAGCTCCTGGACTTCCATAGGAAAGTTTGAAACCTTGCATCTTGGTCACCAGTTAAAAAAACACAAACACATACCAATGAGAATCAAACAAAAAATGTTTGCCAGAATTAAGACTATAAGGTAGGATATTTTTTAAATGTTGAGTTCTTCACATGTTGAAGAATTTAATGTTTAGTATGACAAATATAAACAAATGCCTTATATTTTAATTTTTTTCTAATTTACAAGTAGTATGTATCTGTGAAAATTCCAACAGTGCATTTAAAAATGTCTTTGGTTCTCTATCCTGAAAGATGACTTCTGTTACCAGTTTAATGGTCTTGATGCTTTCCTTTAAGGAGCTATATCCTGGCTAATCTAGTATGTGAATGCTGATTTATTGTTACACCAGTCCCGAAGGGGTTTTAAGGAAACAGCAGGAAGGACAACATGAGATTGTTTCCATGCCATTCAGAAAGTTATATTTAGAAATTTGACATCTGAAGTGGCAAAGCTTACTGTTTTTTCCTTGGTGCTATGCTTCATCTTGATTGTATATATCACATGTTCTTTATAGAATGTCTTACACCCTTAAACAATTGATACCTTGAAAAGCATATGTTTTTACTGAATTTAAGATCACCCAAAGTCTACTTCTAATGGCAGTATAGAGCTGTTCATTCACATATTTGGGTGAAATTAGCAGGCTATAGATCAGATTTTTTTCTGTTTTTAATAGTTTTATATGCATGGAGAGTTTCTTGGTATTTATCAAGTGGTACTTATCAAAATGATTACAGTGGTTAAGTGGAAAAATACAAAGAGAGACTTCATTTTGGGGATCAAAAAACCTCAAAAATTCTGTTGCAGTTTGAAAGTGGGCAACAACCAAAAGTTTAGATGAATATTTTACCAAGAATTGTCAAGAAAGCACCATCACTGTGGTGAATCTCCCATCAGATAGCATCTGTGACCAGTCTTTCTCATTTAGTGATCAGACTGTGGTGTGGGATGCTCTGCCCTATATGTACAGTCAAGAGTATGCTTTCCTGACATTAATATTGTGTTAAAGTTTAAGCAATCTATTGGTATATGGCCAACGTTAGATGTAAGTATTAGTTTATTTCACCAAACCATTATTACCTTACCTTGCCAGGTACTTAGTATACATTTTTAAATAAGACATTGTTCCTGTCTTTTAGCATCTTACAGTCTAGGTGGATATTCTCAACTTAGGCTCTATCGACCTTTTAGACAATTTTTTGTTCTGGATGACTTTCGTGTGCATTGTAGATTGCAGCATCCCTGACCAAACAGACAATGCCAGATAATTTTCGGGAGACAATATCATTTCCATTTGAAGACCCACCCACTGGTCTATAGGGAAGACATATATATAAAGAGGATATTTTAACTTTTGTCATTTTCAGACAGAATATCTTAGTTGAAAGAAATAAGTTGGAGGCTATGAGAGAATGGAAATTCTTAATTGTTTTTAAAAGTAATCAGAATTTATTTTGGCAAATTGAATTTATTTGCAAATAAGAAACTCAGCAACAGGTGTGTATTTACAACTGTATAATTTATTATATAATTTGATTATTTTAACATTACTTGTTTTTATAAAAATTGAAGAACCTTGAATTGTAATCAAGTGGGGGGGAGTGTGTGCACATGCACACACACACACACACACACACACACACACGGTAATTTTGAGTACACATGGAATAAAAGGCAGCAATTTGTTACTTATTATTTCTGCTTCTGACTTAAAATTACTGTGGCTGGAGAGTTTGATCACACAGTACCAATGGCTTCTGCCTTTTTATGGTTTCCTCTTAAAAAATTTGGTAAATTTATGCACAAGTCTTTGTAAGTGGTTCCTAAAGCAAGCATTGACTGATGAAGCAGCTGCAAGGGGGACTCTGAGCCTCTGCCCTGTGCCCACTAGGTGGTGCTGCTGGACCAGTTTTTCATCCCATTGCCCTTAAATCACCTCCCTAACAAGTGCCTATTCAGAGTCGTGTGTGTGTGTGTGTGTGTGTGTGTGTGTGTGTATGTATGTATGTATGTATGTAAAAGAGAGAGAGAGACAGATGGATAGATGGCACCAAGAAAGGGAAAGTGCTTGCTACTGGCTGTACATTCAAAATGCTCAATTCCAGAGGGCAATTTTTCAGTTCAGTTTTCATTTAGTCATAGGAAAAGAACAGTTTTCCCTTGGGGCAAGTTAGTATTTTTCTGTATAAGTAATAAGCAACACTAGTAACAGCTAGTAACTGCAAGAGGCTTAAAGAACAGCTGATGGCAAACAAGTTTAAAATGTCTTCTGAAGTATGAAAGCTGTATATTTTAAAAAATAATCATTATTATTAGTCTTTCTAGAACATGGAATACTGGAGTTTATGCACAGGTATTTGAATGTTTTGGTAATACTGTTGTTAGCCTTTTATTTATTCATTGGTTCAACTTGCAGCTTTTGAAATACCTTTCTGTTCAATTATTTGTGTAGGAAGAATTTTTTTTTTTTGTAGAGAATATAAGAAGATTTATTTACTTTAGTAGATTTTCCCTCTTACTTATAATGACCCTTTTTTTTTTTAAAAAAAAAAAGAGGCAGCAAATGGAAATTCCAGTGCTCATCAGTGGATTATGTTGATCTTAAAATGCTTTTATGAAGAACCTTTATCTCATCCAGCTATCTTGTTTGGTAACATCACAGGTGTGGTCTCTGCTCATTAGATAATTAAATGGACAGCAATGATGACACTAGACTTCTTTTCAAGACAATGTATTTCATTTTGTGTGGTTGGTAATTTTAAATACTTTAATAAAATACATTAATTTTTAAAAGCTAAACAAAATTTTCCAATACCTAGTGACCATCAGAGCATTGGTGTCTGGTAGGACACAGGATGAGTAGGATGCTGAAGACATTCGTAACCTAACACTTGATCCTATGCTCAGGGATAGCCAGGCTAGGGATTTGTTTGAAGTCATAGACGATCGGTATACCTGTAGACAAAACCCAACAACAACAACAACAAAGAAACCTGATTTCACATCATACAGATTTTAGAATTTACTCAATCATTTTTTTTCCCCTAATCCCTTCCATCTTGTTCTCTGTACTAATATAATTAGTTAGCCCTAGTCATAATTGTATCTCTGGAAGAGGAGCAGAATTGTACAAAGTTGAGAATAAAAGAAAAGGAAATAGAGATAAAACACACATGAAGTTAGAATGTCTTTTCTTTTTATTTACATGATGGAAAAAATATAGGTAAAGATTATCAGGAAGAGGGGTTAAGGACAGAAATTTAGAGAGGACAAACAATATATTCTTTTTATGGTAGAATCACACAGAAGACAGCAGTATTGTCTGCTGAAATGATCTTCAGTATCAATGTTATTGTTTGGAAGCAGATCACCAAAAAAATCTTTAAATTTGATTATAAAATTTAAGGGAAGAACATTTTAAGAACCTAACAAAAGGAAAAAAAAAGAACTTAACAAAAGGAGTAAAACAGCATGAAGTACTGGTGTTTGTTACACACTTACCATAAATGTTTATTACATATATCATTCACTTCTTGAAGATTAAATTAATTAAATATCTGTGGAATTGATATAAATAAAACAGCAAGGCAGGCTTATGGATTCTAAGAAATCTTGGAAAATTGGAGCAGGCCATCAATGCAGCCATTAGTTTAAAAAATTTTTCTGTTTTGAGAGGAAGTTCTCAAATAGAAATGTTGTAAGAATACTTAAATAGTAAATTACATGTGTCAAAGCATATGATGTTTATCTTGATAGCTGTCATTGCATAGAAACTTTGGTCATTGACCATGCAACCATCCTTACAGTGGCATAGCATAGTGCCTTTGGTTTCTATGTGTGTGGACATCCCTAAGATTTTTTCATTTGAAATTCTATTTTTGCAACCAAATAGAGGAAGAAATGAATTTTAGAATAGCTGAAGTTGCCCCCAGGCTTTCAGTGACCACTGATATATATTTGACGAGTGAACCAAGCGCAGGCACGAGTGTTCCCTGAGTGAAGAACATTATTTTGAAAAAGAATTTACACTGCAATGATGACTGAGCTACAAGCCTTTCAGTATCTGGCTGAGACCAACTATTCTGCTTAGAAGCCTCTATACACTTTAAAATTTGTACCTGAAGGCAAATAATAGTGAACTTGAAAGCCAGAGATTATAGTTTTGAAAGGTACATCAATTCTGAAAATAGAGTGGTTTCACTGAGGTATTCCAGCTGAAAGTTGAATCAAAGGAAAAAAAAAATGCATCCAGACTTCCTGTTTCTTAGAATAAGGCACTTGTTCTCTTGTTAACTGGCTTACATTATCAGATGTATTGAATACTAAAAATAGAATTACTGAGAGATAGGGATGGGGTCTGCCTTACGTACTGTAAGATCACCCTCATCCTTATTTAGTTAATGTTACAGCAATGTTAGAGATCGGCTTCACCTTCTTTCTAGAGGAATCACGAGTGTATTTGACAGAGCCTCTGTTAATGCATTTTGGGAAATACAAAAACGTAATTGATTATCTTTTATCACTTTAAAAGGAAAAAAATGCATTGGAAAGGCAATCAAAAAATGTCATTATGTTACACATTAACGCATGTACTGTTTTATTCACATCTTCAGTTATTTTTAAAGAACAAGAGGAATTCTAAGAAAATACTAAACATTGACCATGATGAGTGACTTTATTGTGTAAATGCAGTTGAGGAAAAATTTGCCTTAATAAAGGGAACTACTGAAGGAGGAATAAGTTATACTACAAATGAAATATGGTGTAGTGTGTTCAGCTCTATTATATAATAACTTCAGTATGAAACTTATAATATCATTAAGGCCGTTCTTCAGAATTTCAACATACATTGTATCCTCAACTTTGTAAGATTTTTAAATAAGTTTATTGTAAAAAAATGTATATTAGTAGCTGTATAGTTCTTAACTGTCAGAATGATTTGCTACAGGGACTAGATCCTATTGCAAGCTGTCAAATTTGTATATTGCTGTAATACCAAACCATAAAATCTTTTGAGCAAAATGGAAAATGTCAGATAGGCATGACTACAAATAATATACTTTCTGAAGGCTGTAGACATCTATAGGAGAAAATGTGTAAATGCATGAAATGTTATCTTGTTACTATGGATTTTCTTTATCTGCTGAAAGAAAACTCGGAGGCAAAAGGAAATTGATTGGAATCTTTAAATTTTTAGTTTTGAACTCATTTTTCCTGGGGACTAATTCTTAAAACATTATTAGATAAGTAGAACTTCATGTAAGTCATGATTTAAGAATATTGTAAGAGTAATCTTATTTTGTAGCTTGCATTGCTGAATGGTTCATTTTTTTCTGATCTTGTCTGTGTGAGTAGTGATTACTGGCAGATCTTTTAATTGAATTAGTGAGCTGATGTTGGGGTTCCAGAGATGGGATCACCCCCTTCACTCCAACATCGACTGGGCCAATTTGAACAAACACATGCCTAACGGAGGCAGCTGCTCTATGGCTCTAAACAAATAACAGAGTTTGGCTGGGTCAACAGTGAATGACAGCAGGGAGGTTCTAATTTTTGAGAGATATAGTCATTATTGTAAAACAGTGGATTCATTATTATTTGTTGTTCTAATATTTTAGTATGAATTAGGTTGTTTATTCCCTCAAAGAGGCATTCTTAAATATCCACAAAAAATAAGTTATTTAACATATAATTCTGGTATATTTTAGGCATATTCTCTCAATTTAGTGATGTCATTTTCTTTTTTTTCTTAAAGATTTTATTTATTTATTTGACAGACAGAGATCACAAGTAGGCAGAGAGGCAGGCAGAGAGGGGGGGGGAAGCAGACTCCCCACTGAGCAGAGAGCCTGATGCAGGGCTTGATCCCAGGACCCTGAGATCATGACCTGAGCCAAAGGCAGAGGCTCAACCCATTGAGCCACCCAGGTGCCCAGTGATGTCATTTTCTAACATGAGCTCATACATACAGGTATCAGCATAGTTTTAGTCAGTCATAGTTTGGACTTACTGACTTAAATATGAAAGAGTCTTAGCTTTCATCTGTATTACTGTTTGGATCATACAATTCTAAGTCTCTATTACATTGAGATTAAGACTATTTGAGTCCAGTGTCCTCCACTTAGCCATGCTTGCCATGCATATTAACTTCTCTGAACCTCATCTATAAACTGGGGTGGTTGTGAGGATAAAGTAAGAATAATGGAATACTGGAATACAGTTGCCTTCAAAGTAGGTCATTGCTTATGGCTAATGACTCATAAATCTCTGTGAGCTGCCTTTTGACCAATCAGGAACAGAGCAAATAAATATTTCTTCTCTAGAGGGAGTAGATTCCTGGTGATCTCTCATGTTTATTTATTTATTCAATAGATATTTATTTAGGATTTGCTATGTGGTTAGGTGATAGATTTTATTTCATTTCAATTTTTATAGATTTTACAGAATAATAGAAGTCATTGAACATTAGGCAAGCAATTGCAAAGCAGTATGTGAAGATCTATTGTAGTGAAATCTGGAATTCAGTGAAGGACCTTACTAGATTTGAGGTATTAGGGTTGGTAATATAGAGGTGGAGAAAAACTTCCTAAAAGAAGCATTGCTTAGTAATGCTTAATCTGAGACCTGAAAGATGAGAAGAGCTAGCTGGAGGAAGGGTTAGTATGCTTAGTAGCCTAGAAGTGGGAGGAAATTATGAAGTCTAGGAAATGAAATTTCAGTACAGGTGGAGCATGAAGTATAGAGAGGGAAAGGTGAATCTTGAGAGAAGAAGCCTCAGATGAGATAGAACTGTGCTGTCTAGCATGGCAACCACTTATGGCTGTTGAGCACATGAAATGTGGTTAGTGTTATCAAAGAACTGAATTTAAACAATTTGGGGGCTTTTCTTGTTCTCACTCACATCCACATACCTCCCATGCTAGTCCTGCTGATCCTCCAGAAGTTTAGGCCTAACCACAGATATGAGCAATAGCATGCAGGGCCTGTGTAATACCTAGCCTGAAATATGCCTCTGTTGCATGGTCCTCACAGCAGTTCTGCTTCTCCAAGTGAACCCTGACTTAGACACCTCCTAATTAATTTCCACTCCTTTACATGGCTTGAAGCAAGTGGGCAAAGGGCTAATGTTGGCAGGAACTAAAATTTCACACTCCCCTTTTATTGTAAATTTTATTTAATTTTAAATAAGCTAAATTTAAAAACTGGAGGCAGCATAAACACATGAAACACAACTATAATTTTGGTAGGTGCACATTTCAAACACCCTTGAAAATTTAGTATCATAATTGAGATGTGCTATAAGTGCAAATACACAGCAGATTTCAGACTTAGTATGAAGAAAAGAATGCAAAATATCTCATTAATTTTTATATTGGTTACATGTCAAAATGATAATATTTTGGATTTCTTGAGTTAAGATATATTCTTAAAATTAATTTCACCTGATTCCTTCCTTCCCTCCCTTTCTTTCTTCCTTTCTTCTCTTTTTCTCTTTCTTTCTTTCTTAAAGATTTAATTTATTCACTTAAGAGAGAGAGAGAGCAGACACAAGCAGGAGGGACAGATAGAAGCAGCGAGAGAAGCAGACTCCCTGCTGAGCAGGGAGCCTGACACAGGACTCGATCCCAGGACCTGGGGATCATGAGCTGAGCTAAAGGCTGATACTTAACCACTGAGCCACCCAGGTGCCTCCTGATTCTTTTTTTATTATAAAATATACATAACATAAACTTTTCATTTTAATCATTTTTAGGTGTATAGTTCTATGGCATTAAATGTGTTTATATCTCACACCCCTGTATCTTTAGAATTCTTTCATCTTCCTTAAATTAGGCTTACTCATTGAATAATAATTTCCCATTCTTTTTCCCATTCTTTCCTCTCTTACCTGTTTTTTAATGTTGCTCCTATAATAATAAAAATTGCATGTGTGGCTTATATTGTATTTCTAGTGGACAGTGCTATCCTAGAGGATTTTGTATTTAATTATGAAGTATAACAGTAAGATCATATTCATATTTCAGAAGGGCATTTTGCTGCTGGAGTGGAGAATGTATTCAAGAGAGCAGGCCTGGAGTTTCATTGATTTTGGCATGAACCTGGGGATGGAGAGAGGTAAACCCACCAGAGGCAGGGTAAGCTAGGTATGGAAGAAGCTGGGTTCTGGCATAAGTAGCTCGGGTAGAGGTCATGCTGTGCACAGGGCTTATCACCACAAAGTTTAGGGGGAAGTACATTTGGCACTTAAGTACTTGTAGTTCATCTGGTGTGGCTCAGAAGGGAGATGTGCCAGAATCCCACCTCTTATGGGTATGTAGCTGTTTAACAGCTTGCTCCTAGATTTTTAGGGCTAGAGGCATGTGACAGTCAGTGACTATTACTGGGCAGCCATTCAGGTGGTAGTGAGCAACGGGGCTTTGTCTGGATGTGTATTTGGTTCACGATAATATCGTATCTGCCACTCCAAACTCTTGTTTGAAGTGTAACAGTCAAGCAAGGTGGTATCAGCACCACAAGTTTTATTTAGATTCTCTCTTAGGGCAAGAAGAAGAAACATATTGAAAATGAAAACCAAACCTATAGAAATGAAGTAGTCTGACTTGCAAAAAGGTGAATGAGAAAGAAAGTATAATGTTCTCATGAAAAATAAATGTGTCCTGCAACCAGTAGAAACATAGTCTACTCTAGGATTTGTTGCCAAGATGTGTGGCCACAATGTAAAAAAGGATTTGCTGTAAAAATCACATGGGGTTTGCTCAAACCCATGATAAGGTATTTATTTCAGGTTTGCTTCTTGTTACAATTTCAGTTAATTTTAGTTTAAAATCATCTTTTCATCAATAGTTTTTGAGATAAAACTGCCTTTAGGATAAAATTTTAAATCATGATTTTTTTCATTCAGAATATAAAATATGTTTTTCTTTCAAAACAAATTATTTTACTTTAAATAAATGATTATTTATTTAAAGTAAATAAATGATTATTTATTTAAAGTAAAATAAGTAAAAGTAGTCAAATAAATTGACCAGTTTTCATTATAAGGAGTAGTGCTTAAGGTTAATTAACACTTAAACATTATTTTCCTAGAGCCATCTGTTGTTCCTGATTGATTTAAAAATTAATTGGTTTTAAATTAAACACTTTTTCTCTATAGACAAAGCAAGAAAATATTGTGAAATCTTTTCACTAATTTTTTTCAGTAAAAATAATCGTGACACTCTGGCTAGAGTATAATCTTAATAAACTAATGAGCTTTCTGACCAAAGCCAAGTGAGTCTTCTCTGATTTTTAGAGTGATAAATTGACTCTGTCAAAATTTGCAATCTAGTCTGGTGAAATATTTTACTATGAAAGTTTAATTCTCATTTTTTATTTATGAAACCAGGGTAGTGTCACACTAGCTTATAATATGTTGCCCATTTAGTGTGATTTATTTCAATGAGTGTCACTTGTTGATGTGTTTAGTGATTGTTGACCTATATTTAATTCTAAAACTCTAAGTGGTGTGAAATGAAATAAGTCAGCAGCTATAGTTAAAAAAAAAAAAATCATGACCCACAGATACATTCAGCTGTCTTTTCTTAGTTTTAATGATGTCACAGCTTTATATTTGACAGCTCTTGATTTGGGGGCAATGGAAGAATAATAGATTTCTTTACTGTTGTGGAATCAACTTAGAATAATTTCTACTACAAAGTATATCTTGAAATGTAATAAAATTGTCTTTTATTACATAATTTGGGAATTCCAGCCTGTCTTTTTCAAGGTTTTGAGGAAAATTGTGGAATAAAGAGTTTTCTTTCATTCGTTTATCAATCTTTTAGTCAATAAATACTTATGGAACTGATCATGCATTGCATTTGGTGCTCGATGACAGGGTGCATGAGATGGATAGAGTCATTCCTCTTTTGGGATTTATATTCTGGAAGGATTTAGAAGTAGAACTTCCAAGGATATGGTTTGTTCTTTGGGTCATTTTGAAAGGCAGAAGGAAGGGGCTAGAGTAGAACATTGGTCTAAGGTATTTCTTCACAGAGGGGTTGAAATAGGCTCTTCTATTTTCTAATGTCAGGGTATTTATCTCATGTAGATAATGTCTAACAAATAGATAAAAATATTAAAAATGTATACATCTTTCTGATATGAAATTAGTTTGAGATAATTTTAGAAATAATAAACATCTTTAAAAGCTTTATTTTAAAATAGTGGCTTGTTATAAAATTTTAGATTAGTCATAGCTCACAGCACAGTGAAATATGAATAATAAAACATTCATAATAATGAAAAATTTTTTTATAATATGGACTGTTTCAAATACCACCATGTCTTAGAATTACTGTTTTTTGTTGTTTTGTTTTTTCCCATTTTATTTCATTTCATTTCTTTTCAGTGTTCCAAAATTCATTTTTTATGCACCACACCCAGTTCTCCATGCAATATGTGCCCTCCATAATACCCCCCACCAGGTTTCACCCAACACCCACTCCTCTCCCCTCCAAAACCCTCAGTCGGTTTCTCAGAGTCCCCAGTCTCTCATAGTTTATCTCCCCCTCTGATTTCCCCCAACTTACTTCTCCTTTCCTTCACCTAGTGTCTTCCATGCTATTCCTTATGCTCCACAAGTAAGTGAAACCATATGATACTTGACTCTCTCTGCTTGACTTCACCCAGCATAATCTCTTCCAGTCATGTATGTTGATACCAAAGTTGGGTATTCATTCTTTCTGATGGAGGTATAATACTCCCTTGTATATATAGACCATATCTTCTTTATCCATTCATCTATTGAAGAGCTCTTGGTTCTTTCTACAGTTTGGTGACTGTGGCCATTGCTGCTACAAACACTGGGGTACAGGTGGCCCTTCTGTTTACTACATCTGTATCTTTGTGGTAAATAACCAGTAGTGCAATTGCAGGGTCATAGGCTAGCTCTATTTTTAATTTTTTGAGGAATCTCCACACTGTTTTCCAAAGTGGTTGCACCAACTTGCATTCCCACCAACAGTGTAAAAGGTTTCCCCTTTCTCCACATCCTCTCCAACACATGTTGTTTACTGTCTTATTAATTTTGGCCATTCTAACTGGTGTCAGGTGGTATCTCAATGTGGTTTTGGTTTGAATCTCCCTGATGGCTAATGATGATGATCATGTTTTCATGTGCCTGTTAGCCATTTGTATGTCTTCTTTGGAGAAGGGTCTTGCTCAATGTCTTCTGCCCATTTTTTTTGACAATGATTATCTGTTTTGTGTATGTTGAGTTTGAGGAGTTCTTTAGAGATCTTGGATATCAACCCTTTGTCTGTAGTGTCATTTGCGAATATCTTCTCCCATTCCGTGGGTTGCCTCTTTGTTTCGTTGACTCTTGCCTTTGCTGTGCAGAAGCTTTTGATCTTGATGAAGTCCCAGAAGTTCATTTTCACTTTTGTTTCCTTGGCCTTTGGAGGCATATCTTGAAAGAAGTTGCTGTGGCTGGTATCAGAGAGGTTACTGCCTATGTTCTCTAGGGTTCTGATGGATTCCTGCCTCATGTTGAGGTCTTTTACCCATTTTGAGTTTATCTTTGTCTATGGTGTAAGAGAATGGTTGAGTTTCATTCTTCTACACATAGCTGCCCAATTTCCCCAGCACCATTTATTGAAGAGACTGTCTTTTTTTCCACTGATATTTTTTCCTCCTTTGTCGAAGATTATTTGACCACAGAGTTGAGGGTCCATATCTGGGCTCTCTACTCTGTTCCAGTGGTCTGTGTGTCTGTTTTGTGCCAGTACCATGCTGTCTTGGTGATCACAGCTTTGTAGTAAAACTTGAATCAGGCAACATGATGCTCCCAGTTTTGTTTTTCTTTTTCAACATTTCCTTAGCAATTTGGGGTCTTTTCTGGTTTCGTTTTTAAAGAATTGAGGGATTTTGTTGTTATTTCTTTTATACTGCACAGTAAAAGGCATGAACTCAGTACTGCTGCAGAAATTCACTTTAAAATTTCTCTGGGAAGAGGCCATTCAGAGAGAATTATCCTTTAGTATTATCCCTTTCCAAATAAGAATTTTAGTGGGCAGTTCAGCTTAGAACTAAGAGGGAAATTAATGACCCAAATGTTTTTAGACACAACAAAAAATTAATATTTCTAACTCTTCAGTACTGTTTCTCTAAGAATCCTTTTTGATAAGGTGAAAATGAAAAAGCCAACAACATGAAAATCACTCCTTTTCCTGGCTGGTCCAATGGTTAATATATGTGCATTTTCAGGCTTCTCAATTTGACAGGGGCAATCACCATTTAATTTCAAAATTCCATTTATCTCAGTGATAGCCTTAGAACTTGCTGAGTCTTCTTTTCCTGTCTGTGACAGCAGTACACATCTCTGCTCTTTGCCACACACTGATTTGGGGCTCCCTGCCCCAGAGTTCTGGCACATGACACCACTGCAGTGTACGTTCTACATAGATAAGGCATGACAGCCTTTTAACCTCAGCTTGCTGTGCATGCAGAGGGTGACAGCCCACCTGCACTGGGGAAAGCAAACAAGCTAGTGTGATGTGTTCATCCTTAATCACATTCTGTTTCTCTCAGAGGTGTTTCAAGAAAATGACAAGCCAAGCTTAGAGTTCAGGTTATCGGCCTGAGACACACAGGTGCAGGGCATCTCTGAAGCCAATAAGTCTAAACTGTATCATTTAGCTCTATTTTTTAATTTAATGTTAGAATTTTAATATATAGATCATGTATGGCTCTTGGTCCTTTCTTTAAGGACTTACTGTTTTAGTTATAAAAGTAATGTGTTTCTCATCAAAGATTACAAAAGTAAGTGTATAAAATACACAAATAAAGGTCGTCTTCAGCTCCATGGCACTTCACAGAAGTGGTGATGTTCCATATATTGAAGTAATGATTCTTGACTTTTTTCTATGGAGAAAACAGCCTGGAAAAATGCAGCATTTTTCCATCCTGTGTTAGCATTAAGAGTGTATTTCAATAGCATACTATGTATATGATAGTCATATATGGACAGAGTCCCAAGCAGACTCCACATTGAGCACAGAGCCCCACGAAGGGCTTGATCCCACAACCCTGAGATCATGACCTGAGTTGAAACCTAGAGTTGGCCAACTTACTGTGCCACCCAACTGCCCCTAATTTCATTTCTTTTAGGTATATTCCTAGGAATAACATTGCTGGGCAAGATGGTAAATTGCATGTTTAACTTAATTTGCCAGACTGTTCTCCAGCATATACATGATAGTCAAACACATGCATGTAAACCTGTTTTATAAAAATATAATTGTTTCATAAAAATGTCAGTCTTAAAGGTAGTTGTGTTGTTCCTTTCCTATGGTCTATGAATCTACCAGTATCCCTAAAATTTCACATGCCTTTGCTTATCTCACCCATTTTGAAAATTTTCAGTCTGCATTTTTTAAGGATATTTTTAAAATTTTTAAATTTTTAAAATTTTTTAATAAACATATAATGTATTATTAGCCCCAGGGGTACAGGTCTATGAATCGCCAGGTTTATCCACTTTACAGCACTTACCATAGCACATACCCTCCCCCAGTGTCCATAACCCGACCACCCTCTCCCGACCTCCCAACCCCCAGCAACCCTCAGTTTGTTTTGTGACATTAAGAGTCTCTTATGGTTTGTCTCCCTCCTGAACCCATCTTGTTTCATGTATTCTTTTCCTACCCCCCAAAACTCCAACGTTGTGTCTCCACTTCCTCATATGAGGGAGATCATATGATAGTTGTCTTTCTCCGATTGACTTATTTTGCTAAGCATAATACCCTTTAGTTCCATCCATGTCATCACAAATGGCAAGATTTCATTTGTTTTGAAGGCTGCATAGTATTCCAGTGTGTGTGTGTGTGTGTGTGTATCTCACATTTTCTTTATCCATTTATCTGTTGATGGACATCTAGGTTCTTTCCACAGTTTGGCTATTGTGGACATGGCTGCTATCATTCGGGTGCATGTGCCCCTTTGGATCACTACATTTGTATCTTTAGGATAAATACCCAGTAGTGCAATAGCTGGGTCATAAGGTAGCTCTATTTTCAACTTTTTGAAAACCTCCATGCTGTTTTCCAGAGTGGTTTCACCAGCTTGCATTCCCACCAACAGTGTAGGAGGGTTCCCCTTTCTCCGAATCCTCGCTAGCATCTGTCATTTCCTGACTTGTTAATTTTAGCCATTCTGATTGTGTGAGGTGGTAACTCATTGTGGTTTTGATTTGTGTTTCCCTGATGCTGAGTGATGTGGAGCATTTTTTTCATGTGTCTGTTGGCCATCTGGATGTCTTCTTTGCAGAAATGTCTGCTCATGTCCTCTGCCTATTTCTTAATTGGATTATTTGTTCTTTGGGTGTTGAGTTTGCTAAGCTCTTTTTAGATTTTGGATACTAGTTCTTTATCTGATATGTCATTTGAAAATATCTTCTCCCATTCTGTCAGTTGTCTTTTGGTTTTGTTAACTGTTTACTTTGCTGTGCAAAAGATTCTGATCTTGATAAAATCCCAATAGTTCACTTTTGCCCTTGCTTCCCTTGCCTTTGGCGATGTTCCCCGGAAGACGTTGCTGTGGCTGAGGTTGAAGAGGTTGCTGCCCGTGTTCTCCTCAAGGATTTTGATGGATTCCTTTCTCACATTGACGTCCTTCAACCATTTTGAGTCTATTTTTGTGTGTGTTGTAAGGAAGTGGTCCAGTTTCATTTTTCTGCATGTGGCTGTCCAATTTTCCCAATTTGTTGAAGAGGCTGTCTTTTTTCCATTGGACATTCTTTATTGCTTTGTCGAAGATTCATTGACCATAGAGTTGAGGGTCTATTTCTGGGCTCTCTATTCTGTTCCATTGATCTATGTGTCTGCTTTTGTGCCAGTACCATACTGTCTTGATGAGGACAACTTTGTAATAGAGCTTGAAGTCCAGATTTGTGATGCCACCAACTTTGGCTTTCTTTTTCAATATTTGGGGACTTTTCTGGTTCCATGTAAATTTTAGAATTATTTATTCCATTACTTTGAAGAAGATGGATGGTACTTTGATAGGGATTGCATTACATGTGTAGATTGCTTTAGGTAGCATCAACATTTTCACAATATTTGTTCTTCCAATCCATGAGCATAGAATATTTTTCCATTTCTTTGTGTCTTCCTCAATTTCTTTCATGAGTACTTTATAGTTTTCTGAGTAT
>NC_081565.1:60944419-60944792 GCF_022355385.1 Mustela nigripes | reverse complement strand
TTGATCAGGAAGGGATGCTGTACTTTGTCAAATGCTTTTTCAGCATCTATTGAGAGTATCATATAGTTCTTGTTCTTTCTTTTATTAATGTATTATATCAAAGTGATTGATTTGCAGATGTTGAACCAACCTTGCAGCCCTGGAATAAATCCCACCTGATCATGGTGAATAATCCTTTCAATGTACTGTTGGATCCTATTGGCTAGTATTTGGGTGAGAATTTTCTCATTGTGTTCATCAAGGATATTGGTCTGTAATTCTCTTTTCTGATGGGATCCTTGTCTGGTTTTGGGATCAAGGTAGTGCTGGCCTCATAAAATGAGTTTGGAAGTTTTCCTTCCATTTCTATTTTTTTGGAACAGTTTCAGGAGAA
>NC_081565.1:60913868-60944319 GCF_022355385.1 Mustela nigripes | reverse complement strand
GTGAATAATCCTTTCAATGTACTGTTGGATCCTATTGGCTAGTATTTGGGTGAGAATTTTCTCATTGTGTTCATCAAGGATATTGGTCTGTAATTCTCTTTTCTGATGGGATCCTTGTCTGGTTTTGGGATCAAGGTAGTGCTGGCCTCATAAAATGAGTTTGGAAGTTTTCCTTCCATTTCTATTTTTTGGAACAGTTTCAGGAGAATAGGAATTAGTTCTTCTTTAAATGTTTGGTAGAATTCCCCTAGGAAGCTGTCTGGCCCTGGGCTTTTGTTTGTTTGGAGATTTTTGATAACTGTTTCAATCTCCTTACTGGTTGTGGGTCAGGTTTTCTATTCAGGTTCAGGTTCAGGTTTCTATTCAGGTTCTATACTGTTCAGGTTTTCTATTTCTTCCTGGTTTAGTTGTGGGAGTTTATACGTCTTTAGGAATGCATCCATTTCTTACAGATTGCCGAATTCGTTGGCGTAGAGTTGCTTATAGTATATTCTTATAATTGATTGTATTTCTTTGGTGGTGGTTGTGATCTCTCCTCTTTTATTCATGATTTTATTTATTTGGGTCCTTTCTCTTTTCTTTTTGGTAAGTCTGGCCAGGGGTTTATCAATCTTATTCTTTCAAAGAGCCAGCTCCTAGTTTTGTTGATTTGTTCTATTGTTTTTTAGGTTTTTTAAAATTCATTTGTTTTTTTGTTTGTTTGTGGTTTTTTTTTTTTTTTTTTGGTTTCTATTTTGTTTTTCTGCTTGGATCTTTATTATTTGTCTTCTCCTGCTGTGTTTAGGCTTTCTTTCTTGTTCTTTCTCCAGCTCATTTAGGTGTAGGGTTAGTTTGTGTATTTGAGACCTTTCTTATTTCTGGAGAAAGGCTTGTATCACTATTTATTTTCCTCTCAGGACTGCATTTGCTCTGTCCCACAGATTTTGAACTGTTATGTTTTCATTATCATTTGTTTCCATGAATTTTTTTCAATTCTTCTTTAATTTCCTGGTTGACCCATTCATTCTTTAGAAGGATGCTGTTTAGTCTCCATGTATTTGGGTTCTTTTCAAATTTCCTCTTGTGATTCAGTTCTAGCTTAAGAGCATTGTGGTCTGAAAATATGCAGGGAATGATCCCAATATTTTGATACTGGTTGACCAGTTGACCCAGGATGTGATCTATTCTGGAGAATGTTCCATGTGCACTAGAGAAGAATGTGTATTCTGTTGCTTTGGGATGGAATGTTCTGAATATTTCTGTGATGTCCATCTGGTTCAGTGTGTCATTTAAGGTCTTATTTCCTTGTTGATCTTTTGCTTGGATGATCTGTCCATTTCAGTGAGGGGGGTGGTAAATTCTCCTACTATTATTGTATTATTGTCGATGTGTCTCTTTGATTTTGTTATTAATTGGTTTATATAGTTGGCTGCTCCCATGTTAGGGGAATAGATATTTAAAATTGTTAGATCTTCTTGTTGGACAGATCCTTTGATTATGATATAATGTCCTTCCTCATTTCTTATTATGATCTTTGGCTTAAAGTCTAGTTGTTCTGATAAAAGGTTTGCCACCCCAGCTTTTTTCTGATGTCCATTAGCATGGTAAATTGTTTTCCACCCCTTCACTTTAATTCTGGAGTTGTCTTCAGGTCTAAAATGAGTTTCTTGTAGGCAGCATGTTGATAGGTATTATTTTTTTATCCATTCTGATGCCCTGTGTGTTTGATTGGTGTATTGAGCCCATTTATATTCAGAGTAACTATTGAGAGATATGAATTTAGTGCCATTGTATTGTCTGTAAGGTGACTGTTACTGTATATGGTCTCTGTTCCTTTCTGATCTACCACTTGTAGGCTCTCTCTTTGCTTAGAAGACCCCTTTCAATATTTCCTGTAGAGCTGGTTTGGTATTTCCAAATTCTTTCAGATTTTGTTTGTCCTGGAAGCTTTTAATCTCTCCTTCTATTTTCAATGATAGCCTAGCTGGATATAGTATTCTTGGCTGCATGTTTTTCTCGTTTAGTGCTCTGAAAATATCATGCCAGCTCTTTCTGGCCTGCCAGGTCTCTGTGGATAAGTCAGCTGCCAATCTAATATTTTTACCATTGTATGTTACAGACTTCTTTTCCCGGGCTGCTTTCAGGATTTTCTCTTTGTCATTGAGACTTGTAAATTTTACTATTAGGTGACGGGGTGTGGGCCTATTCTTATTGATTTTGAGGGGCATTCTCTGAACCTCCTGCCAATCTAATATTTTTACCATTGTATGTTACAGACTTCCTTTCCCGGGGAAAGGGACACCTGAGTGGGTCAGTTGGTTTAGCCACTGCTTTCATCTCAGGTCCTGATCCCAGGGTTCTGGGATCAAGTCCCATATTGGGTTTCTTGCTCATTGGGGAACCGGCTTCTCTCTCTCCCTCTGCCTGCCACTTTGCCTGCTTGTGCTCTCTTTCTTTCTCTGAAAATAAATAAGTAAAATCATTAAAAAATATATTACTAGATTGACTACAGAAATGACTAACAAAACTAATGATAACTCAGTGGCATAAGAAGGAAAATGTGAAAAAAAATAGGAGAGGAAATGACAGAATGGAGATGAAAGTAGAAAGGGAGAGGTTTGGGGGAGTAAGAGGGAAAGTCCATGACTGTGCACATTCCACCCCAAACTCAAATGTTTACTCTTCTTCCTGACAACACTGGATTTTCAGAAGGCTTTTCACATAGATCTCCCTCCATTCAGAAAGTTCTCACCTCAGATAGTTATTTCCATAGCTAAAATCCTACTCCCAAAATCATTTGTAAGAAAGGTATTAATCTTAGTTTCCACTGCTTCATCAACATATCATCTCAAGGAGGAGTAAATGAAATATTTGTTATATTGTCACATTGGCTGGCAGTGAGTAAGTTTCAGTAATTAACAACCATGAAGTGATGGTTTTGACTCGTATTTAAAAATAAGAAATCAGAAGTTTAAAGTGGTTATGTTATATAGATAGAAATCAAAGAGCTGTGCTAAATCTTAACCTCCTGACCCAAATCCTGTGTTATCTGAGCTGTATTCTCCACTGAGTTAGGTAGCTCCTTGATCTTTTTAAAGGTTTAAAACAAGCACTGATGTGTTGAAGTTAATTGTTTCCAGTATTTTCCATGAAGACAATCATCTCAGTTCGGGTATATAACCTGGTTTTTGTTTTATTCTGTTCTGTTTTCCATTTCAGAGGACATTAAATATATAGTACTATAAAATTATGTCTATGTTATTTAAGTCCTTGTGAGAAGTAGGTTGCCAGAGAATCAAAAGTACTCTTAAGTTTAAAAATATTCTTACATAGTGTCATTAGACTTGCAGTGCCCGAAAAACTCCAGTTCACTCTCGCCTGTTGTCAGATCTGTTGGAAAGCTTTGACAAACAGTTGGTATGTCAGAGACAGCTAAAGCCTCAGAGAGGTTCATAGACACACGTAAATCTATCATCTAAATAAACTCCACTAGTGGCAGGTGTCTCAGAACTCGGACTCATGGTGATGTGAGCACATGGGTTTTGTTAACCAGAAACAGCATTTTAACCTTGACAGTTTTTAAAAAGACAGGGATTTGCTATCTGAAAAACTCCAAAGGAATCTTGCCCTCAAATGAAAAGATTGTACTGGAGTTCACTTTATAGAGAAGAGAGGGATGTCATTATTGGGTTTATTTCACAACATCTGAATCTTTTATGTATATAAGCAATTTCTATATAAGCTGTTCTTGGAACTCAACCAGAGTGAAAACTTCGGTTAAAGAAAGTTATGTACAATTAAGATTTGACCATTGTGGTTGGTTTTTTTTTGTTGTTGTTTGTTTGTTTTTAGTTTCATTTAAAGATAATATTTACTAATTTTTAATTTATTATTTTCATCTTTATCTTCTTTTTTAATTCTTTTATTTTCTCACCATAGCACATACCCTCTCCAGTGTCCATCACGCAACCACCCCATCCCTCCCACCTCCCTCCCCTCCAGCAATCCTGTTTGTTTCCCGAGATTAATTTATGCATGTCAAGCTCACATTTTTTCCTTTATGTTGAAAAAAATGCAGATACTTTTAAAGCATTCCAGGTACATATTAAGTTGGACATGAACATTTCATCTATCCACCCTTTGCAATTTTTATTATTTGTGAGTAACTCTAAAAGGCCAAATCCTTTTAGTTAGTAGTCTTCCTGAGTCTTTTGTGGCCGCTGTATAAGGCAGTAGCCAGTGACCCTAGCTTTGACATGTGTACACAACCAGCATTGACATGTGAACATAACCTTTCTTCTGTCCATCAGAATACATGTTTTACATGGAAAGGTATGTGTTCAATGGGTTTTCATGAATTTGGGGGTTTCCAGAGGTCTTGGGACATCTGACAATATCTTCCACTGTATATAGTGAATAGATGATTTCCACCCTTGAAAATGAAGGTCTCCCATCTTTGTATTTGTGAGGCAATGAACAGATTACCCTCTTTTCAAGCAAAAGAAGGGATATGAAATAATTTTCTCCCCAGTGGACCCCAGAAGAAAACACCCCAGTTGTGATGGTGACATGATAGGCAGTGAGGAGACTGTCAGTGAAACAATTCTGCATTGGGGTATTTTGCTAGGGTTCCCCCAAAACAGATCCCAGAGCTTACTACCTCTTTGTGTGTAATAAATTAGTTGTAATTCTTTCTGTTTATGCTCAGTTTTAAATGCCTTCTTTTTTATTTAACAAACCCATATCATCTGTTTGATCATACTTATCAGGAAGGACAAGCCAGCCAGTAGAGAAAAGAGAGACCCCTTCTCTTGTACACTTTATTTAGTTATTTTTAAAGAATTTTATTTGGAGGAGATTTTTATTAGATCTTGGGTGCTATGATTTGTCTGGTTAGTATTCTTAAAACAAGTCAATCTTCACTTGTTCCCCCTCATAAAAAGGAATAGTAGCAGCGTAGCTTTTGGGGAAAAAAGGATAATTAGGGCATGTTTACCCTGCACTGGGTACTTGCCCAGTGCCATCAGAAGCATCAATCATCCTTGTGGTCCTTGACATTTCTGTATCCATTCATTATTTCTGTTCCCCCTTTGCTAGACCCTGTTGTAAGGCATCCTACTGTAATGAAACATCAGTAAAAACAACAAATCGTACAAGTTCTTGCTTTTAGACTTTATGCTAGGCTTTATTCTAACTCATTTTTACTAGAAACAGTTGATTTTAAGGAAATTGAGATATATAATAATTCTTTTATGATATATGTGTAGGAAGTAGTTGAACTGGAATTAAATTCATATGTATTATTCTAAAGTTCTTGCTAAGTACACTAATATTCATTAATGTGTAGCATATTGGGCTTTTGAAACTTATGATACATTGAATTTTTTAGGGCACATTAAGAAGTCTAGATACTGAAAAATAAAAATAATACTGAAGGCTCACTGTGAAAATGGCAGTTCAGTAGGAAAGTTGCATTGGCATGCACCCCAAATCTTGTTTAAGATGCTGTTTCTCATCTTAGGTGGAAATAGCCAGCATAATCTCTAGGATGGGGTCACAACAGCCTGAGCTCCTGCTTGAGTCAATCCATGGATTTTTTTCTAAGATAATATGTCACCTGTCATTTTCCCCTGGAATCTTAGGACTTTGTGCTCAGTTATTTTTGTTTGTTGACCTACTCTGTGGTTAAAGCTACTTCTTTTGCCTAGTGTACTATCCTATCCTGGAATCTCTCTTTCCTTTGGTAATTGAGTCCAACATATATCTGATTACAGCCTCAAAAATGATGATTGGAATCAAAATCTTTCCAAGGTACATGGAATTAATGATTTTGGTACGTCCTGGGATCACCTCCCATAGCATGGAGTGATTTTAATAGGAATCTCAGAAGTAACACTGTTAATTCTACAGCATTTCACATACCCAGAGGCTTGTTTCTTGGGGAATGTACTTTGTATCTCAGCCTGAATCCTGCCTTCCTGTAGCACATCAAAGCAACTGAACATATTTTGAGTTTTGGTGAAACTGTCACTCATTCAAGTTCTGTCTGGGAGATACATGTTTTTCTTTTGCTTATTTGAGTACAGTTGACACACAATATTATATTAGTTTCGGATGTACAATATATGAACTCAACATTTTGTATACATTATGCTATGCTCACCACAAGTGTAGCTACCATCTGTAACCATGCAATGCTATTATAATATCATTGACTATATTCCCTGTGCTGTGCCTTTTATTCCTATCATGTATTCATTCCATAACTGGTAGCCTGTATCTCTCATTCTGTTCACCCATTTTGCCCATCCCCCCAGTAAAACATCCTTTTTTTCTCTGTATACGTAGGTCTAATTCTGTCTTTTGTTTGTTTAATCATTTGTTTTGTTTTTTAGATTCCACATGTAAATGAAATCATACAGTGTTTTTCTTTCTCTGACTGATTTGTTTCACTTAGCATAATACCCTCTAAGTCTAATCATGTAATTGCAAATGGAAAATCTCATTCTTTTTTATAGTTGAATAATACCCTATTTCATGTATGTACCACATCTTCTTTATCCATTCTCTACTGATAGACACAGGTTGGCTATTATAAATAATGCTACAGTAAACATATGGGCATATAACTTCAAATTTGTGTTTTCATTTTCTTTGGGCAAATACCAACTAGTGGAATTTTGGGTTGTAAGGTGTATCTATGCTTAGTTTTTTGAGGGAATTCCTTACTGTTTTCCACAGTGGCTTCACCAATTTACATTTCCACCAGAAGTACCCGAGAGTCCCTTTTCCTCCACATCCTTGCCAACACTTGTTATTTATTGTCTTTTTGATTTTAGCCATTCTGACAGGGTGAATTGATATCCCATTGTGGTTTTGGATTTGTATTTCCCTGATGTTAAGTGATGGTGAGCATCTTTTCATGTGTTTGTTGGCCATGTGTATGTCTTTTTTAGGAAAAAATGTATATTCAGTTCCTCTGCTTATTTTTTAATTGGATTGCTTGCAGTTTTTTTCATGTTAAGTCATATACTTTTTTTTTTTTTTTTTTTTTTTTTTTTTAGTTTGACAGAGATTACAAGTAGGCAGAGAGGCAGGCAGAGAGAAGAAGGGAAGCAGGCTCCCTGAGCTTTACATATTTTGGATATTAACCCCTTATCAGATATATCATTCACAAAAAATCTTTCCATAGGATGCCTTTTAGTTCTGTTGGTGGTTTCCTTCACTGTGCAAAATGTTTTTATTTTGATGTAGTCCCAATAGTTTAGTTTTGCTTTTGTTTCCTTGCCTGAGGAGACATATCTAGAAAAAAGTTGTGATGGCTGATGTCAAAGAAGTTACTGTCTGTTCTCTTTTAGGACTTTTATGGTTTCAGGTCTCACATCTTGGTCCTTCTTCCATTTTTAGTTTTATTTTTATGTATAAACTGCATTTTGATGAGAAAAGAAGTTTAAGAGACATTAGAAATGCAGAATATTCCTAATTTTTTTCTTAAATGAACAGTGAAAAGACTCTAAATGCCATATTGTGGTTGTCTCTGGATGACGGGATATATTGGGTTCTGTTTTGTCTTTTTTTTTTTTAAAGATTTGTTTATTTGAGAGAGAGAGAGAGAGAGAGAGAGAGAGCCTGAGTGGGGACAGAGGGAGAAGGGAGGAGCAGACTTCCCACTGAGCGGGGAGCCTGATAAGGGGCTCAATCCCAAAACCCTGGAATCATGACCTGAGCCAAAAGCACACACTTAAACAACTGAGCCACCCAGGTGTCCTGTATGTTGAGGGATTAAAAAAAAAATATTTTTTAGATGTACTTTCTTGTAATTTGCAGTTTTTATTTATTTATTATTTTTTTTTTAAAGATTTTTACTTATTTATTTGACAGAGATCACAAGTAGTCAGAAAGGCAGGCAGGTGGTGGAGGGGAGGGGAACAGGCTCCCTGGTGAGCAGAGAGCCCAATGTGAGACTTGATCCCAGGACCCTGGGATCATGACCTGAGCCTAAGGCAGAGGCTTAACCCACTGAGCCACCCAGGTACCCCTTTGTACTTTTTCTATAAAAACTTTGTATTGCTTGTAAAATCAGAGGAAAAAAGATAAAGTTTATAAAATTGGAGAAAATGTTACTTAAATACCTTGGCCTTTTATATGATTTTTTGTTTTATGACCTCAGTAGGAAGGATATGGGACAAACTGTAGCCGTGGTAGTGTCCACTGGTTTCTTCCCTTTGGTTCTGAGCACAAATACTCAGAGCAATTTTTTTTTTCTTTCAATTCTGGACACATTTTTTCTTAATAATGTTCATAATTCCATATTCATCTTCTTATTAATGATTCCTTTCAACATGGAAGGTTCCCTTTTGATGTCTTCGGTAGTAATTTTCAGGGAATTCTTGTTTTATTTGCTAGCTAAGACCGGGATCAATATTTTTTATGCTTTTCATTATTGTCTGTCATTTAAAAAGTATGTAGCTTAATTAAATTGAATATAAATTGCCTTCAGTGTTTTCTAGAGGTTCCATATCCCAAAAAAGAACTTGAATTCAAAATGTACTAAAATTTCTATTTTTACTTGCTGTTTCTTTATATCCTGAAATTAGCCTATTCTTGTTTGTCAAACATAATTTACCTGTGTGTTAGGAGTCCCCAAACCACCCCCAAGTTCAGTGATGCACTGGGAGGACTCATAAGACCCAGCATATAGTTGTGCTCACAGCTGTGATTACAATGAAAAGATAGAAAGCATAGTCAGCCAAGCAAAAAAGGATTGGGAACAAGTTTTGGAGGAAACCAGGGGCAAACTTCCAGAGTCCTTTCCTAGTGGGGGATCACACAGCACTCCTTATGACCCCTGGAACCAGTTGTGACAGTACCTGTGAAATGTTGCCAACCAGAGAAGCTTGTCAGAGAATTGGTGCCTACAGTTTTTACTTGGAACTAATCATGTATATGGCACCCTTTCTGCCTAGCACGTGCCAAAATTTCAGACTCCTGGAAGGGAAGCAAGCATTAACCATACCGTTTGTACTGTACAAACAGTACAGGCACAGTCAGTCACTCTTACTAGAGAATGGGTGGAACTCCTGAAATTCAAGTTGTCAGACAACTACCAGGGCCAACCTTCTAAGCAGGATTTTCAGTGAATAGCAGTCCCAGGCCTGTGGTGTGAACTCCTTTCTACACAATGTGGGATAAAAAGCTAGAAATACCCATTTACACCTAAGGCAAAATTGAATTTGCTAGAGTAAAGAATGGCCCCACTGTGTGCATTAACCTCTGTGAGAGTTACTTTGGACATCTTCCCCTTAGCTCATTTTTCACCTCTTGCAAAGTGCGCTGGTACTTTGCACTTTAGAATTCTGTGATCCTAGGGGCACCTGGGTGGCTTAGTCGGTTAAGCATCTGCCTTCGACTTGGGTCATGATCCCAGGCCTGCTTGTGTTCTCACTCTCTCACTTTCTCGATCCACCCCCCTCTCTGTCTCAATAAACAAATAAATAAAAATCTCAAGAAGAAAAGAATTCTGTGATCCTGTATGTTTTCTGATACTTTATATGTCAGGGACTAAAACTGTAGTCCACATGCCATAGAGTTATATGAAGACTGTCTTAGAAGTCCAGTGTAGTGATAGTTCTGAGTCAAGTAAGTACGAAACTCTCAACTTTTGCATGTACTCTCTCTTTAGATTGATCTGTAGGAGAATGAGTGTTGGAATGGGCTACTGGTTCTCTTTTCCCCTACTGTTTTTGCTTTATAGAATAATTGCATTACTTTCAAGTAGATAAACAAAGGTATAGTCATCTTAAGAGAGCAAGACAAAGACAGATTAGGTGATAAATACTGAAGTAAATAGCACACTATTTAATCTAGGCATTAATTTATTGAGAAAGTTGTGACCTTATCTACTAGCTGCCAATTAAATCCCATGGTCTTCTCTTCCTTGGTCCATAGCTTTGGTCCACATAATCCAATATCCCTTGCAGGTTGGAGCTCAGCTAAAGCTACTATGGGAGCAAAAGTGATGGATATCACTCCCAAGTTTGGTTTCTTAATACTCCCATATATTGTCTTCCTTATGGTTTCTGGAATGGAGTTGACTCAGATTGAGACCCTAGAACCTAAATGTTGAATTGATAGCACTTTTGTCTCTGAATGATTGTGGAGAAATTCTACCCCACTGAACTATTTGCCAGCCTGATACTTTTAAGTGAGTCAGAAATGAATTTCTATTAAGGTATTGTATAGTGGGGGCCTATATTTTACTCTATATACTCTTTGTTATCTCTTAGAATCTAGAAATGAGACGCTTGATAAGGGAATACATATTAATATATTTGTTTTATTTTAAAAATGAATTTGACTTATTCTGAGAGAAAATAAAATAGTTTTGGCCGATTGGTTTGATAATGATGGTTACCTTTGTCCATTGGGTTATATATGTATATACATATATACCAGATACTTAACATAAATTATATTTAATCTGCAGTCTCAAAGGTTTGATAAAATATATTTAAAACATATATAATTATAACTTGGAATTCTATGTTGGAAAATAATACCCCTTAATTTTTTTAATCCTCAAATAAATGTATAAGGTTTAACTTTAACATATGCAAAAGTCTTTTGGGGAAATATAAGCAAAAACATTTGAAGACTACAACTATATAAGGACGACTGCTAATAGGTAGTTTAAACGAGTCTTTGTTGACCTGATTAATAAATAGGCAGTTAGTTATTCACTTGTGTAAATGAGTTAAATGTCCAGGGCAAACCTAAAGCAAACGACAGAGACTAATGCTACAGCTTGAACAACTTCTGCTATTATAACTTTTCCAAATTACCCTCTTAAAATATTTGTAGATCTCATCAGGCAGGTGAATAGAAAGGTTGAGTAATTGATCTTCTTGTAAGAAAAGTGTATGCGTAGTGGGATTACTTCACTTAGTGCTGCCAGTAAACCTGCAATTTTATTGTTCCTTCTCCTTTCCTGAATCTCTTTTATGTGCTGAAGAGACACATAGATATGGGATGGACCTCGGGACCTGGGCCAAATGTTTGTAGGGAAAAAATTGAAGAATAACTCTATGACTAAAGTGCTAAGGGAAGGACTTAGTCTAACAATGCAATTCCCTAAATTTATGGTTTGGGAAGGCTGATGCCTATAGGGTTTTAAATAAGGTTTTAAGGGAAACATTCCTACTTGTGCCCCGTACAACACACCAAACCCACTGCAAGTAAGGAACAACAGAGGGAAACCTGAGCATATATCCTCTATGCAGATATGTAAAAGATCAGAGGAAATCATCAGCTCTCACAGGTGGTACTGCCCCAGTGACTGAAAGCATCTCCAGGAGTATATCCCTGGCATTCATCCACTTTGAAGATGTTGACAACCATAAATGCCAGAATCACACGTGACATTTCTGTTGAAAAACATTGAACACGGGGCGCCTGGGTGGCTCAGTAGGTTAGGCCTCTGCCTTTGGCTCAGGTCATGATCTCAGGGACCTGGGATCAAGCCCTGCATTGGGCTCTCTGCTCAGCAGGGAGCCTGCTTCCCTCCCTCTCTGCCGGCCTCTGTGCCTACTTGTGGTCTCTCTCTGTCAAATAAATAAATAAAATCTTTAAAAAAAAAATTGAACACACCCCACGGCCCAGAGCCTGCAGGGGTAATGGGGAAATCTGGGAAGTAGGATAATTGCTTTCATGAGGAAATATGATGGAAATTTGATGAGGAAATATGAGGAAATATGATGGAAATATTCCATATTGATGGAAGAAATCCTTTGGGTTTCCGGTGTCTGCAAAACAAGTGTTTAAAGTTCTGGAGAGGAGTTCAGAGAGGCAATCAGTAGAAGGTAGGCCAAGTACTAATAAGGAATGGCTTTGTATTACTTCAGAAACTCAAGGGATAAGGTGAATATTCCAAATTTCTTGCACTCGTTTAGAGATTTTGATCCAATTTAGAGATTGGATAAGGGCAGGAGTGAAAGAGCTAATTACTGGCTAAAGAGACTTTTTAGGAAGGTGTCTGGGTAGATGATGTTGAAACATCAGGTACCTTTCACTTGGCTTGACTCTTCTCCCTGTGAATGGTATCATGGTGGATCTGAGAATGGAGTCATCAAAGAAATACTCCAGAGACTTCCTTCTCTGGAAGTTCTGTCTGTCCTCCAGAGCAGAGACTTAGCCTGTTTGTCTTTGCATCACTAGAGCCTCAGGTGGGGAATGAGTCCATACCCAGAAAAGGTTTACATGATGAATGAATGGATCAGTTAGAAGATTTCCCTGCCACCCTTGTCTACTAGAATAGCATAGAGGGACTCAGACGAACACTCCATTAGGAATAGTATGTGCTCACCTATGTTTATTTCAGGATCCCTAACAGTTAAGATTCAGGAGGAGTTAAGAGGAGACCCAGTCAGGCATTGTTACTGATACTGTGATCAATGTAAGACACCAGGGGCAAAGGCATCCCATTTAAAGTGACTCCATAAATGTTCACTGGTTCTTTCAGAGCCTTGCAGTTTGGGTCCTCTCTGAGGTTGATGATGGAAGGGACAGTGCTTCTCTTATATCCCTTTGCAGAGGCAGAGCTTTGACTGCTTCCTGCCTGTGAGTCCCAGCATGCCTCCAGAGACTGCAGGCAGTCCTTTTCCTGTGAGAGTGTGCTTTGCTCTTGTAACCAGTATTGTCTGCTGACTTGACACTTCATCTCGAGACTGCTGGGTTGTCACACTCTGCTCCGGATCTCACACTGCTTCAGAGCCACTTCCTTGTGGGCAGGATGATCTACAGGGACTAAAAAACGAAACAGGCAATTTTGTCAAGCATTTGCAGTAGCAAAACAGCTGACAATAGGGGCTTATGTCTTTGTTCAACAGAATGAATGATCAAGTTGTATGCAATAAAAGGAAATTGTCAGATTTAAGAGAAGTGATAAAATATAGCACCAAACATTAGAGGCTTTTCCCTTATTTAATATTTATGTTCCTTGCCATTGTTAGGGTGCAGTCTCAAGCAGGGATGAGACCTGCAGTTCCCTATTGTGTATTTTCCTGAAGAAGTGAGGACAGATTAATTATTTATCAAGTAAGTGAAGTTCTGTCAGTTCACCAGCCTACAAGTACTCAACAGTTCAAGAATATTTTCCCCCCATTCTGAGTCAGTGTTTTGTGTTTGTTCATATGTATATATTTATATAATGCACACACACACACATAAAAATATATGTATTTAGTATGTGTGGATATATGTATATCAAGGGAAAGGGGTTGGTGATATTTACTCTGGCTGTGTCTTTACCTTAGCTCAGAATCATTAGAAAGTCTAGATTAACATTTCTGTGCAAAGGTTAGAATACCAGGAGGGATCTTCTTGTCCTAGTTCTGCTGCTGTCTGTTAGACTGAAGGCAAGATACTTAACCTCTAGGTGTCTATTATTATTTGCTACCTATAAAATGATATAATCATTTCTAACATCCAAAGACATAAGGAATCTTGAATTATCACATGCAAAGTGCCCAAGGCAAATGGAGGTTAAGTTACTCAGGAGACAAAGTAGTATTGTTTAAACACTAATATTGTTAGATTATGTCTCTTCCTTATTATCCCTTCTCTCAAAGGAAAGATAGGAGAGGTCTTTCTACTGTACCTCTATGGGAATTTGAGTCCAGGTCAGTAAGGGGTTTTTCAACTGGGAAGAGGGTTGAATGAGTAAAAGCATTGTGTCGAGACAGCACTAAAAAGCCTTAAAGAATTACAGGAAGGATTCAACGGGCAGCCCATGGTATAGCCATAGCAAAAAGTTACTCAGATCATCCCCTTTAGGTCCCTATAATCAAGTGCCTAGGGAAGACATGCTCTAAGTGACCCAAGCATTCAGTGCCATGAGCATTTTAGTGAAAATAAGCTTAATGGAGTTAGTTGGTTTCTTCTAATGTACTGGGGAATGTAGGGAAAGAAAATAAGGAGCATGGGGCTTTTAATTTAATGTCAGTGGTAATGATCTGTGTTCTACTAAACTGAAGCTTTACCCTGCGTGATGCTACCATCTGGGAGAATGGCATGATTCTGATAGAACTTGCTCCCTCAGCAAAGATCCCATACTAAAGAAGGCCCAGAGCAGAGTCACAACCAACATTCAGCATGAGCAAGAAACACACTGGTGTCGTTAGCCACTGAGGTTTTGGAGATTGTTGCTACTGGAGCATGAAAAGTAATAATATAAAGTCTGTTATTATATGCTTTTGGAAAATGCTCCCATAATGTCCTATAGTAGAGCATAATGGACTTGTTCTTTAATAGTTGTTCCAAGAATTGATTATGTCCTAATTCAGGTCTCCTAACCATTCATGAAGCTGCTACCATAAATATTACCCAGTACACATAGTGTGTATTTTAAATAACCATTCCACTTTGCACTGTGTGATATTGGTGAAGATTCTGAAATGCTCTGTGCCTCAGTTTCTTTATCTGTAAAATCAAAATACTGTTGTTGCCTGTCCCTTGGAGTTCAGAGGATTAAGTGAATATGTAACATCTTCAAAGCAGTATCTGACATGTAGTAAATATTTACTAAATTTATCTGTAAATATTTAATGAGTGCTTACCATGTTCTATGTCCTGAGCAGTTACTTATAAGGGGTGATACTTAAGGGCTTATAAACATGGATGAACGCATACTGGTTCCAATGTTCTTGGAGTTCATAGGTCTAGGTAGAGAGATATGTAAAAAAATGATTAATTATGAAGAGTGCAGTACTACAAGAATATCTATCAGGGAGACTAAGCTAATTTTGAGGGTCAAGAACGGATGGGCCTGAAGGAATGACATTTAAGAGCTAGAAGACGTGTAGGTATAGCCATGATAAAGGTGGAGTTAGAGGGAGTTATGCAGGTAAAGGAAGTGGTGTATTCAAGAGCCCTGAAGAGGAGAGCAGCTAGGCACATCAGTGAACTGAAAGAAGCCAGCGGGGCAGGAGCAGTGGAGGAGCTGGGGCCAAACAGAGTGAGGCAGAAGCCCTGGAGCAATGTGGCAGAGGAGGGCACCAGGGCCTTCATGGGCATCCTGGCCATGGTTGTGTGACCCTCGACAAAGACTTCTCTTCTTCAGGTCTCAGTTTCCTCATTTCTAAGATAAGTGATCCTTTCAGTTCCAAAATTAATATTCTAGGATTTTCTTGCCTTTTCCTTCCTTTGTTTCAAAGAGCCAATGAGGCTGTACCAAAAGTTGTTTCTAACAAACTCTAATTGTACAGAGAGAACTAAGAGGAACAACCAAAAGGAAGAGAAGAATAGATTCTTTCTGGTCTTATGCTTAACCTGACTTTTATGCTATAAAATGTGGAGTCATCCTGGCTGACCCTTGAGCAGCTCTGGGTCCCCAGATGACATTTAATCTTGCTTAAGGGTGGCATCATAGTGAAAGCTCCTGCTAGACGCAGAAAGGCAGGAGTTAGGGTTATGGTCCCATGTCCGTCCTCTGCTCATAGGAGTTTGGGCTTTTAAAAACTTTTTCTCTTGTGTTTTTCTTCTCAGACTGCATGGTGAGATAATTTTAGCATTTATAGATAACGGTACTCCCCACTGAGTTTATATGTTAACCCCTCCTGAAGTGAATGGAGCATGTGGTGGAAGAACTTCTTTTTTTTCTTTTTTCTTTCTTTATTTTTCATTTTAAAAACTTGTTTATCTCTAGTACATTTGAATCCCAGAGCAAGCAGGAGAAGTTTTAAAAATTGGTAGATACTTCTGTATTTTGAAACTCCACTAGCCCTAATTGTGAATTTCTGAGTTAGACCACACAGGATTTTGGTTGTGAGTCCTAGGTACATTGATTGCTGCAACAGTAGCACCAGAATAGTATTACTCTGTTGAGTAAGTATGCCCTCTGTCACAGAGGGGAATAATGATCCACATTTTGTGCTGTGTTCTCAATGGAATCTTTCTGGAAACATGAGGCTGGGGAAGACCATGGAATTGGGAGAGTCCATGCTGTGACAGGTTGCTCTAAGAGAGATGCCCACCATCCTCTCAGTTCTAGTGCCTCCTACCCCACCTGCCACACTGCCCTTGTGAAGTCAGCACTATGCTGGGCTCCACCCTGTTCAGCCCTGTTTCCTGTCTGAGCTGCTGTCAGAGTGCTCTTCGCCTTGGGTAACTGTAGGTGCCACCAGGAGTGGATTATGGACTACAGGATCATCTGGCAGGTACCTTTGAACTGGTGCGCCTATCCTGAGTACCTTCATAAGGATAGGTACAAGGATAATTCATACTTTCCCCTAAAGTTCATCTGCCTACAAACAGGCCTACAGTCTACAGGGTGTCCTGGCCTCCTGCCCTTCAGTCAGTCTCCCACTTAACTCACCCCCATCTCTAATTGCATGGTGGGATCTTGTTCCTGCTCCAAGTTGGAAGACCTCTGCCATGCTAAGCAGAGGAAGGGTACAAAATACTGGTCTTAATAAGTAAAGTTGCAAAGGTAATGAATGTACTGACAGGGTGACATGTATTTATTTGCTATTCAGATGGTTCTTTTCCTTTACTTTGGACGAAACTGAAGGAATACCCAGAGGATGTTAGTTACTGGATTGTGCTAGATGGTGTCTGGTATGCATCTGGGCATCTGACTTGGAAGAAATTCAAAATCATCGAGGGATATTGCTGCAACAAAATTCCTGCAGTGCTACTTGTTATGTGAATGCTTTTTTTAAAGAAGAAAAATACAGTTAAATTGACACTTGAAACTTGTCTCATTCTAGCGATGTGTGAAATATATTTACATAAGCTAATTTTTAAAATCTTCTTTTGTTTATCTGGTTAAGAGATGTATTTCCGGGGCGCCTGGGTGGCTCAGTGGGTTAAAGCCTCTGCCTTTGGTTCAGGTCATGATCTCAGGGTCCTGGGATCGAGCCCTACATCAGGCTCTCTGCTTGGCGGGGAGCCTGCTTCCCCCTCTCTCTCTGCCTGCCTCTCTGCCTACTTGTGATCTCTCTCTCTGTGTCAAATAAATAAAATCTTTAAAAACAGAAAAAGAGATGTATTTCCAAAAAAATACTATTTTAAATAATTACCATTATTTATACATAGCTTTTAGTTACAATTTTTTATAGTGTAATCATTAAACTCAGAAGGTTTTTTTCTTATCTTAGAGCCTTATCAGAGGAAAATTAACTGAAATTTCAACTAATCTGCATATTTTTATTATACAGAGGATTATGGTAGAATGGTCAATAAAGGAGGTTTTAAGCACAAAAATATCACCAGATAAAATTCTGTGAAGAAAGTACAATATAGGCAATGGAAGCTGAAAGGGAAGAAGGAATGCTATAAAACCTGTTAAAGAAGCACCTGTTCTTTTACGTTTCTTCAAGGGTGGTAGTGGTAGAGGTATCAAATCACTGTGGTATTTAGAGATAATTTTTTAAATTTAGAGATAATTTTTAAAAATTATTTATTTTTTATTATGTTAGTCACCATACAGTACATCATTAGGTTTTTTTTTTTTTTTCATCATTAGTTTTCGATGTCGTGTTTCATGATTCATGATTGCAAATAATACCCAGTGCTCCATGCAATACATGCCCTCCTTGATACCCATCACTGGGCTCACCCACCCTCCCACTCCGTCCCTTCTAAAACCTTCAGTTTGTCTCCTGGAGTCCATAGGCTCTCATGGTTCATCTCCCCCTCTGATTTCCCCCTTCCTTCTCCTAATGTCCTTCATGCTATTCCTTATGTTCCACAAATAAGTGAAACCATGTGATAATTGACTTTTTCTGGTTGACTTATTTCACTCAGCATAATATCCTCCAATCCCATCCATGTTGATGCAAAAGCTGGGTATTCTTCCTTTCTGATTCCTTTATATATATGGACCACATCTTCTTTATCCATTAGTCTGTTGAAGGACATCTCAGCTCTTTCCACAGTTTGGCTATTGTGGACATTGTTGCTATGAACACTGGTTTGCATGTGGCCTGTCTTTTCACTACAACTGTATCTTTGGGATACAAAAATAGTAGTGTAATTGCAGGGTCATAGGGTAGCTCAGAGAGCACATGAGCAGAGGAAGGGGCAGAAAGAGAGGGAGACAAGCAGACTCCCTGCTTGAGCAGGGAGCCCAACATGGGGCTTGATCCCATGACCCTGAGATTGTGACCTGAGCTGCAACCAAGTCAGATGCTTAACCAAGTAAGCCAACCAGGCACCCCATGATATGTATTTTGTTTCTAAATGTCAATGTTTAATACACAAGAATTATGACTTTTATAATGATTTAAAGTTATAAGAAATTTTATGTGTCTACTTAAAATTGTACAACGGAGCACATAGATTTTCAAAGTTCTATCTGCTTTTAGTTTGTGAAGGAGGCAGGTTTGGGATGTTACAGTGATTTCCAATTCTGGCTTGGGAGTGCATATGAACAATACAGATTTCTGAGCTCCTGTTTAGACTTATGAATCAAAAATTACCTTACATGATTCCCTGATTGCCAGCGGATCCTAGGACCTGTCTTTGGCTCCCTTGTATCCACTTGCTTCTACTTAAAGGCCTGAAGCCCCTGCTCACTGCTTCTGGGAAGGACTCATGAAGCAGTGGGTGACAGACCACTGTGTAGGTGGTGCCATGACATTCAGGCGGGAAGAAAACAAGAAGCCATAAGTTCCTGATGTGTCAAGAGTGGAATGGTTACCTAGAACAAAGCTGTTTTGTCCATTCACTTTAGGGGAGGTTCACATCCTATCCAAAAATGATCTTTGCATACATAACTCATCCTAAATGGCATTTTAAAAAAAAAAAATTATTTATTTATTTGATAGAGAGAGACACAGCTGGAGAGGGAACACAAGCAGAGAGTGGGGAGACGGAGAAGCAGGCTTCCCGCCAAGTATGGATTCCAATGCAAGGCTCAATCCCAGGACCGTGGGATCATGACCTGAGCCAAAGGCAGACACTTAACACCTGAGCCACCCAGGCACCCCAAATGGCATTTTTGAGCTCCTCTTCAAGAACTTTCAGTTCTTTATTGTAGTTTTTTAGACTTATTAATCAGGATTAATATTGGTCCAAGATCTACCTGGGATCAGTCAGGTAACATTTAATTGAAAATTATTTGACTTCCAGAATTTGAGTCCATCAGATAATTGTACACAGTCAGTGATTTCTAGCCATCCTTCTGGATCTTTTGATCATAAAACATTTCCTCAGGATATGAGATGTGGCTATTATTAGGCAGTAGGAAATAGTCTGAAGGGTTTGATTTAATGGGCTAAATTTGCTACACATTGCTAGAGGTGCATTGTCTTTCTCTGTTCTTTCTTTTATGTGAGAAATTTGTTGCCATTTCCTGTGTCTCAACAAGATAAATGAACTAATTTAAAATATTTTCCACGCTTCATCTGTCCACTCCACAAGCTGTCAATGGGCTTGGATTGGGAGCTTGCATGCCAGCAGTCCTCAGCCAGGAGTATTGTTATTATGAAAAAAGAATGTCGTTTCCATAGCAGCTTGGACTGCCTTTCCAAGTGTGCTTTCACATTCTTGCAGGATCTGGTAAGAAAGTCGATATTTGGTCAAGCTTTCTGAAGCACGTTTGCTTGGCTTAAATGAAGTCATTACATTTCTTTCTTTTTTTAATTAAAGAGGTGGAAGAAAGTTTTCAAGAATCAATGAAGGGAGAAATTTTAATGAGTTAAAAATCAAAACAGAAAGGAAGAATAAAAATATTAGAGTTATTAAAATTTGAAATTGTAAAAATTAAAATTGGAAAAAGTTGCTATTTGTCTTCAAGATAATGATTATAATTTTACATGTTTTACCAATTAAATAATTTAAAAATATCATGGAGTTTCACAGGTTTATTATTTTTTACAGTTACTCAAATTTGTTATATATTCCTTCATAACACATTTAAAGGAAAAATTTTATACAGAACATCACAGTGGCACACAACTGTAAGGCATTTTCATCCTCTTTTGCATCAGGATCAAGTTCTTCACAGTATTTACTTACTGGTATGTGTAGAGGAGGCAGAGCAAAGAAGTGATAAGTTGGAGACCATTTTTACTGTTTCTGAGATAGTACAGACGGGTTCCTTTTGGATTTTCTGAACTTTTTTCTACCTAATAATACATTTTAATGAGTCTTTGGGGGAAGTCATAACTTTACTACATTGCTTATCGCAGCCGCCTGCTCACATGACAGTACTCTTGTGAGGTATAATATTAAAATCATCTCTGGCTAAAAGTGGATTTTGGCTTTTAGCCTAACACTGAGCAAATAACCTTTCTAGTCCAAGTTAAATGTTCCCATAAGCTCCTTAAAACCAAATTTTCCTTGTTAAAAAAAAGTTACTGAATATAATTCCCAAAGGGTAGGGTATGGAAGCTATATAAATTAGATTTAAAAAAAAAATCCTTCCTGTATTTTGCTGGCTTGGCCTTTTTTTGATATTTGATGGGTACTTCTTTGCTAGGTTTGACATGAGAGGTCAGAATTCTCCCAAGGAAGGTTGATGGTCCAGTTAGATGGGTTCAGTTCTGTAGTTTGAACTGTGACTTAAAGTAGAATGCCGATTCCTGCCACCCAGTGCTGGTGCCTTCCTGGAGAATCTTGGCAGAATCTATATGAAGCCCCATCTTTGTACTTGAGTGTGACCCTTTTTGCTGACCAGAACTCTGAACCTCCAGCTCCCTCGTAACACAAGGCCAGGCTTTCTGTGGCTTCCCAGTAGGTCAGCCTTAAGGTAGATGAAAATTTGATAGATGCACTTATAACCTCTTCCGAGCTTTCTGTGGGAACTTTGACAAGTACATTCTTTCTCCTAAATATTTTAACACACAGCCTTTAAAATGACATTTACCTCTTCTAGGACCATTTTGACAGTGGCATGTAGTAGTTTTATTTTTATTTTATTTGAAAACATCATTTGGGGTTTTATAGAAAAAATAAAATATTTATCTCTACAGCTTGTTATCAGCAAGGAGGATAGGCATTCTTGGACGGATGGAAGGTTTATTGGTAGAAAGAGTCAAGAAGCTATTTTGTGATAAAGGATTTCTTTGCATTTTTCCCTCTAGTCAAGAAAATTGCTTGTGGGTTCTTGCTTTAAAAAAATAATAATCCCTCTGGTGCTGCTTTTAATTTGATCAGGTTTAAAATGTTTTCAGAAGGGTTAAGCTTCCTTTGCATTAGTGGCTGGTATGATCAAATGAAGGAATGGTTTTGGAACAGGCTACATTTTTTTTATGAGGCTGTTCGGTCTTTCTACAAAAGGTGCAGTATAGTGGACCAGTGAAAACAATAGCACAATTTTTTTTTTTAAGATTTTATTTATTCATTTGACAGAGAGAGATCACGGTAGACAGAGAGGCAGGCAGAGAGAGAGAGGGAAGCAGGCTCCCTGCTGAGCAGAGAGCCCGATGCGGGACTCGATCCCAGGATCCTGAGATCATGACCTGAGCCAAAGGCAGCGGCTTAATCCAGGCGCCCAATAGCACCATTTTTTTACATGACTTTGAGGTATGCTGTGTATCCCCTTTCCACTGACAGATTTGACTCATGTAAGAATTTATGTTTTCTTTATATATGCCCAGCATACCCAACTGCCACTTTCCAAAAAATAGGCATATACCACAATATCAACCCACTGTTATGATTTCTCATATATGGCTACTGATAATTACACTTTACCTGTCAGGGGAAAGATTAATTGTGTATCTTGTTCTTGTTCATGAGGTAAAAGTTTGCAAGGTAAAATATAGTCCTGGTAGGGCTAAAAGCATCTTATGAGCAGGTGGACCGAGTTGTGAAAAGACCATCATGAAGCCTAAAACCTGGGGGGAGGAAACCCCAAAACTTCCACTGTATGGGGGCTCTACTTTTAAACCAATTCTCTGCTGAGTTCATGAATATTTCAAGTGGACCTGAACAGGTAACTCTTTCTGGTTTTCAGTAGAAGCTTTCAGTCTGTCACTTTTGTAGGAATGGCTTTAACCTAATACAAACCTGAATCCACACCAGAGAAATAGGAAAACCCTGTATGACACTTTGTCAAACTTCACACAAGTCTAATCATAGAAGAGGATAATTTTTCCACCCTAATAATATAGATGTTTTGTTTTGTTTAACTGAAAAACTTAAAATCATTTAAAGGAAGAGTTTTTCCCTTCTAGAGGAAGGAGGAATACACACTCCCTATTCTTTTTTTTTTTTCTTTTAAAGATTTTATTTATTAATTTGACAGAGAGAAATCACAAGTAGACAGAGAGGCAGCCAGAGAGAGAGAGAGAGGGAAGCAGGCTCCCTGCTGAGCAGAGAGCCCGATGCGGGACTCAATCCCAGGACCCTGAGATCATGACCTGAGCTGAAGGCAGCGGCTTAACCCACTGAGCCACTCAGGCGCCCCCACACTCCCTATTCTTGAACAAGGGTCTGTGAGCCTAGATATTTAGCTTCTTATATTTTGATGAGTGATAGATACATACTGAAGTAGATACATGATATTAGTAACCCTGCTTTAAAAAATAACTTACTAAACATGGCTATAGCAGAAAAAAATGAAAATACTTCAAAGTCCTAGATTCAGACCCTGAATCTGGTAAAGGGTTGCCTCCCCTCTCCTTCTGATTCATAAAAATAAATCTGAAAAACATACACTGGTAATAAAGAGTTAAGCTGTGGTCATCACACCTGCCATTGAAATGAGAAGCTGGGACTGAAGAATGAACATATCAACTCACACCTGGGAAGATGTTGGCCGGAAAAAAAATCACGTAGCTCTGAGTGAGGCCAGACCCAACAAGGGGACTTGGTAGAGATGAATTTGAGAAGAGCTGTTTATGCTTGTTCTGCCATAGGGGCTCCAGCCTCAGGTCAGCAAATGCTGCTACACTCTTTGTGAAGATTTGTTTAAAAATCATTATCTTTTGTTCCTTGATGGTCCACTCCCTTGATAAACAGTGTGATTTGATTTTCTGCCCCATTTGTGTTGTATACCAAGTGCTTGTGGCTTTTGCTTTGGCAACCTGAAAGGAACTAACATATCACCACATTCTATTTCTTCCCACACATCTTTTAAAGAAAATAGTAACAATGGGCATTTTGTAACCTTTTATGTTTAGAGGGCACTTCTGTACCCATTATCCTATTAATCCCTGCTGAGATCCTGACAAGTCTAGCTGTAGAAACTGAGGCTTAGAGGCACAGGGGAGCCCACTCAAGATCGCTCCTCCTTAATGGGAGAGCTGGAACTCAAACTCCAATCCCGGGCCAGTGCCTCTAATCTGGCAGGTAGAGGTAAGAAGTTTGCATTAGCCTGAAAATTGCTCAAATACCAGCAAGCATTATGAGCCCCAAATCTTACTTTATTACAAAAAAAAAAAAACCCAAAAAACAAAAAAAAACAAAGCAAACAACAACAACAACAACAACAACAAAAATGGGAGTCCTTGAACTCTTCTGTTTTCCTCATTTTGTATTAATCTGATCAGGGCCCATGAAAAGGACTCCAAAGAAGAATGTTTTTTCTTTGTAACTTACCACTGAAAAGTACCACTTTGGCCTCAAAATTGTAGCACCAAAACATGGATGTACATATGTTGAGACAAAGCAGTTCATATTTTACCACTTTGAAGCTTGACGGACCTCTGTTGCACAGAGGAGCAAAGGGTCTCTTTCTTTCACATAGGTGTGCACACGAGAGAAATGGAAGCATGTGCATTCCCGGAGAGACCGCATCATCTTCATGTTTTAAGAAAGTAATGTGAATGATAAAAGACCACACTTGAGTTTTACGATTGCCAATGAACCATAATATAAGCAGTGAGTGTCTTTTAGAGTATGAACACGTTCTTTCACACATCTGCTTGGGTAATTCATTGTTCTGTTTGATAGGTTCTCACAAAAATGGAATTTTTAAATATTGAGAAATCCATTAAGAGATGGAAGGAGAATAAAATGCTTATTATAAGAGTCATGCCAAGGATAACTAAGAGTGGCCTAGCAAGAAGTTAATGTTCTAACCCTTTGGCTGTAGATTTCATTGCTTGGCTGGTCTAATATCTGTTTAAGGTTGGTCACCTAATTTTTCACAAAAGAAAAACGTTGTACACAATGTAGATTAAGGTATTGTCATTTTCATGAAGAATATCTGCATGTTTGGAATTGACTTACTCCCCTGTTGCAGCTACACCTTTCTTATGACCTGTTCATAGCTAGTTGCAACGACAGGGAAACTGAGGGTAGTACAAGGTGAATAAGCAAAAATGACGAATATCATGTTTAGGTTTGTGGAATCCTGCAGTTTTCTTTTTCTTTTTTAAGGTTTTTGTTTTGTTTTTATAATAATGACAAAAAAATAGGATAGGAACCATAATATCTTTAGAGCTATTTTTTCCTCTCCTATCATTTCAGAGTCAGAACTAGCCTAGATATTCGTCATTTTTGCTTATTCATTGAAATTCTGTTCATTTGTGTGAATGGTTGTAATCACTGTGTTCATAGTGATTGTATACATTTTTAATTGTTTTGTGTCAGGATTTCCATGGGCTCCTTTGGCAGTTTTTGGTAGAGCTTATGGATCTCTTTTTAGAAAATTGTTTTTAAGTATTTAAAACAAAATACACGGGATTATATAGGACACAATAATACTAAAGTACACTTACTGAAATAGTTTTAAAATTAACTCGTGGTATGGTAACGTGCTTTACTGCCAATATATTACATAACAAAATGAGACAAAGTCATAGTTACTTGATTTTTGAGTAATTGTGAATGTAAATATTTTGGAATTTTGGATCCAAAGATGAAAGGGAAGGCAGGAGAGTTGAGGAATGTTATGCCCGATGGTCCCTGTTGTCTGGGTGAATGAAGAGGTTCAGTTGTCTTTAGAATGTGAGGACTTGGGCTGGGGTTGGAGAGAGGTAAGGTTTGGGAACAAATGGGACACATTGCTTAATTCTCACTATGTCTCAGGTACTGTGCAAAACTTTTTATATATGTTATTTCCGTTAACTTTGAGAACACCATCATGAGGAATAGTTGCTTTTGTTGTTTTTATTTGCCCAATGTAGCAACTAAGTTTGGAGAAATTACCCACAAATAGATCATTTACTATCCCTCAAAGGAACTCTACCTAAATAATCCAGAAGCAATATCCCTGATTGGTAACCCAAATGCAGAGCCACATTGGGGGCAGCATTAGGATTCAGTCCCAGACCCTTGATGAGAGCCTATTTAGCTGCCTTTTGTCCACCTCCTAAACTGGGAAAGATAAAAAGAATTTCTAAGTGACCTTACGGGCCACTTGAGATTAGAAATCCCAAATCTGTCTATTCTAGAAGACAAAGCCTCAAATTTACTGTTAGGTGATTTTTCTCCTGAAGCAACCATTGTAGAAACCTGAACAGAGCAAGGCAGTGGGTTATGGGGCTACAGAAGACAGGATGGGCTCTGCACTGGACAGTCTGTGTTCACACCTTGAATCTGCTCTTTTCAGGACCACGGTTGTCCTGCTGGAGAGGTTCTTCCTCTGAAAGGTCACCGGGACACATCTGCCCTGCATTCATTGACTTTATAACTTTTCATCGTTGCCTCCTCAGGGTTGTTTGGAGACATGTTGCCTGGGGTATTTTAACTTAAGCATAAATTTTCTCAGTGTGGTCTAAGACTGGTGTAATTGAAAGACAAGAGGCAAAGAGTTTGGAGCAGGCCACAGATAGAATACTTCATGGGTGACAGTCTCTAATAAGGGTCAGATGTATGCCAGAGCCTTGGGTGCTCAGAACAGGAAGCATGTCCCAGCACAGCACCTTGTATAGCCCTTAAAGAAGAATGATGAGGCTTCTATATGTTTCTTTTTCCCAACCACTCAAATAAGTGTTATTTATTTTCGTTATACATTATCCGTTATTTTCGTTATACATTAACGAAATAAGTATATGCAGCAGGAGTGTATATAAATGTTCATTTAAACTGTTAACCTCATGTGGGAAGTTGGATAAGAAAGAGGTACTTAGAACCTGATTTGTGGGACCCAGTTCCCTCATTGAAGATTAGTTTTTATTGTTCCATCGCAGACCTCACCAATGAATGCAATTTCAGTGAATACATAGAAAACAGAGATTGAAGAAACCATATACACGTCTCTAAAAAAACATCAAACAAAGCAACACTGCAGCCTTTGACAAATACTGCTAAGGATAATTAGTCTCTGCCTTTGTCTTATTTAATTTTCGGTCAAATATCTTTAGGCCTTCATGCTCAAGGCCAGAAATAAATAGAAAATGTTTTATAGTCCTTGATTTGATAATGTCAGTACCAAATCATATCTGATACTCATAATAAATAAAGTTTCTTGGGGTGGGGGGGGGGGCTGTCCTTGGAGCGATGGGAAGCTTTGTGAGCTAACCTTCCAAAATCTTGTGAAACAGGAAAATTACGTTTCTTTTTAAATTCAATACTGAGAATTAAATGATTAAAATACTGCCACCTCGGTCATTAATTCAGAGAGTTTAGAAATCCACCTATGTTATAACTAACTTTATAAATCTGGGTTTCTTTCAGGAGGGTAGAGAGCACGTATCAGTGACTTCAGCAGGGCCTGCTCCTACCAAAAGGACAGCGCGCCTTTTAAAAAATTTTAAGTTAAATAATTCAGTAATTTTGAGTTCAGGGAAAGTAAGAATTTCTGCTTGATCTCTTGTAAACAATAATTTCAAAAAATGAAATTTCCTCTAGGAAACAGGTGGTCTTTAATATTAACATAAAAAGAAATAAAAATGCAAATACAAAAGTATTTAGAGAATGTTTATTTTGTGATTTAGGAGGCTTGCTTTTCCCGCCCATCAGCTAAAAGATATTTAGGGACACTTAATAAGTATTCAGAATAAGATTTGTTCTAAAGCTCTCTGTATGCTGTAATTGTATGCCCCTTTTGCCCTTTAAATTTGAAATAAACTTGAAATGAAGGACGGAACCCAAACAGGCTGTTAGAGAAGTAGAAATGATAAGTGATTGATTTTTCTCAGCATAGATAACATTGCCTATTTTGTGACTCAGCAAATGCTCCTCTATACTATCAGTGAAGTGCCTCTTTCAGGAGATTGTGATATTGCATTTAATTTATTTGCAAATGATGCTTTTATGTTTGGGTTTTCTGCGCAGCCCAGGAAGTAAGTTCAGAGGGGAAGTTCTGTTTTCTGTTGAAGGAGGGTAGGAAAGGAAGGCAGAAGCGTTCTGAGGTTAGCCTGTTTCCCCCAGGACCTTCTCTCCACTTTTGTTTTTTCAGACCCCTTTCTCCTCCTGTGACTTGCCCTTGTGTTGTACCTGTGCCAAGCTAGCATTCAAAATCAGATCTGTCTGACTTCCCAGTCCATGCTTCCAACTACAATGAAATATATGTAGGGAAGTCAGGAGAAGTGTGGTGTTTGGTCAGGGTACTCCCCAGAAACTGTGTATGCTGTGTGAGGTACCTTTGATAACAAGAGCAGTAGAATTCGTCCAACTCCTGGAGGAGCAGAAGATGGACAAGGAAAGAGCCATGCCTGAACAATAAGCGCGCAGGGTTATTCTGATATTCTGGGAGGGCTGCTGGGGAGAATTGCTTGGTTGCCTGAGGTTTAAACCTAATCACTCAGAAAATTGTAATAAAATAGCAGTTCTGTTTCCATCTAAAAATTAGTCACCACTATTAAGCCTTTGTCAGTCTCTCATCTTGGCAAGTGAAGGTGAGATTTGTGTCAGGGACCACCCAAGACCTTCTGAAATCTCACCATCTAGCCTGTTATTCTTTAGTTTGCTCACACTTCTTCACTCAATTTTGCCTCATGTTTTCCACCTTCTGAGCTTTGTTACATCTGTTGTAGGCTGTCCTTCCTCTTTCTTCATGCTACCACATGTGCACTGGCTAACCCTGCTGGTCCATCCAAGGTGAGTACAAAGCATCTGCCTGCTCTTGCTAGCTTCCCAAGTTCTCTAAACCCTGCCAGCAGTTTCTCTGAACCATTTGGCAGACCTATATCCTTGCCGCTGCAGGCTCAGCCAGTGTGTAGCGTGTCCCCAGCACACTCCAAGGTGGTGTCTGACTTGGTGCAGAAGCACGTTGCCTCTAAACTCCAAGAAATAAATTACAGAAAACTTCTGACTTCGGAAGTCAGCCTGATGGAAATGACCCAGTGGTGCCTGGACTCAGTGACTTGTGCCCTCAGTTCAGAGAGTTGCACAGGTCACCTGCCTGAGCTCTGCCGCTACATGATCTTAGCCATCCAAGCAGAATCATACTTGCTTTCTTGTTCTGTATGGGGTGTCCCTTGAGTGGCTGTCATGAAGTTCATCCTCTTTTGCTCCTCTTTGAGACCTTCTCAGTAGAAGAATGATGGAAGGAACTAGGTTGGAGGAAGGTAACCAGCTGAGGCACACCTGTTGGTCTCACCTTGGTTCTCCAGCCCTCTCTCCATCCAAATCCAATAGCACTTCATCTTGATTATTGTGATGACCACTGCAGAGCTTTTGTTACAGCTATTCTTTTTTTTTTTTTTTTAAGATTTTATTTATTTATTTGACAGAGATCGCAAGCAGGCAGAGGGAGAGAGGGGGAAGCAGTCTCCCTGCTGAGCAGAGAGCCAGATGTGGGGCTCAATCCCAGGACCCTGGGATCATGACCTGAGCAGAAGGCAGAGGCTTTAACCCACTGAGCTACCCAGGTGCCCCTGTTACAGCTATTCTTATATGCCAGATTAATCTGGTTGAATACACAGATAGTATCTTTTCCATTTTTATATCTCCTTTCACATTTTGCAAAATGTCTATTATATGAAAGATATTTAATAGGTATTGAAATGGCTGAAAGAATGAATTAACATATGATCTATAATAAGGAAACAGTCATTCATTTAGTCAGGAAGTAGTTATTGATCACCTGCTATATGTGGTCAGTGTTCTGGGGCTGGATTAAAAGTGCTTCCAGAAGGATTCCTATTTGATGAGCTTCCCAGTGGTGTGCTTCCCAGTGCTTCCCAGTCACAAAATAAAAGTGTGACTGGGCTGTAGACATAGTACTTTTTAAGAGTCACTTGTTAATTTGTCAGTTTATGTCTGAACTACAGTGGCTTTTCCAGTTCTAGAGTTCTTTTGTGCTTCTTATTTAACATTTCTCAGGGCCAACAATGACTGACTAGCCTTGTTTTGAGTAAGGGTAGCCTTTGATCTGATCCCTACCACCTCTGCTGGCTCTGTCTCTTGGCCTGGCTGAGCTCATTCCTGTGCCCTTTCCTCTTTATCCTGCTAGTCGACTTTTTCTTAGCTTCTCATTTTTTGCGGGGTGAATCTCACCAAACAATAAGCAATGAGATAAATGGCTTCTGATACATATCATAAATAAGGATTTAATTCAACGCACTTGACACCAAAAGCCATATATTTTAATGCTCTGAACTTGAAGTGTAGAAATAACTTTTCATGAGGAGGGTGGGGAAACACAGGACTTAAACGTAATAAGCTGACGCATGAGTATTCAAAATTGAGTTTCACTGTACCATTTCATAGTGTCAGCTATTTGTAATATGCTTAGATGGCTGAGGTCAGACAGTTGTGTGGTGTGAGTGGTATGAGTTGGCATATTAACTGCTGCCTCTCACAAAAGCAGCCTAACCCTGTAGTGTCAGTCCATGTTGGATCTCAGTTTCCTGTGTTCCCTTTCTCCTCCTTCCCCAGCTGCTCTTGAGCTCTCTGGGTAAACTGATTTCTCTTGGTATCGATCTACTCCTCTTTCTGCTCCTTCTGAATCTTCCTCTCAAATGACACTAATTAAAAAGCATTGTGCCTATTTTGGAATTACCTATTTATGGAAGGAAAAAGAATCATAACATTGTGAAAACAGCAGTAAAATCATACTACAATTATATTAAAAGAAAAAAAGGGGGGATGGGATGTGCTTTGAACTTCCAGCTCCTTCACAGCTCATCATTTCTTGATGCCCTTTGCCAAGCTGTGTGCTCAAGGAATCTAATGATACACAAAGCCTCATTGCCAGATACTTCATTAATTCCTCAATCCATTAGGAGCCTTAATGGCCTATGCCATTGGAATAAGTATGGAAATCCAGTCCCCCAAGAAAGTATAGTGCTCTATAAATCATACTCGCCCGAGAATTCTCTCAGCCCTTGACACAGAAGAATAGATGAAAAATCATTGTACTTCCTGAATTGCCTTAGCCTACAGGCTCTCAGAAGCATCAACATCCTTTAACTCTTTAACCCTCAACCCTTGGTTCTCAAAGTGTGATCCCTGGATCAACAGTATCAGCACCACTGGGAACTTATTAGAAATGCAAATTCAGTGGCCCTAGCTAGGGACACTGAAACTCTGGGGGTGGGGTGGGCAATCTGTGTTTTAAGCAGGAATCCCTGTGACTCTGACCTGCTCTAATATTCCTGTGGCATAGTTTATAATGAAGGCCTTTTTTTTTTTT
>NC_081565.1:60898348-60908868 GCF_022355385.1 Mustela nigripes | reverse complement strand
CTGAAGCAGACTCAGCTTGCTACTTCTCCGCCATCTTGACTCCTCCCCGGTAAAGGACACTTTAAAGTCAATCTAGTGTTATCTGTGCTAGCGTTTTCCTGCTGTGCCGCACTGGCCTCCCTGGATGGCAGCCCCACCTCTAAAATACCAGAAGTAATGGTCCTCCAGGCTGCCTTGTTTGACTTTTCAAAGCCTTCATTAACCGTCATCCACCAGCTGGCTCCTCATCCGTTTCCCAGTTGGACACTAGTACTTTCTTGAATTGCAGGAAGAATGACCCTATCTTTCTGAACTCTTTAACTCTTTCTGCTTTTAAATGCCTGATAATCTTTCTCTTCACATGTTCTCTACTATCCCTCTCCCTCTGGAATTGGTGTTGCCCCTACCCCCATCCATTTTCACACTAAGGCCACTACTAGAGAGGTTCTTTCCCACAGAAGGCAAGTCTGTCTATCTTAAGTGAGCAGCTCTGTTTAGAGGAAGGCATAAAATCTCTATAAAAAAAGGGCAACAATAATAAAAACTTGGGGTGGCTGGGTGGCTCAGTGGGTTAAGCCTCTGCCTTCGACTCAGGTCATGATCTCAGGGTCTTGGGATCGAGCCCTGCATCAGGCTCTCTGCACAGCAGGGGAGCCTGCTTCCCCCTCTCTCTTTGCCTGCCTCTCTGTCTACTTGTGATCTCTCTCTTTGTGTTGAATAAATAAATAAAATCTTTAAAAAAAAAAAAAAGAATAAAAAACTAAAAATCTACCTTCCTTCCAATAGCTATTTCTATAATCCAACTCTCTTCATCATCCTTGCCTCCCTATTTACGTGGCTTCCTGACAGTTTGTTTTCCTACCTTGATCTATCTTGCTGATAGAGTGATCATTTTATTTTAGTCTAAATTTAGGTAATAAACATACAGTGCAATATTGGTGTCTGGAGTAGAATTTGGTGATTCATCACTTGCATACAATACCCAGTGCTCATCATAACAAGTGTCCTCCTTAATATCCATCACCCATCTAGTCCATCCCCCAGCCACCTCCCTCCATCAACCTTCAGTTTGTTCTTTATCATTTAGAGTGATCATTCTTAAATACTAATTCTATCATACTAACTTCAAATATGTGCCCATAATTTCAAATGTGTGCCCATGGCCTATAGCAGTCGTCAGCAAACTAAAGTATGTGCTCGCTGTTACAAATAAAGTTTTATTGGAACACAGCAGCAGTCTTTATTTTCAGATTATCTATGACTGCTTTTGTGCTACAATGGCAGAGTTGAGAGTTGAGAGTGGTTGCAACTGGGACTCCATACCATACAAGCCTAAAATACTCATTATCTGGCACTTTAAGAAAAAGTTTGCTGGGGAACCTGGGTGGCTCAGTGGGTTAAGCCGCTGCCTTCGGCTCAGGTCATGATCTCAGGGTCTTGGGATTGACTCGCATCGGGCTCTCTGCTCAGCAGGGAGCCTGCTTTCCTTCCTCTCTCTCTGCCTGCCTCTCCATCTACTTGTGATTTCTCTCTGTCAATCTGTCAAATAAATAAATAAAATATTTTAAAAAAAAAAAGAAAAAGAAAAAGTTTGCTATCCCTGGTCTGTTTATACATAATATACTGGCATATTTGGGTTTAGTTCTGCCAACTTACACTGTTCTTTCCCTTTGCTCCTTGTTTGTTCTGCTTCTATTTCCTTCCTTTCTTGTCTTTGTTTGAATTTATTATTTTTCCTTATTCTGTTTTGTTTTCCACACTTAGTTAATTGATACTTTTACCCCTGTCCCAGACAGTTCAACAGCTTTAGAACATTTTAAGCATCTTTTACCACTTCTTCCTTATGTGCTTCAGTTGTTATTTGTTCATATTCTCTATATTTGAAACCCAAAAGACATTACTATTATTATTTATAAAGTTGATATTCATTTAGACTTATCTACATATTTAGCATTTTGGTTGCTCTTCAGTTCACATATACTTCTCATCTTTGTATCTTTGTATATGAAAAAGAAAAAAAAAAGTCTTTATGTTTGCCCTCACATTTGAATGATAATTCTGCTGAATATAGACCAAATTTAATTTTCCTTCAGAAACAGAAGACATTGTTTCATTGTCTGTTATCATTCACTGTTGCACATTAGAGATCTGATGGTAATCTGATTTTTCTCTTTTCTTCTCTGAAAGATTTTGGGATTTTTCTCTTTTTATTTCGAGGTCTAAGATGTTGCCAGGTGATTTTTTTTTTTTTTTTTTTTTTAACTAATCTTACTTGTTGGGCTTTTTTTCAGGTCTGGAAAATTTGTTATTTTCTCTTTTTTAATTCTTGTAAGATGCCTTTTAGAAAGATAATAGAACATCTGGATCTCTTGTCCATATTGCTTAGCATTTCTGTTTTCTTTTTTCTTCTGTGTTCTGGACAATCTGTAGGTTCCATCTTCCAGTTACTAATTTGATCTTTAATAGGAGGAAATCCAATATTCAGCACATCTTCTTTTTGACTTTTTAAATTTCTTAGCTATGTAATTGTTACTTTTTTCCTAATTGATGGGATATATTTTGGAATCTCTATCATATCATATACTGTACCTCTTTTTAACTCATCTTGTGCTTCCACCTACCTGACTCCTTAGGTCAGATATTCTTCTACTGAGAATCATAGCATCTCTCAGTTATTTTTGTTTTCCCTCCAATGTTTGTGATTTCTTTTTTTTAAGATTTTATTTACTTATTTGACAGACAGAGATCACAAGTAGGCTGAGAGGCAGACAGAGAGAGAAGGGGAAGCAGGCTCCCTGGCAGCAGAGAGCCGGATGCGGGGCTTGATCCCAGGACCTTGAGATCATGGTTTGAGCCGAAGGCAGAGGCTTTAACCCACTGAGCCACCCAGGTGCCCCCAATGTTTGTGATTTTTTAAGTATCTGATTGTACTTTAGTTGTGCATCCAGGGTACACTTTTTCTGTCCTCAGCCCAAATGAGAATCTGCTTGGCTTATTGATGAGTGATGAGTCAGATCATAGGACTCCGATTCGGATCAGATAGGATTACCTCACCTGCTGATGATGACTGGGACAGGATAGGCCATGGACTTGTCCAACAGTGGGTAGCTTGTCTTTTTTTATTCTCCTTTATCTTTACGTAGGGGTTAGAGCTGAGAAAGTTGTAGCACAGACTAAGTCCACCATCTTGATCCAGTCAGCCATGTGTTTACTGAAGGCTTTCTTCCCTGTCTTGTCTCCAAGCATAACTCATTCCACTATTCATTCAGGTTCCACATAGCACTTTCTCTCTGGCATTTTATAGTGATTATTCCATTGTAACATCCTCAAGAACTATCTATTTGTCCTTGTCTTTGCCCTGCTAAATTAAGTTCTATAGCCCAGACATGGGTAGGTGTCAGATTGCCAGAGATGTTTCATCCCAGGTACAGAACAACTGGTTTAGTAGCAAGCCAGTGAAAATGGGGTTTGGAAATACAACACAGACTGTACTGTCAAGATACAGAATGGTTCCTCTACTCGGTTTTATGTATTTCTCCATTTCCTCAAAAACCTGGTTGATGTTTAAGTCATATTCCCTGGTTCTAGGAATAAATATCTTCCAACACATCAAATTATAGTAGTCTGCAGTTAGGTTGAATTTGTAAGGATACTGGTTGTATCCTTAGAAGTGACCATTTCTCATCTTCTGGGAAAGGAGAGCCCTTCCCTTACTGGATTCCAAGGATTGAATCCTCACTGTGTTTAAGTGTATTATCTCTGTTTCTTTTGCCTTTTCTGGAGGGCCTCTGTTTAATGAGGCAGTTAATGGTGGAAGAGGCTGGAGTTACCAATTCATTAACTAGCTTAAGACATAATACTCTTTCCTACTTTTTAAAAAAATTTTACTTAAAACTTTATTCTGGGTAGACTTGTACAAGTAAACTAAGAGGTCTACAGAAAGCTTGAAATAGCTCCAAACAGACAGGAAAAAAAAAAAAATTCTAGAAAGACTCTAAACATATCAACAGAGGATTAGTTTAAGACAAAAGAAATGTTGGGAGAAAAAAAGAAATGCTGTTGCACCATTTAGATATAAATACATACAATAAAATACTAGGCAGTGATTGAAAGAAAAAATAGATCTCATGCCATGTATGGAGAACTGGACAGTACACACTGCCCAAATTGTCCTAATTGACAATTGTTTTTCAAGACATTTTTCCTTATAAACAATATTGATATCCATATCAATTGGAAAGATTTGTCCTTTTTTTTTTTTCAAGTCAATAAGAGAAGAGAAAAGAACCATGTGGTCCTCTTAGTTGATGCAGAAAAAGCATTTGACAAAATACAGCATCCGTTCCTGATCAAAACTCTTCAAAGTATAGGGATAGAGGGAACATTCCTCAACTTCATGAAGTCTATCTATGAAAAACCCACAGCAATTTAGTTCTTGCCTACTCTTAAAAGAATCTTATTTAGTTAAGAAAATGGGAAACCATTTTTTTCTCTCATATTTATCAATATCTTAACATAGTTAAATGCTGACCTCCATGTAGTATGATTAGGCTCTTTAAAGATTGTCTGATTATGCCTGACGCCCCTGATACAAGTTTTCACTATTATACCTGCCATCACATTTCAAAAAGTTGGAACTGGCAAAAAATATTAGAATGCCAAGAATTACCAAGAATGTATTGGAACTGCTAATAAGAATTGTCAAGAGGGCTCAGTCAGTTAAGCAGCTGCCTTCAGCTCAGGTCATGATCCCCAGGTCTAGGGATTGAACTCCCCCTTCCCCTCCTCTGCCTCCTCTGGGCATCCCTACTCAGCAGGGAGTCTGCTTCTCTCCCTGCCCCTCCCCCGGCTTGTGCATTCCCTCTCTCTCTCAAATAAATAAATAAAGTCTTTTAAAAATTGCCAAGACACCAAGATATTAAGTAATGCTTTTATTCTGATAATAATGGGTCTTATTTCAGTTCTGTGGTTGTGTGTGTGGGTAGTTTCTTAATCAACTAAGCCACATCCTTAAGTCCCACTTAAAAATACTTAATTGTACATTGAATCTACATGTATAGGGAGAACAGATAAATGCCTAGAGTGTGGCACCTTATGCAGACTAGTGAGAAATAAGACTGCTCAGATGGACTATAAGGCCTATTATAAGCTTTCCACGTCTGTCTCATGCGGTTCCTTTTGTTATAGAAAGTTTTGGAGATAAGGAGAAGCCAATGAAGGACATTTAAACAGGGGGTGACATTGGATTTATGTTGTAAAGAGATCATACTGGCAGGCCTGGGGAAGATGAATAGAAATGGAATAAAATAAAGACCAGTTAGGAGGATATTACTATGCTGGGTACTATAGGCAGAGGCAGTGGCAGGTGGTATAGATGGGCAGGGAGAGATCAGGACAAGGTTAAGGTGCAGAATCTATAAGACTAAAGTTGCTGATCTGATATGAGGGCAAAGAAGAGTTAGAAGTTAAGTTCACATTGATTCTTACAGGTCCGTGATAAAATATTATGATCCCCAAAAGGCATTGAGTTTAAGTACCTTTGCTGTCCCGGGAAAGAAAATGTGCCTATAAAAGAAGAGCAGCCGCACCAATATTTGATCAGATTGCAGACGTTTTTCATCCTTAGGAATGAAAAGTCAAGCTTTTTATCATTCTCTTTCTTCTGCTTTCCGAACCTACCCTATGTTGTTCTACAACCATTTTTCTAACTATCAAGTATTCACTAATTATACATTTAGTGAAGCTGTTCTATTTTTCCTGTCTTTCATAACAAATACACTGATAATGTCTTGGGCTAATTGTATGCAATTTAATTTTTAGATTGTGGTAATCATTATTGCTGCTTTATTTTCATTCTCTCTTTACTAGGCATAGTCAGCTATAGCTACTCAACAAAATTATGCCCTTTGGGGTGATTTTCAATTTTCTCACTTTGGGAAGCACATTTTTATGTCAGTCATGAAGGGTTCAGATTTGTATTATTAAACACTTGAGCCCCTAGTTTCCACACTGGACCATTAACACCTTGCAGTTCCCTGTAAATAGAAAACTAAGACCACCTCTGTGCTGTGGTTATTTCTGAAGACCTCATCTAATTTAGGAGAGTAGGTACCTGTCTTCCAAACCCATATTCTATCTCTTGATGTACCAAAAGTCCTGCCATGCAGGAGGTAAAAAGCAACTTGAGCATTTGCAAGTGATATACAGGAGTACCCTTGGGGTCTTTCCTCACTGTGTCCAGAGAAGTATATGCAGAAGGGCTTTCCTAACCATAGGAAGTATTTCAACATATGTTTGGTAACATGTGACCATATCAGTGTGTTTCATTAAAAATATACAACTTATATTGTCACAGATATAAGTGGCTCTCACCACTAGGGCCCCAGAAGGGTCCAGACTTCTTGATGTAATCAGTTTTCTGCCTCTCTAATAGCTATTATTCTATGAAGTGTGGAAATCATCTGAGTTACAGCTTGAACTGATGTTCTTCTTTGTTTTAACCCTCCAGAAATGCATCTTCTGCAGACACCGGGTTAAGAAGGTCTCTGGAGCCTGTATCCAGTGTTCCTATGGCCGCTGCCCAGCCTCCTTCCATGTTACATGTGCTCATGCTGCTGGGGTGCTAATGGAGCCTGATGACTGGCCATACGTGGTGAACATCACATGCTTCCGACATAAGGTCAACCCAAATGTGGTAAGGCCCTCCCTTCCTTCCCTGATGCCAAGACTGAATATGAGTTCCCTCCTATACACTTCCCAGGGCTAGCATGCTTTTCTTGGTAGTGTTACTCATTGTTGATGTGTCCTGGCTATGAGTTCCTCGAGGGCAGGGATTGTACATTATTATTTACTAGTATTTGCCTAGGACCCATCGGTGTCCTGATCCTCATACCTGTACATTCTGGCCTTTGGGTTTTATTTCATCTCTTCTAGAAGAAACAAAGAGCAGTACCACAGTAAAGGGAAGGGGGCAAGTGGTCACAAATATCGGGGCCTTGCTGCCTGAGGTGGGATAAGCTAAGTGAGGACAATTGCAGAAAAGCAGAAATGTAGAAGAGGTCACTTTTTTCTGCCTCTTCTATTTCACTCAGGACCAAACTTTTTTCTGGGCAAATGGTGTTTGCAAGTAAATAACATGTAAATTTAACTATAAATTAGTTTACCTGTTGTTGGCAAACAGAATCTTTCATTTGTTTTAAATGCTTAGAAAAATTAGGACAGTGTGGAGATGGTTGATATGCCTTTGTTACTTTTCCAGTTCACTGTAATTGTTTTTGGCTGCCATCAAGAGGCAGTTTTGCTAACTTTCTGCCCTTTGCTATCCCTGGGAGGCTTGGCCACAGACTATTTGCAACCTAACATACTTGTCCTATGTGTCTAATAACCTCCTGTGAGCAGCCTGCCAGGTTGTCAGTCTGGCTTGGGAAGCCATGACCATACACAACAAATCTCTTGACTTTTTAATGATTCCAGCAATTTCCATTGGTGTCTTGGGAGATACTTGATGTTTGTGGGTTGGGACTTTGTTCAGTTGTATGTAAATGCACAAATGTATGAGATGACATCACCAACTGTCAAATCTATTTTACTTTCCATGTTTTAGGTGACAAGTTGCATATCCATTCATGCTTTTTCCTTAGTGTCTTGAATTAATGGGCTTTTGCTAAAAATAGTATTATATATTCAGCAGAAAATACATTTTAACAACTTTTTAAAAAATTACAGTAATAACACATTGCATTACTGTGGTGCTTTGCCATTTACAATGTATGGTCAATAGCATTACCTCATTAGATGACACATGGGAACGCATTTTGAGATGTGAACCAGATCATGACCTCCTGAGTCAGAGTAGTTTGTGTTCACTCTTGGACTTTGCCAGCAACACATGTGCAACCTTATGCAAGTTCTAATCTCGGAGCCTCAACTTCCTTGTCTACAAACAAAGGCATGCCTATCTCACTGTCTTGTTTTCAGTCCACAGAATAAGCCCTCAGAAAATGAAAGTTGTATTAATACTCTGTTTTACTACCGCTGCTGTTGCTGGCTTTGGTGCTACAATTCTCTGTGAACTGGGCCACATGACTAGTATTATCCCTGCTTCTCGGATAAGAAACCTAAGTATTAAAAGTTTCAGTTCCTTGTCCAAGTGGATTCAGTTAATGAGCAACAGGTGCTGGAATATAAATGCTTTTCCAGCCCATTCTCTATTGTTTGTTGAATTCCAAACTCCCAGCCTTGAATGGAGCTAGAGGTGTTCATTTGAAGCTTTGCTTGGGATCACACATTCTTAATTTTAATATTCCAAAGCTCTGTGGTTGCTGATGATTATATTAAAGTTGTTATTAAAGAGATCCATGTGTCTAATCAGGATGTCATTCCTCCTGACTATGATGTGTGGTTCAGTCAAGTTTATGTTACTAATTGTTTCATAAATGATGAAAGAACATCTACTCACTCTCCTCTATGGATGTACTTTAAGTTTGGTACACTTTGTCAAACATGGGGAATCATCATATAATTTATATTAAATGGTAATTATTCCTTATAAATGTAAAATTTTAGTGTTCATAAATTGCCTTTGTAAAGTTCTCTAGCAGGAAGCACTGTGAATACTGAATTTCCAAAATATATTCCTGGTAGCTGTTTCTTATCCATTATTCTTCAGTTGGACTTTAAGTGTGGCTTCTTCCCCAAAATGTTTGACAACTAACCAGAAGGAATTCAAACGCTGGTAATGTTGGTTAAGAGCATCATGAATTGCCCCTATTGCATTGAATATGCTTTACTTTTCAAGCATAAAAAAGTTCAAATTAATTCCAGTATTTCTTTTTGTGTAAACTAAATATGCCAGGGGTTATACTTTCAAAAGCTGGAACTATAGTTTGGCTATATTTTCACCATACCTGATTATTTGGGGGTAGTGGGCAATTGCTGAATCATAGCAGTGAAAAATGTAAAATAAAATTTAGGCAAACCTGGCATTACCAGTCATTTGACAGAATAGAGGATGCCTGTATAATTTAGGTGAAATGAAGTTGCTTCAGTAGGATCTACATTTTTACTCACTTTAGGGTTTTTGTTTCCTTTATTCTTTTATTTCTCCCAATTATTTGTGTTTTTTGCACCCAAAGTACTGATTTAAGGCAACTCCTACTCTTCCTTTAATGCCAAAAATATTGTAAATATACTAGATTTTCAATGTTACTGGGCTTTGAGCATAAACTCATTCTGGATAATAGTCTAAAAATCTCATCTGATTTATTATAATGCATTTTTCCATTATACAGTAAGCATCCTTTTAATTGAAAAGGTGGTATTTAAGGAGTGCTTGGATGACACAGTTGGTTAAACATCTGACTCTTGGTTTCAGCTCAGGTTGTGAGATTGAGCCCTAAGATGGGCTTTGCATGAGTCTTCTTGGGATTCTTTCTCTCTGTCTCTCCTGGCCACATGCTCTGTCTCTGTCACTCTCTCTCTCTCAAAGAAATAAATAAATAGATCTTTACAAAAAAAAAAAAAAAGTCGTATTTGAAAAAATGAATAGCTTCCAAAGTCTTAAGGATACTAATATGTTACAAAAGTGCACAGCTAATCCCTGTTATTTTAATCTAAATTTTTATATGTATTTTTCAGTGTTTTTGTCAAGCATACTTTTTAACTGGCATCAGCTATCTTTCAAGTGTAAGATTTCATTTGTGTGTGCATATGTATGTGTGCACATGTGTTTATGTTATACTGTTGTGGTACTTGACCACCTACCCTTTGCCATGATTCAGTGTGACCTCTTTCCTGGCTCTATTTTGGAAGGTTCCATTGGATGTATTCCTAACCACTTATGTGGATGTTGCACAGATGTTTGTAGGAAAGGGAAAAACTAAAGAACACAATATATAGTAAAATGATTTTGAAATTGGGAACAAATAATGAGCTACTCATAAATTATATACCTCCTTAAAGCTACCACAAGGTCTGTGTCTTCACACCTGAGTAAACTAGGGGGTGTCCAATGGAAGAGACACCTGAATAATAGAGGACAATGGAGGTGAGAAGATGCATGCACAGATTTTTGGGGGGGGGGGCAAATTATATCAACAAACCTTCATATTTGATTAGAATATTCAATATACTCAGTGTTGGAACACTGAAATCACTTGCACTTTATGCATTAATTCATTGCAATGAACAAAGCCCTTTTTTTTTTTTTTTAGCAAGCGTTCGGCATATTTTAATTTTGTGAAAGAATCATCCATGAACTCTTCTTTAAACATACCATTGGAAGTTTTTTTTTTTTTTCTGACAACCTCCTGGTGGCTGGACTATCAGTTGAGCATTTGAAAAAGAAAGAGGTAGAACGCAAAGACACCCCAGTTTTGCTCAGATACAGGCAAATCAAACCAATGAAAGAAATATGTTTTTTTTACACACTGGAGAGGTAGAAATCTCAAATAAGTGCTTGTGGTTGGGTTACTTTCTACTCTTACATGTGGGAACTTGGACCTTCTACACCAGGGCTTCTGAACCTCTTTTGTGCTTGACCC
>NC_081565.1:60863771-60893348 GCF_022355385.1 Mustela nigripes | reverse complement strand
AAATAAGAAAAATATAAAAAAGAAAAAATATATATATTAGATAAACTGGTTAAAAAACGTTAAAAAAGAAAAAGGTAAAAGTTAAAAAAAATTTTACCAGAAGGCGAGAAAAAAAACAAAAAATGAAAAAGAAAAAAATTAAATTAACTGCAAGACTAAAAAAAATCACAGGGAAAAAGCCATGAGTTTCGTGCTTTGCTCTCTCCTCCTCTGGAATTCTGCTGCTCTCCTTGGTATTGAAACCGCACTCCTTGGTAGGTGAACTTGGTATCGGCTGGATTTCTTGTTGATCTTCTGGGGGAGCGGCCTGTTGTAGTGATTCTCAAGTGTCTTTGCCCCAGGAGGAATTGCACCGCCCTTAGCAGGGGCCAGGGTGAGTAATCCGCTTGGGTTTGCTTTCATGAGCTTTTGTTCCCTGAGCGCTTTCTGTAGATTCCGGAGGACGGGAATACAAATGGCGGCCTCCTGGTCTCTGCCTGGAGGAGCCGAGAGCCCAGGGCCCCACTCCTCAGTGCACCCTCAGAGAACAGCGCCCAGTTACTCCTGTCTGCCTGACCTCTGGCCGTGCTCTGAGCTCACCGAGCCTGCGACCGGTTCAAGGTAACACCGAGCTGTGAGCTTACTGTCGGCTCTGTCTCTGTAGCCGGCTTTCCCATTCCAATACCCACAAGCTCTGCGACACTCAGACACCCCCGATCCTTCTGTGACCCTGTGGGACCTGAGGCCATGCTGACCCCGTGTGGGCTTCGCTCCGGTTTAGCCTCTGGAGCGATGTCCCTCAGCGGTACAGACTTTTAAAAGTCCTGATTTTGTGCGCTGTTGCTCCGCTGCTTGCCAGGAGCCGGCCCCTCCCCCCCGGGGTCTATCTTCCCGTCGCTTTGGATTCACTTCTCCGCCGGTCCTACCTTTCAGAAAGTGGTTGTTTTTCTGTTTCCAGAATTGCTGTTCTTCTTCTCTTCGATCTGCCGATGGATTTGCAGGTGTTTGCAATCTTTAGATAAGCTATCTAGCTGATCTCCGGCTAGCTGAAGTAGTCTCAGCCTGCTACTTCTCCGCCATCTTGACTCCTCCCACCAAAGCCCTTTTTAATAAAGTATCTCATATGAGGTACATCATTTTCATCTCAGTGCCTTCCCCTCTTGAAAAATGTGACATTTGAGAAATTTCTTTCATAATTTTCTAAGTTTTGGCTACTAACATAGAGACAGTCACCTATTAAAAAAGAGAAGAACTTTTATAGAGAAAACACCTTAGTGGACAAATTTTTTCTACTCTTTTGTGTATTATTCTATTCAATATTATTTTACCTATGTTTTTTAAGCTAGGTCATTATTTTAGTTAGATTTTTTTTTATTTAATTTTTTATTTTTTATAAACATATATTTTTATCCCCAGGGGTACAGGTCTGTGAATCGCCAGGTTTACACACTTCACAGCACTCACCAAAGCACATACCCTCCCCAATGTCCATAATTTTAGTTAGATTTTTAAGCTAGGATTAATTAATATTTTCTCTCTTTGACTAGCACTTAGCCATCCATAGAAGCTGCTTGGTATAAATTTGTTACAATAATTTTCTAATGCTAATGAATGGGATTAGTCGAAAAGAAAAAGAACTTGTATTTATTGAGCATCTTTATGTCAATGTTGTATCAGATATTTCAAATGTGCCCTTTATTTCAAGGCAGTGTTATTGATGTGGATAATGGAATGCATTGGTTATATTGGCTTCTTTATTAGCACCACCTACTCTGGAAGGTCCTCTTGTTTTTGTTGTTCTACCTTTCTAGCAATCCTCCCTGTCTTATTTGGGCACTCATCCTTGTACTAGAACTTGAGACTTTGTTTGGCACTTACTTTTTTTTTCTCAGCCTGGTCTCCAGGCCAGCTCCCCAGACAAGCTTCAATACAACTCCTTCTGTGCCATCACTATGTGTGGCTCAGGACAGGGACCCATGTTGTGCAGGATCTGGTGAAGGGCTCAGAGCAAGATGGCACATCTGGTTAATCTGTTCCTCTATAAATAAACTTTGGTGGTACCAGGGTGAAAATAAATATCTGTCGAAACTAACCTAAAAAAAAAATCTTCCCTTGGTATATAAAAATAATTCTCACTTTACCTACATGTGGAACAATGGATGATCAAAGCTCCTAGACTGTAAACCCTAGAATAGTTCTTAGTCACAGGGGAATACTATATAGCATATTATACTTCAAGTATCAGTTTTTGGAAAAAAAACACATAATGACAAAAAAACCTTCGCGAAATTGGAAACACATTTATATGAATTCATTAATTACAATGAATCTGCAGTATTTCAGGTTGATTGTGGATGGATAGGGAGAGACCCAACAAATACTCCCACTATAAATTTCCATTTAATTAGCTAAGGATATAGAAATGTAGAAGAAATGGTTTAACTAGAGAGGGAGGAAGTATATTCAACCTATCCTAACAAAGTTTCCCTGGGCTCTCTCTCCCTAATGTGCATATGCAGTTGCCTGTGTGTAAGGTGCTGTCAGATCTGAAACAAAAGATATATCGCTGTCCCACACGTGTTTATACTTGGGACTCACTCAGGAAAACTGATTATCCATGTCTTTCATGTAGTAAAATGTTTATAGACATGTAGGAGTCCTATTTTTAAGCCAGCATCAAGGTCAAGAAGACCACGTATTCTACTAGAAGAAGAGGATCAACTCAGTTCCCAGATGGGTACCTAAGTAATATCTCCCTTCAGTGTTATACAGTTCTAGAAATCTGTTTTCCTGGAGTCTATCCCTGACTCTGGTTTATGATTTTTAATCCATTTAGTTCCAATAGGAATTTTGGGTTGAAGACCAGAATTACATTTCACCATATGTTGCATTTTACCATATGGTGCCCCTCAGGCCCTAGATGGGTGGCCATAGGATTATATTTTTGTAATCAGGCACGATTTATTTAATTTGCATCAGTAGGTAGGACTTTGCTTGACTGTGCTTTATATTATTTGACCCTTTTGAGCATCATTTTGGTTTATAGCTTTTGTAGATTCAGTGGGTACCAATTGACTGTAATTTTCTTCTTGATGCTTCTGTCACACTTTGACCATTTTGAGCTTCTTCAAGGTGACTTTATTTTCCTAATTTAAAACCACTAGCAGACATCTTTGAAACTGTTGTTGTTTATTTCAATAAGAAATGGCAAAATCATCTTGATTTCCTTGTTTCGAAGATGGAATCAGCTACCCATTAAGGATCCCATGTTCTTTTTTAAAGTTGCTCTCTATTAGAAACCAAATTTGGAATGAAGGGTGTTTTTTGTTTTTGTTTCATGTGAACACCAGCTGCTTTGGCCAGGGGGCCACATTAGTGACAGAGCAGGAAAATAATTATTTTTCAAATGATCAAGAGTTTATGTTGATATGTCCAATTTTTTTCTGCCTTTAATAAGTTTATTTATATACTGTTCTAATTTATATACTAAGGGCTTATTAATATACTTCCTCCTGTTACCATTATCTGGTCTTTTTATGTCTCAACATAGTTTGTCATACCACACATGTTTATATTATGTTGCTGATAAAAATTTTAGGGATCTTTGTTTTCTTTTTTTGTTTGAACCACTGGATCAAGTGTCATGGGATTGGTTTCAATGTTTATACGTCTAGAATAGCCCACTTTCAATCATCACCTAAGCACCTCTCTTCTAAAAAGAAACAAAAACAATCTTTATCTTCCTTTAAGGAACAGTAAAGCAATGAAAATATAGGGCACTAAATATTATGATACCATCAATACCATCATTTTTAGGATATTAGAAAAATATAAAATTTTGATGTTTTGTCTAAAATTCTTTTAATTTCTTATGGGCCTGTTACTCTCTGGAGGGTGACCTTCTGACTCTCAGCTTCTATTCATTATCATTTCAGGATAATGAATGGTTCTCAAACTTGAAAATGTTTTAAACTTTTTCGAAGAAAGGATGGGATTAGGGTAGAAACCTCATAAACTATGACCCCATTCCAAGATATTTAAATGAACAGAGCCCAAGGAAAATAAGACCACTTTTTAAAGACTTTTGGTATTGGAGATAAACTGTTTGATAATAGGTTGGCCATGCATACTGCCCGCCTCTCTTTTCTTATCTTAACATTTATCTAGTCAACTCATAAAAAATAATCTAGGTACAAAGGTTAGTTATGGAGAACTTCAGTTAGATTGCTTTGAAACTGTTCAATTCAATATACAGGGATCCATGGAGTGCCCTGGAAATAAAAACACAATTTTTTTTTAAACTTAGCCTAACATTAAACATTCCCCATGACTTGCCCTCATTCACACACCTTTTGTACACAGATGTACTTTTTTGAAAAAATAATGATACACATTTATTCAACATGAGTTGTGTTCTAAAGGCTTTACAAGTATTATGTCATTTAATCTTTACGGTACCATTTGTAGTAGGTACTACTATTAACCCCTCTTTACAGTTGAGGAAACTGAGGCAAGGGGTACTTAAATTATAACTTTATATATCACATAGGTAGTAAAGGGAAGAATAGTCAAAACTAGGCAACCTGATTCAGTGCCCAGGCTCTTAGCTACTATGCTCTATGACCATAATAAGATAGGCTAAATAAAGATAAGGATGTTCTGGGAACTGAAAGAAGGAAGCTGCTAACTCTATTAAAGTCAATCAGGTAGAATTCACAGAGGAGGTTATAGCTATGAGTTTTGTCTGCTCTAAGTGTGCCCTTCTAATGCCAGTGAGTTTGCCTTGGCTCCAACAGGGTTGACATATCAAACTCAGCAATGGATTGAATCCATCCTTTCTTTTTCCTTTTTATTTTCACTCCTTTAGTCTGGAGCTCAGTTCTGTAGCTCAACTCTGTCCACTTTTAGTTTCTCTCCCAATCTGTTATAGAAGAGAACCAGAATTTAGCTAACACTCATCTAACAATGATCTGAATGATCTCTTCCTGTCTCCCAGATCTGGGTGTCTTTGTGTTTTGTTGGCAGTAGGTTTGTTTTGGTGGATGTTGTTTTTCTTATTAGAGTTTAGATATTGCTAACTCCCTCTCTGTTCAGTTACATTTGCTATGACCGATATACTCTTCTCAGACTTATGGACAATTATCTGGTGTTTGTATATGGTTTTTTATTCTACATAAGTTATTTTCTATATGCCCTGCTGACTTTGCACTGAGATTGAAAACCAGAATTCTAACCCAAGAAAAGATCTGGAGTAAAAAATTCTTAACAAGGATTAAAAAAATACTACAGTGATTCAGGCCTGAGTCTGATCAGTCTTCCTCAATCAAACATATAGTAAATAAGAGAAACCCCTTACCCTTTCATCAATAGAAATGTTTAGTTGAGATCTCAATCCATGTATCCCAGTGAGAAAGTTAACACCAGGTTTGCCTGGGAGAAGAAATATTTAGAATAGACATTTTAGAATATTTACTTTTGGAAGGAATTGTCCTCTTGTTCACTTTATCAGGTAAAACCAATGAAGACATCATTTTTCTTAATTTTATAAAGAAAACAAAATATGTCCTATTTCATACTTCTCTGCCCTCTATTCAATACCCCACATTTAGCTTCCTCCTTCTACTTCTGTAGCCATTTCCACAGGAAGGGTGGGGATCAGAGAGTGTAGAGCTTCTCTCTGTCATGCTTTTTGTCAAGAGAAAAAGGGCTTGAATGGACCCACAGCAGAAGGTAGGACAGCCCTGCTATTGAGTCACTGGCCCTGGCTGTGGGGCATAGAGGAGAGGTTCCACTGATACTATCCCCAGAAGCTTCCCACAGGACCTCATAGACTCTGGGCCAGAGGCTCTTGTGCCTCAGATTGAGCCATCTTCAGCTTACTCATCTGTCCTTCCCCCTTTTCCAGATCTTTTTCCAAGTCTGGCCCCTTGGGAAGGGTCTTTGCACCAGCCACAGTTCAAGCATCATCTGCAGGTGTTTTAGATACATTTCTGATACTAACTGAAGTGCTCCAAGGGATTTTTAATCTGTGGGAAGAGAGAACAGATGCCTCCATTGCCTATTCAAGTTTTAATCAGCAGGGATACAGAAACTGATCAGAATAGGGAGACCATGTAGTCAGAGCAGAGGCTGAATGCCAGTGGTTCTTCTCTTTTACCTTGTTCCCTATGAGGGGCTAAAGAGTTGTGGCAGTGTCTGCATGGAGTTGGCTGCTGTTGGGTCTGAATAAAGGTCATATTTTGTGACCATACAGTTGCTCTGTATTAAGGATTTACATGTCCATTCTAGAAAAAAATTTACTTTTGAGAGTCTGGGTCCTTCCATTTAAGGAAATTCTTGCAAGCAGTCAGCTCTTGAATGAGATATAGGGTCAGCAAACCACATCATCATCCAGGAGTAGAAAGCAGAGTCAGGTCCCAGGGGGTTCAGAAAAATATCTCCTCCCCTAGAGTAGCCTTTCTCCAGACTTTCTGATCCTTTAAATTTCTGATCCTTTAATCTGGTTGGATAAAAGAACAGCATCTCAAATGTATTTACTGGAAATATCCAAATGCAAAGAAAAAATGTTAGAACATATATCTTGTGGGACACCTTATTTATTTTGCAAATACGCAATACTTACTCCTGAGGGCCGGAGGAGCCCCTGAAATAATTTGGAAGCCATGTGGGGGGCTGAGGCCTAACGTGTTTTTAAGGTGAGTGTTAATAGTTACCCTCTATAGAGTCTTGATTAGTAGGAGATCTCTTATCTGATGCCTTGGTTATATTCATCTCTCTCAAAATGTGTGATAATGTGTGGCTTCACAGAAAAGAATGTATTGCTGAACTTTTTATTCTGGCCTTGTAAAACTACAAATGAATCCTTATTTTATTTAAAAAAAAAATCAAGAAAGAGATGCATCTTGGTGCAGGTGTTTGGTTTTTATCACAAAAGCAGACTCAGCAGAATCCCCAAGAGAAACTTGTCATTGTTCGTTTCCTCCTTGGCTCTGTTATTCCCATCACGCTTGTACTGCATGAAGGAATGTTTACCTGGCACAGTTGATATTTGCCAACTTCAGGGACTACACATACTGAGGAAATCAAGTCTTTCCAAGAACCACTTACCTCGTTTCATTTTTCAGTATAGGTAAGGTGTGTTTCCATGTAAAATGCTTGCTCACATTTTCACAGAATTAATATATCTCAGTACCCAGAAAATGTTAAGCTTTTCAACAAGTTATAATTGTTTTTTAAAAAGAAAATAATTGAAGCATACATTATTGTCTGATAGCTTGTTAAGAAAATTAAGTAGTGACACTAATCCCATATTTTAACATTGACATTAGAGTGAAGCACCACGGATGAGGTGGAGAAATAAAAATGGAATCTGTCAACAGACAGACAACAGGAAAGGGTTATTTGACATTCCCGCATCTTGTAAAGCATAAGAGACAGAGTTTTTCTATTCCTTCATGTAGAAAACAGCAATTAGATGTCATAGTCGTAATGAAATCCATAGATACAAAATGTAATGAAAATGTAACTTTTTAAGACTATTTACTATGAACAATAGAAATGGCAATTAAAAGAGTTCCAACATTTCTATCTAAAAATCTACTCTCTAGGTCAACATTACATGTCCACTTTGAACAAACATGATATATAAAACCCTGGATTAACTAAAAAGCCCTTGTGAGGTCTCTTGGCAGGAAGCCAGTCAGCCTGCGGTTATCCAGCTTCTTTGTCCTTTTCCACAGGATGTTGGTAGCCATCTTGGGGTCTGATGATTTCACAGCTGCATATCAGCACTTCTTTTCTTTCTAGGCAAAATTAGGTGGTTTCTTGACCATTTCTTTTATTTCCTTTTTTTTTTTTTTTTTTTTTTTAAGATTTACTTTATTAGTTGAGAGAGGGAGAGAGCATGTGCTTGCGCCAGTAACTGGGGAGGGAAAGAGAGAGTGAGTCCCATGCAGACTCTGCACTGAGCACAGAGCCCAAAGTGGGGCTTGATCTCAACCCAGAGATCACAACCTGACCTGAAACTAAGCGTGAGATGCTCAACCCACTGAGGCACGCCCCCTCCTTGACCATTCTTTATCTGAAATTGGCTTGTTTTCTTTGTGAGATCTCATGGATTCTCTCTGTTTAATCCCCCACAATGTGTAGTGGATCTATGAAATTTTAGAGGGCAGTATCTGAAGAAATGTAAGAAATTACTCTTTCGACATTTTTTAAATAAAGCATTATTTTAATTTTTCTCTGAGCTGTTACTGAGTTGATCGGGCGTTCAGAATCCTTTGAATGGGGCAGGAGGCAAAGGAATGAAATGCTCTTTTTTTGTGGGCATTAGATATCGTAATCAGTTACAATCAGTTACCTTCCATTTTGTTTGTCCCTCCTTGAGTACTAGATAAGGCTTTTGGTTAAGTTTGTCCCTCCTTTCCTCATACATTTCTCAGGAATTAGAAGAAAATACAAAATTTCCAAACCCTTGTATTCAATATTTTCTAATTTTACCTTCATATCTGTTATTATATATATCTGTCATGTGTTTGGAATAGACTGGTGCCCTTACCGGATACTGAGAAGTAGCTTTTGCCAAGGCTGTGGGGACCACAGAGATTAACTTTCGGTGATATTTAAGAGAACATGAGGGCTACAGTCATGAAACTGGAAAGGAAAGCTTCCTTCTATGAAACCTCTCAGTTTTTTTGCCATCCCTTCCTGCCTCCAAAGGAACCCCACACATTTCTCTTTCAAGCATGGTGTTAAGCACTTAGATGCATTTAATTAACACTAGATAGAGAGGTAGATGGATATTTTCTTGATTAATAATGGAAATATTTTGTGGGTTTGTCCTCTTTGATTAACATTGGTGGGGTAGCTAGGCAGATTCTGCACTTCTGCTGTTGTGATGGGCAATAGAAAACTTTTGACCAGCTTTTCTTCAACTGTCCCTATGGCTATTTCTCCTGCAATTTCAAAAGAAGGCTAGGAAGCTTCACTTTAGATCAATCTCTCACTCTCTCACTTGCTGTGTCTTTCTCTCTCTTCCCTCCTCCACCCCCCCTTCTTTCTTTCTCTTCTTTTCTCTCCTCCTTTCTTGCTCCCCCTCTCTTTCTTCCTCCCCCTCACTTATGCTCATATAACTACGGTATCTTTATGGAACCACAGCTGCCTATCCCACCATGATGTTCTCTTCTATTCAGGGGGACAACGCTCCTTTGTTGGGAGCAGTGTATCAAAGTAGATAAGGTGAATAAAATTTAATGTAACACCTAATATTTGTACAGTGCCTTCTGTAGTTTACTGTGCCCTTTCATACATAACTACATTATTTCATTTGGTCCTCACAGTCACAACCTCCCTGGTATATGATTGTACACATTTTATAGATGATAAAATTGCACTTCAGAGAGGTTTACCAGATCATCAGGGTCAGAGCATATGTGACATTTCATTTAGATTACTGTTTTGGTAGTCACTTTTCCAATTGGAGACTATGGCTTGGGTTAGTTTATATGGTGTCATTATTTACCTGGGTTTCCTTCTTGGTGGCACAGAAAACTATAAAACCATTTAATTAGTCTGATTTACTTTGGATTTCCTTGATAAGAACTTTTTTTTTGGCATCTATTTTAAGCTATTTTAACCCATTCCCCAACTGTAGTTGAGATTTAGAAGTCCTTTTGGGAAGAATACCATTTAGAGATGCTTGCTTCTCTCTGTTGAAAATGCCCCCTCTGAGGTAATTTTTAAGTTGTATTACCCTAGAGTTGAGCCATTACTTCTCCTTCTCCTTCCCTCCAAGTTGTAATTCCTCCAACATTTTTTTTTCTCCAAGATTACTTGGAGTATTTTAGTTTCTTTCCATTTTCATGTAAATTTTAGAATCAGCTTGTTAATTTCTACACCTACAGAGCCTGCTGTGAATGATTGAGATTTTGTTGTACCTGTAGTTCTCTCCACATTCCATTATTGCTACCCAAGAAGCCTGAAGAGCCCCTGAAATGTAAAAGCCCAAGGTAGAGCTTCTTAGGGCAGGCATCCAGGGACTCCCATGTTCACTAGCAACTAATGAGTTCGAACGTGACTTAGGAGTTGCTCGTGTCAAGTTCCATCTTAACAGTGGGAGACTTCATACTCCTCCAACTCCACCAGTTGATATGAACTTTCCTCTTTGCTGTTTTTGAAGTAAGTTGTTTACTATTCAGAATAAAAAGCAGGTGATACCAACCTGTTAAGAGTTTCCTACATTAACAGAGTGAGCATCTAGAGATGTTTCTTCTGTCCCAGTCCTCTTCACTTACCTACCAAACAAGACCTCTGATGTGAGCTAATGACTCAAATGTAAAAGAATTAGTTTTTTCTCAGTGTCTTCTATAGACATTAAAGTGAATAAGACCTTAAATCTTCTGGAAAACTGCTTACCACCATTTCCCACTGTATTATATATTTGTACTTAAAAACCCACAAGAAATAAAAGTACACGTGAACAAACATACATGTAGAAAATTAAATACTTGTGACATTTTTTTGAGTCTGCATGTGCATTTCTGCCAATAGAGCAATTATTTCTTCATTAAGCCTGAGGGATTTGGGTTTTTCTGGGTAGAAGATTTTTTCCTAGTGCCTGTAATTTTACAAAGAAAGCTTTCATTATACAAGTTAAATTTATATGAGTGACTTCTACTGCATGAGTTTGGTAAAAGAAGAATAGTGTGTATTAATTTATTTACTCAGATCCCTGTAGGGATTTTTATAAAATGGTTTTTAAAAAATACAATAATAATATCTCATGGGTTATTAAACCATAGGAATTAGGGAGAAATAATTAAGTTGAGAAGGTAAAAGAGTTCTGGAGAGAAATGGGAATGTCCATTTTGGCCTATTTATTGGAGAAGTTGCTTCTCCAGCTTTGCTGGCTCTGCATACACAATTATATTCAGATTTACACTATTTTTAACATTATTATATAGATGGAGAACCCAGTCAGGGTGTGATGCCCGAGTTTTCGTGTCTGAGAGACCACCAAGGAGCTAAGCACCGATGCAATCACACGAGGGTTTATTTGACAAGCTTAAGCTTGGGTCCAAGTATACCCAACACAGCAGAGTAGGGACTTGGACCCTGAAGTGACATGCTTAAGCTTGGGCCCAAGTACACCCGACACAGTGGAGTAGGGACTTGGACCCTGAACCAGAATACAGTCAGAGTTTTTAAAGGCAGAGTAGGGGTGGACTCGTCGGTGGGTGAGGACAAAGGGGATGATGTAAGTCTCTAAGAAAATTTGGAAGCAAGGTCTCCAGGACCTTGAGGGGCTAGCTATTGTTGGGAGAAAGGTTATTCATTACCAGTAATAAAAATCTTCTCGTGAGACCCTTTAGATGTATATCAGTGGGTCATATGCTTGGGAATGATTGCTGACACTATCTTGGAGGTTTAGAGATAAAGTTTCACACTTCTCCTATCAAGTGCCCTTGTTAGTGAGATTTGGGTTTGGAAGAAATTTAACTTTATTTCCATTTCCTTCTGTCTCAGCCTCCTTCAGTTTTATGGTGGGGAGGGCAACATTAGGGCTTAGGGAGCTGAGTTATTCCCCTCTGGAAATTGTGCTATTATTAAATCTCTAGGACATTTGTAAACCAAGGGAGACTCCTGTCTTACAGGATTGTGATCTCTGCAAGTTAACTATTTGTTTTTGTTTTAGGGCAGCCAGGGGTGGCTGAGGAATGTCACACATATTACCGAGGGGAGGGGAGTGGGTGGAAAAGGGGTACAAGGTGTCAGCTTTTGCTTTGCCAAGTTGGTTGTACTTATCTCAGGGCTAGACTCGAGTTGGGTACAGCCTTGTTTTTCTTGGCCTCCACAAGGGATTTTCCCAAGATGACATTTCTGACCATCACTCATCTTGTCAGATGGTGGATGACCCTTCTTCAAGGTGTATTTGCAGCTGAGACTTTGCTGGGTCCGATCAGAGAAGATCCACCTTGGCAAAGTATAGGAATCTTCCTTCCTTCTGCCACACAGGACTCTTCCCTGAACCTTTGCTTTAGAGGTCTTATGTGAACTAACTGCTCTCCACTCTCAAAAACCCAATGGGGAGAGATGATATTGGAGAATGCAGTGCACGTTCCAACTTCAGTACTAAAGTTAGGTTCTTGTGTCACTTTAGGTCACCCCAGAATTAGCCATAATGCCTCCATAATTTCACAGGGATGCTTCCTTTGAGTTTCATTTCACTGTGCCCTTTTATCTTCAGTATATACAAGCACCATTCTATAAATAATATTGTTGTAATTTTTTATAAGGTTGTTAGTGCCTTTAAATATTCCAGGTGATAAAATCTTTTTTATATTTTAATATCAAGGAAAATTTGTCTGTTAGAGGATGAGAAAAGATTTATAATTGTATTCCATCAACTCTAGCTAGAATTTAACAAGTCTGTTACTTTTGAGGCAGTGGTGGTATTAGCAGTTTCTGAAACTCTGTCCACAGTAGAAATCACATTACCATTGTAACAGAGATTTCAAAATATTGCTTATGTTCTACACAGCTTTGAAAGTAGGATAGTAATAGTTATTAGACCTGCCACTAGATATTAGTATTTAATACATTATTAAAGAGGCAAAGATATTGCACCACAAATTTGTTTTTTTAGTATTATTTCAATTAGTTTCTTCTGTACTCTTTCATTGTTTTGCTTTATACATTTAAAACCACTGTTCTGAATAGGTGCCCACAGGCTCACAAGGTAGCCAATGGTAGGAGTTCATGGCATTAATCACTGGACTCAGACTGCCTTCCTAACATGTGTACATGAGTGCTTCCTGGCTCCCTCCAATCTGGTTCAGAAGTTCCCTGTAGTGAAGTCTGTGAAGGGCCCCTTCATGCCTTCAACTGGGCATTCTTAATACTTTGCATTTTGGTCAACTATGTCTCTCTTTCCTACCAGCTTTTGAGAGAAGGGACTTTCTCATTTTTTTATTTAATCCTCAGCACCTAGCAGGGTGTCTTACTTGTAAGGAGCACTCAGTAATTGCTTGTTTAAGTGTCACTTTTTTCTGTGTCCCTCCTTGCATTACTTTTCCTCTTTGCATCACTTGCTAGCTGGTTCTTGGCTCTTTGGCTTGGAATTTATGGCCATAGTATACTTGTCAGGTAATGGTGATTTCTTTCATCCTGTTTTGTTCCTTCCTTTCCCTATTCTCTCTTTCATTTCTTTCTTTATTTAAATTTTTTGTAGTTAGCCTATTGGATGTTGGTGTGCCTTTAATGAGCCAATCCAGGTATTAGGAACATCTGTTTTTCCTTATTCAGGTTGTGATCATTGATAGTTAGCAGTCTTTTTTTTTCCCCCAAGTGTGGCCATTTATTTCAACATCAGTAGAGTCTTGGGAAAGTTAGAGAGCTATGTAAGAAGGGCCTCTTTCCTTTCTAAGCCCACACCTGAAAGCAACGTAGTGGAGAGAAAACTCTTCTACATGTAAACAATTGGATCCTATTATTTGTGCTGCCCCTTATAGGTGACTTAGTATGATAGGAAAGATAGGTATAGCAGTGAGTCCCAAAAAGATTTGTTGAGGGGTTTTGTTTTTGTTTTTATTTTGTTGCTGTTCTTGGTTTTTTAAGAAAACCTGAGAACAAAATGTGTTCATTTTACTGAAATAATATGTCTTAGGAATCAGTAAGGATTATTAAGAACAAAATAAAGATGCCCTTTTTTATACCACATTTGGCCTAAATATAAGAAATAGAAGTTAACTCAGATGAAATTTTTTAACTAAATTTATGTGTCCTTCCACATTACAAAGTGTACATTTTAAGTCCTTCTTTTATCTTATTTAAGTGAAATATAAATGAGAGAATTGTCTTTTATTATTAAATAATTTGCCTTCAGCTTTTTTTGAGCACATCAGTTAAGTAGACCTGACTGTTGTTTAAAGAATTTAGAAACTTGCAAGGACTCTTGTATTTTATTACACTTAGTGTTTTCGATAATAATTAAATAAACACATAATAGAAAGTACAGAGAAGTACAAGAAAGAGCAAATAAACTGTAGTGGCTTAGAACAATGAGAACACTGTAGCTGGTGATTCTGTAGGTCGTACATTTAGGCTGTGCTCAGCTGGGTGGTTCTTTCCTTCCAAGCAGATTGCCTCATTCATCTATGGTTAGCTGTAGAACTACTTACCATTTTCTATCTGGGTTCATGTCTAGGGCCCCAGATGTGACTTCTGGTCCATGTGATCTCTCATCTGTCAGTAGGATAATTGAGTTTGTTCAGATGACAGCAGAAGGGTGCAGGGTGCAAGGCTTCTTGAGCAAAGGCATTGTACCGGCATACTTCCGTTGTATTCTTTTGGCCTAGCTAGGACAGGTTGCAAGACGAACCCAGATTTGAGGGATGAGGAAATAGAGTCCAGCTCTTGATAGAAGGAGCTTCAAGGTTTTATTGCAGTAGATGCAAAAACAAGGAGTAAAGATTATTGGTATTTTTGCAATTTACCACAGTGTGTATATGTGTGTTACATGTACATATGGAAAAATGGACTATATGTGCAATTATACATTCTACATTTTTCATATCCAGATAGACTCCAAATCCTAGTTGCTAGTTGAATTGAGTATACCGAGGAGATAAAATTATTTCTTACCTGAGAAATTTCTCAGTGTGTATGTAGAACAAAGGAAGTACTCAGTAAATCAGAAAATAAAGGAAAAGAAAAATGTAACTTCTTTAGGCAAGTGTGTTAATTCCATTAGGTCCACTTCCTGGTAGGTTTTATTTCTCCTCTGATTTTTGTCAACGTTTATTCTGATGGTTGATGATACCAGGGCACTCAAGATAGAAGAGTGCCTGCCTGTGAGCCCCATGTTAGCTTCTCACCATCTCTGAGATCTTGGAAAAGTCCTTGACGTGTACCTCAGCTTCTTCATCTATTTAATGAAAATAACAACTATGTCACAGTGTTATTGGGAGAATTTAATTAACTCAGGTATATGCATGTGTGTTGGTAACTCTACCTATGTAATTGTGCCCCAAAAACTCTCTGATGCTTTGGTGAAATATCTGTAACATTTCCTACTTAACATTTTTTCCCCATCCGTAGCATTTCAAAGTGGCTCTAGCTTTCTTTAAAAGAAGTTGTGCTTTTGGGGCGCCTGGGTGGCTCGGTGGGTTAGAGCCTCTGCCTTCAGCTCGGGTCGTGATCCCAGGGTCCTGGGATCGAGCCCCGCATTGGGCTCTCTGCTCGGTGGGGAGCCTGCTTCCTCCTCTCTCTCTCTGCCTTCCTCTCTGCCTGCTTGTGATCTCTGTCTGTCAAATAAATTAAAAAAAAAAAAAAAGTTGTGCTTTTTTTCTCCCTTAAACCACTCTTCATTTCTGCTTAGTGCATGTTAAAGGAAATTTAACTTCCACAGCATTACCTTGTGTACTAATCTTCAAAATACCATAGCCATTTCTATAATCTGATGGAACCTCTTGCATAACGTCTGTCTTCTTTGATCAGAAATGACAATGTTAACATCAATAAATTCCTGTGCTTTTCTGACAGGAAATATTTTTGAGAATATATAATCAGTTATGGGTATGCTTGTCAATAAATTTTCCCTGCAAAAATAAATCAGAAAGCCTATCAAAATAGCATTATGGGGAAAATCTGTTTTCCTTAATACTCCTATGAAATGTCATGCCTAAAGCTCAGGGAAATTTTTATTTAGATGAAGGCATTTAGTTTGTGTGTTGACCATCTTCCCAGCCAGCTAGTTTGCATAAATTTCAGGTCCTATGTAAGAAAAAGGTGATTATAATCTAGAGTCAGCCTTTTCCTCTATCAATCTGTATTGTGTTTCTCTTTCCCTGACTGACCAATTCCACTTTCCAGACCCTGTGAATTTCACCATAAACCTTCTTTATCCCCCCCCCTCAACCCACATACATCCCTATCCACCCCAAGAAAGAGTAACATCTTTCTATAACTCCCCTTTGTTTTCCTCTTTTCTGGGCCATGAATTAGAATCAGTCCTCTCCCATTTTGAAAATATGTCTGTACCCACTCTCACAGTTTGCTCATTTTTAAAAATTATTTATTCTTTCTTTCATTCGTTCATTTTTTGTTCATCCAGCAGCATTAGTATTTTTCATGCTGTGGTGGGTACTGTAGGAAAAAAAAAAGGCATGTAGTCCTGGTGCTGATGCATGGATTTTACTCTGCTGTAGGAGGAATAGTCAATGAAACTGTAATTTGGGCAGGGTTTTAAGGGAGTTGCAAACACAGGCTTTCAGAGCATTGGGGTTAGGGGAGGAGGCCTCCATATGCCTTCTTTCCTAAGGACCATAGCTTTGTGGCCATGTTTGACAAGACTTAGAATCAGAAGCAGATGAAGTAAAGAGCAAGGCAGTGATGGTTTGGGGCTGGATTCAGCCTTGTTATGTGAAATCAGGGTGCTGCAGTCATACATGCCAATTACTGAGGGACAGCAGAAAAGAGTGGCTTATTAACCAGGGGCTAGCGTTCTAGGTATGTTCTCCACTTACAAAAATGAAACCAGTTAACAGTTGCCCATGAGTCTAGGTAGTTGATGTACTTTATCCTGTTTTTATAGCAAAACTTTAATGTAAGTATTATCCCTTCTACAGATGAACAAACTGAGGCTGATAAAGGTTCAAGATCACAAGATCACACAGCTAGTAAGTAGCAGAGCTTAGAATTCAAATCCAAACCATTGTTTCCTTACAGGTTTAATTCCAATTTTAATAAAATATGCATAAGGAAACTAATACCATAATGAAATACAGTAGTTGCAGTCCTGAGCATGAGTGTTTTTAAGTCAGTTTGACAGAGAGGGACAACATCTGCAGAAAGTGCTGCCATTGCCACTTAGGGCCACTATGTATGGTCACACAGGTTGTAAATTTTGCCTCCTACAGTTAGCTGTAAATGGTACAGTCTTACGGAACAGTCATGGGCCCAATTTTGGAGTTATATCACCACAGACTGTGCTTTTATTCACATTTCATTATTACATTTGAGTTGTTTTCTTACTTTGAAAGGTTAGATATATTTGAAGGGGTTGGGTGAAGAAATGAAATAGGAAACTAGGTAATTATTTCAGCACATATAACATACTGTGGCCTAGCTATTAATGATTTCTACTTCACGGGTACCTGGATGGCTTAGTTGGAGAGTATACCACTCTTGATCTTGGGGTCATGACTTCAAACCCCATGTTGGGGGTAGAAATTACTAAAACAAACAAACAGAAAACTTAAAAAGAAAACTTATAAACAAATGTTTTCTACTTCAAACATAGTGCACTTACTTACTGTTGTCTTTTTTTTTTTTTTTAAGATTTTATTTATTTATTTGACAGAGAGAAATTACAAGTACACTGAGAGGCAGGCAGAGAGAGAGAGAAGGAAGCAGGCTCCCTGCTGAGCAGAGAGCCCGATGCGGGACTCGATCCCAGGACCCTGAGATCATGACCTGAGCCAAAGGCAGCGGCTTAACCCACTGAGCCACCCAGGCGCCCCACTTACTGTTGTCTTTTATTGAGATGTTTATACACCTAACTGACTATAACTATTAGATGCTATACACCTAATTATTCCCCAAACAACCCAGCAGTCACTGGGGAATGATTTTGTTTTGTTAGGCATGTGAGAAACTAGATGTCAGAGCTCACTCTACAACTAGGAGACCGTAGGAACATGCTTGTTGGGAGGGCGTCACCCCTCCATCCAAATCATGAGCATTTGTCCTTAGTTCCTTACTCCAAGGTTTCATCTCCCACCTGGCCAGGTGTAATAAGCTCCCCACTCACCTTCTTCACCTATAGCCATATAAACCTGGATCACTTTTCTTCTATATTTAAACTTCTCCGTGCCTTCCTTAGGCCCATAGGATAATGTCCTGACTCCTTAGGATGGCAAAGGGACTGCCCTTCTCCCTTCCCCACCCCACCCCCATAGTCTGACCCCAGGCCATTTCTACAGGCTTATACCTTGTCTTCTCCTGTCCCACATAAGAGCAGGATGTGGGGAGAGTAGGAGACTCCTGCTTAACAGATACTAAGTGCCAGCTAGTATATGTGGCGGGAGTGCCGGAGCAGCAGAATGCAGCATATCGCCACCATCACAGTAAAGATTAGATCAGGCTCAGCTCATCAATGGATGCTAAACCTAAGCAGATGTATATAGGAACAGGATATTTGCATGGTATTAAAGTTTCTCCCACATATTGCTTCTTAGTTGTAAGGGAAAAAACAGTGATTGTAATGTGGAGAGATTGGACTACAGTTAGTTTAGGATCAAAATTAAGATCACCATTGAGAGCAGAGAGACAGACATGTGCCTCCAGAAGTGATATCCTAAGAAGAATATGACATTATCTTTATAGTGTTCTGACCAGGAATGTAGAACTTGAATCTAATCATGAGGAAACATCAGGCAAATGCTCAGTTAAAAAAAGGAGGGAGAGGGAGTGTTGTATTCTTCAGAAGTAGCACTCATGATCACAAAGACAAAGAATGGCTGTGGAAATGTTCCAGATTAGAAGGGGCTAAAGAGAAGCAGAAGCTAAGTGCAGTACCTGACTTGATTGGACCTTGCACTTGAGAGCAGGTGTGGGGTGGGGGAGTTGGAGAAACCATGAAGATCATTATTGGCTCAGTTGATAAATTAGAACATACATTGTTGATTAAAGTATTGTATCCATGTTAGATTCACTGAAGTTAGTAACTATAACAATACTGTGGTTATGTAAAGGGGAATCCTAATTTTTAGAAAATACACAACTGATGTATTTAGGAGTAAAAGCCCATGATATATGTAGCTTATTCTTAAATTGTTCTGGGCGGAATATATATGTGTTTGTGTGTGTGTGTATATACATACACACACACATATATATATATATATACACACACACAATTTTTAATATATAAATATACATGTATATAAAATAGAGACAGAATGTGCAAAAAAGTAATGGCAAAATGTTAAAAATATTGATAGATAACAGATGAATCTGGGTAAAGGGTCAATAGTATGTAGGTATCTTTGTGTACTACTCATATACTTGTAACCTTTAAGTTTGAAATTATTCCCCAATAAAAAGTTCAGAAATTAAAAATATATATCATGAGCATGTGAATTTTTTTCCTAAATAAATATATATTTTATTTTCTGTCCCTCCCTTTTATCTTTCTCCTGTTTCTTTTCTCTCCTTTTTTCTGTGCCACCTCTTTTAGAAGTCCAAGGCTGGTGAGAAGGGTATCTCTGTGGGGCAGACGGTCATCACAAAGCATCGGAACACCCGCTATTATAGTTGCAGGGTGATTGCTGTGACATCGCAGACCTTCTATGAGGTCGTGTTTGATGATGGCTCCTTCAGCAGAGACACATTCCCTGAGGATATAGTGGTGAGTAAATTCTGGGGTCCCTGCTCCCCAGTTCATTTTTTTTCTTTTCTTTTCTTTCTTATTAACATAAGTTAACTTATTAACTGTTTAACTTACTAACATTTGCCCCAGAGGTACAGGTCTGTGAATCATCAGACTTACATATTTCACAGCACTCAGTTGATAAATTAGAACATACATTGTTGATTAAAGTAAGCATACCCTCCCTGATGTCCATATCCAGTTCATTTTTGTATAACTAAACTAGCCGTACCTTTCAGCTGTCCTGCTTTTGGCTTTTGGAGTAACTCATTTCACTTAATACTTGATCCAGGTGTGCTTTTCGGCACTGCAAAGAAGTATTATTTTCTAGGAGGTTCTCAGTGTTCTTCATAGGCGTCCTATGAACTTAGACTCATCTTCCCAAATTCTTGTAATTAAATGAGAAGTGTATGTGTCCAGGAAACATAAAATGCAAATTCACCTATTCTTTTCTGTTACAGAGCATGAGCATATTTGAATTCTTTTATTACCTCCTTTTCCTTATGCTTAACTGGAAAATATGGCTTTTATTAATCTGACCCAACAGTGATATCTGTGATTCAACAGAAACCTCTGTGCATGTGTCATATGGGAATAACAAAAGTCACACAGGAAAGAGATGGTGACTTTTACTGATCATCTTAACTGGTCTGGTCTGTATAGGAGGAGTAGGTGTGTGCGTATTCATGTCTGTCTGTCTCCTTCTTCTGTCCCCTCCATTAACACCTTGGGACTTAGAGAAACTAGTGAACGTGTCTCATAGGTTTGCTTTTTAATAGGATGTTTCACAAGAAGAATACTTTCCACAGAAGGTTTTTTGAAACCAAGGTCAAATCACTTACCTGAGACCAGGGTTATTCTAGTGGTCATCTTGTTATCTCTTTTGTAGTTAAGAGAAATGGCATTTGGGGAGAGCCAGGCCTCAAAAATGTTGTTGTAACCTCTGCTTTATCTTGGGTCTGTTGATGCTTTGCTCTTGTTTATACTTGGAAGGACATTTCTTAATGATTCTTTAATAATTATGTGTTATGTGCAATTGACAATTAAATGTAACTGTAGCAGACTGCTCATAAATATTTCTTGAATTTTGTTCTCCTGGGGCAAAAGTAACATTGATTCAGTCAGCTTTGTTATGCTTACTTTTCAGTGCCATTAAGAGGCACAAGTATGTAAACAAAGTGACCTTATCTGAAAGATTTTTAAAGCAAATGAATTTAGACAAATAAAGAAATTTGAGGATTTGATTATATAGCCAAATGGTGAACTGTGTTTCATTGCAGAATTCTACCTGAAGCTTCACTTTACTGCATTGCCATTGCCATCCATAATCAGCAACCGAGGTGACATGCTCTCCTGGTTAGAATTAGTTCTTTTTTTTTTTTTTTTTAAAGATTTTATTTATTTATTTGACACAGAGGGAGGAGAGGGAGAGAGAGAGAGAGCATAAGCAAGCCAAGTGGCAGGCAGAGGGAGAGACAGAAGTAGGCTCCCCACAGAGGAGGGTGAGCCCAATGTGGGACTTGATCCCAGGATCCTGGGATCATGACCTGAGCTGAAGGTGTAGATGCTTAACCAACTGGGCCACCCAGGACCCAGGCACCCTAAAATTAGTGTCTTGAAGTACTCAATCCACAGTTACTGAGAGCCTGCTGTGCGCTACCACTAGGTGCTGGGAACGATAATGAGAACGTTCGTGTGATTCCTGCTCAGTCTCAAGGGAGACAGGCTGGTAAATGGGTACTTTCTATACCATGTGAGAAATGCAATAAATGAACCAAAATCAACTTACCACCTGCTGGGTCCAGAAAAATGGACTCCACAAGATTAGTTAGGCTGACACGGACATGTACCACGGGCCAGTACTTCATCAAGAGTTTGTTGTGCTTGAACTGATTTCATCCTCACAACCCCACATGCTAGTTACTACTATTTTTTACATTTTGCTGCTGAGGAAACTGAGGCATTAGGAGGTAAATAACTTCTCCAAGGTCACACATAGCTAATCAGTGTCAGGAAGAGTATTCAGACCCAGAGTCTGGCTCTGGAGCCTCTTCTTAACCCCAGGAAGAAAGTAGGAGGAGGGATGTGCAAGGGTGAGAAAAGCAGAGAAGGATGCAAGAGACCAGGCCTTGCTTTCAGCCCTGCCCAGGTGCGTGCTTAATTAAGAGCTGGCCTTCTTTTGTGCAGGTGACCACTGAGCTGGCGGAGTTGAGTTTTTCCTGGGCATTGTGGGGTGGGATGGGAGACTTCTGAGCAAATAGTTAGGTCTTTATCCATGGTAGTCTTTTAATGAATCCCAAATTCCCTTTCACTTCACAAGTCTCTACCATACCCAGCTGGTTTTAAGCTTTCCTAAAATGTCTTTAGCTTGTATATTGGAAAAGAATGTCTGTGATCCTGGAAGTTTTTTTGAAATTCTAAAAATCTCTCCTTTGACACCTTCTGTTTCCTCTCTCTGTGAACCCCATACAAAGATGATTTTAAGTATGTGTGGGCGTTGTGAGAAGAACACAGGTCCTAAAATTCATAGAATTGTTCAGGAGCACCTTGGCTTTTAAGTCAGTAAGAATGAAGAAGCAAAACTCTTTATAGCTTGATTAGCTATTATGTGGCACATTTGTTAAAGGATTTGAGGTTTAGCAGCAGGTTGTGTATGTGTGTGGGTGTGGTCGAGGGAGGGGCAGCAGATGCATGTGCCTGGATTTGTGTGAATGATCAATTCTGCAGGAGAAAATAAATTGTAATAATCTGTGAGCAGGTCTTCTCTTTTGTCTGATTTTGTCTCCCTTAATACCCTGCCATACCCCTTCCAATCACTTGCATTATAGAAGTAGGAATATTTCAATCATGTTTTATTTCCAAATACACTTTTATTTTTTAAAGTTTTTTTTTTTAAGATTTTATTTATTTATTTGACAGAGAGAGAGAGAGAGATCACAAGAAGGTGGAGAGACAGGCAGAGGGAGAAGGAGAAGCAGACTCCCTGCCAAGCAGAGAGCCAGATGCTGGGCTCAATCCCAGGACCCTGAGATCATGACCTGAGCTGAAAGCAGACCCATAAGCATAACTGACTGAGCCACTCAGGTGCCCCAAATATCACATACTTTCTAATAGTATCACCATTTGATGGCTGCTGTGACCTATTCATCTTTGTTATCTTGGCGAGGAATGAGATATCCCCAGCTTTACTACATTGGTGGCTCTATAGGGAAGAGTTTTTTCCAGCGTTGTGTTAGGGTTCTTCAGAGAAACAGAACAAATAAGGGTTGTGTGTTTGTATTTAATATAATAAATATGTTAAAACTATGTATATATAAAGAAGCTATATGTATAAAGATTGTGTGTGTATATATGTTATATATATGAAATTTTAAAAAAATTTTATTTAAATTCAATTTATTTAACATATAGTGTATTATTAATTTCAGGGGTATAATACCCAGTTCTCATTACATCAGGTGGCCTCCTTAATGCCCATTACCCAATTACCCCATCCCTCACCCAACCCCTCTTGCAACCCTGTTTGTTCCCTATGGTTAAGAGCCTCTTATGGTTTGCCTCCCTCTCTGTTTTTATATTATTTTATTTTTCCTTCCTTTCCCCTGTGTTCATCTGTTTCTTAAATTGCACATATTGATGATACGGGACATTATGTGATTACGGAGGCTGGGAGACCCCAAGACCTGCAGTTGGCAAGCTTGAGACCCAGGAGGGCCAATGGTTTAGTTTCAAGTCCAAGTCCAAAGGCCTAAAACCCAGGAGAGCTGATGGTGTAGTCTTAGTCTGGGAGCCTGCAGGCGTGAGATCCATGAAGAGCAGATGTTTCATCTCAAGTGTAAAGCCCAGAAGAGCCAAGTTCCAGCTCCAAGCCAGTCAGAGAGGGGGATTCCCCTTCCTTGGGGGGAGGGTCAGTCTTTTGTTCTGTTCAGCCTTTAATTGATTGGATGAGGCCCACTCAAACAGGGAGGGTAGGGAGGGTAGTCTGCTTTACTCAGTCTATCAATTCAAATATTAAACTGATCCCAAAATACCTTTAGAGACTTACCCAGAATAATGTTTCACCAAAGACTCTTTTCTTCACCTTGTCACATGATGAGAAGCTCTGATTCTGTGGCAGAGTATAGTTTCCTTTTCCATAAAGCAGCCACATTGTATCGTTGGCTTGTAGCACACTATGGATCCACTCCATTAGCCATATACTTTGTCCTCGTCGTCATCTAGCTTTCCCTGGATTTTATAAGGCAAACTTTTAAAATTTAAAAGATCATCAAGGATTGGTTGGGTTCTATGTTTCTTTCTGAAATTGAGGAAAGCTGCATGATTAAATGCCTTTGTAGTGTAGTATGTCAACTAGACTGGTTTGAGATGGGGAATTTGATGTTGTGTTTTAAGATATAATGTAGTGTATAATTAAGTATATTATAAATCTATTTACATATAAATTATACTTATTCCTGTATATAATAGAATGCAAATATACTCATAGCACCATTTTTCAGGCCCTTAGGTGCTGCAATCATCCCACTTCCAGTTTTCTTTTTTAAATATTTTATTTATTTGACAGAGAGAGAGATCACAAGTAGGCAGAGAGGCAGTCAGAGAGAGAGAGGGAGAAGCAGGCTCCCTACTGAGCAGAGAGCCCATTGTGAGGCTCGATCCCATGACCCTGAGATTATGACCTGAGTGGAAGGCAGAGGCTTAACCCACTGAGCCACCCAGGCGCCCCCACTTCCACTTTTGATATCCATCTATACTAGAACTGTCCTCTGGGAGATGGGGATCCTGCCTAGCACCCTAATGGGGACTTTAGTCATCAGATGAGAAAAAAAATGTCATCAGGTTTGTTGCTGTCTCCACATCTTGCTGATGATGGCAGAATAATAATTTGGTGGAAATACTAAATACATTCCACACTCCTTAGATAAGTTTTGTTTTCATTCACTAATATACCTCTGGCATCTGACACTGGGCTAGAAAATGATTTTTTCTATTGTTTTTCTGTAACTCTAATTCACACAATATGCTTATCAGGTATGAATGCTTCTGGGAAGGCTTTTTCAGCAATGCAGTATGACATCAGTGTTACTGGCTAGTGGAGCGCTAGCTTCTCAGAGCTGTGGGTATTTGCTACCTAGAACAGCTATAAGGATACAGCACAATTTCAGTTTTTCAACTTTGAAAATCAAATTGAGAAAAATCAAGTTCAATCATCCCAAGCTATATATTTATGTGTGACATAAAATATAGTCCCTTATGCAGCCTGGGGCTTTAGTGAATAAAGTTGCAGTCCTTTAGTTGTAGATTCTTGTGTTTTATAAACACAGCAGAAGTGAAACCTCTAATGCAGGCTCGCCTATCCATGTTTGAAAATAAATTTACCAGGCATTAAAATGCCAGTGTTAGGATTACATAACTAGAGAGTATTTGGAGAGAGAAACATTCTTTGGACTACCAGGAAATTTCTTCCCATACCTAGGTACATTATTTCTTTGATAGCTAGAAAATGTTCAAAATTTTTTCTCTCAACAATACACCTGCAGAATGTGTCTATCAGCCCAGTTGAACTCAGTATGCAATCTGTAGGTGTCAAGGGAAATAATAAAAGATGTATTGCTACATGCCTCCATCTGTCAGTCTGTGAAATTGCGATACACTTCCTGATGAATTTTTTTGTCTCCTCCTATTTTGATGGGAATGAAAGTTGCCCATCTGAGAGAAGGCAATGAGCACTTCCAGGGCCTGCTTTTAGCTGCTGCTAAAACTTGGAATCTTCTAGCATGCCCATGTGGACACGAGAATGATGGCTGCTTCCTTTCATCTGAACTTAGAGCTCATTTCAAGGGAGGAGAATGGTGTGGGAGATCTGGATAGCTCTAGGACGAACACATAACATTCACCACCGGTTGTAAGAAGAGAAACAGGACCATTTAGAAATTTGACAACAAGGATCCATCTCTGAAATTTCCATGAAGACTTGCTACATCTTTCAGCCTCTGTTGAAATGTAAAATAAGCACAGGAACTGTACTCTTCAGGATTCTCGGAATGAATTGTCATGGCCTTTAGTTTCTGTAGGAGGTACCATATAAACTGAGGTTCTTAGAGCTAGTTATTTTTTTCCCGGTAATAGGCAAATTGCTTCAGCGTTCAAACCTCAGTGTTTTTCCCCCACTAAAAAGGGAATAATAATTTCTACCGCTAGGATTATTGAAAGGACTGAATGAGCTAAGTACCTGACACAGAGTTGGTACAAAATCAAATTTTTAGGATATTAACTTCAGTCTGTAGAACTTTTTTTTTTCCTTTAAACTCCTCATCTAGTTTATGCTGCCCTTCTCTGGTCTTGATGAAGTTTAGTTGGAAAGTATGTTAGTAGGAATAGAATCCTGTTCCTACTTATTAGTTAAATGGATTCCCACACATACATGTAATATTTCAGAGCCAGCTTACCATTTCCATTGCTGTAAAGCAGTCCTAGCATCTTCAGACTTTTAATAAAGAACCTGATTCTCAGCATTTATGCTTGTATTCTTCTGGGTGTTTAAAGTGTTATTTCAGTGGCTTTTTATAACAAAACCTGTTCCAAAGTAAGTTCATGCTCATTTCACAGATATGATACTTGCCAGGTCACAAAAAAAAAAAAAGGCTTTGAAAAAGCTTTGTTCAAGCTTCTCAAGCTATGTGGTAACACAGCTAGGTCCAGAATGCAGGTTGGCCCTCTGCATTCCATTCTTATTGCCTCCATGCTTTTGGGTACCTTTCTAGGAATTCTGCTCGCTGTCACTTAGCATAGCTCTGGTAGAGTACCTTGCACCTCCTTTAATGGACATAGTGTGGGAGCTGCTCAGTAGTCAGCATTCTACAAGGCCCCACTCAGCAAAGTAAGTGTAGGGGTGACTCTGAATGTTCCAGAGGCAAAAGAGAATATTTGAGGGAGTTGAATAAACTTCTTAGTTGTTCCCAGAATTATTCTGGGATGTAGAAACATTCTATGCCATGAGATCCTGGGAAGCTTTTTAAAATTCTTATTGGTTGGCCCCTAGATTTTGAGGTTCTCTGGATTTTCAAGTAAGGTGGAAATCTCACCCCATCCCAGACCATCTAGGTTATGTTTGCTCCAGATTGATGCCCCTTACCTTCCTCTTCCTTTGACAGTCTTAGTTCTTCTAGAAATGATGGAAATTTGCCAGAGATATCTCTGAGAACTTTGGTTGGTTTAGGATTGCTGCAGGTATGGCCTATATGGCATTTAACTGCTCAAGAGTGGTGCCCTTGGTTCTCTTTCTGGACTGTGGAGCTGAGAGTCTGTGAGGTGTAGGCTTTGCCAAATTCCCATTAACTTTTACTCTTTTGGGAAGCCTTTTAATCATGTAAAAGAATATCTGTTATTACTTTTAATTTTATTTAATGTTTTTAAAATTTTTTTATTATGTTATGTTGGTCACCATACAGTACATCATTAGTTTTTGATGTGGTGGTTCATGATTCATTGTTTGTATATAATACCCAGTGCTCCATGCAATATGTGCCCTCCTTAATACCCATCACCAGACTAACCCAACCCCTGCCCTCCCTCCCCTCTAAAATCCTCAGTTTGTTTCTCAGATTTTAGGCTATTTGATTTAAAGTTTACTTTTCAAAGTCTTCAAATTCAACGGACAGATTTATTCATAAATTTAATAATTTTTGCATAAAAAATAAGTGCAAAAGATTATTCCCTTGTAGTGTTTATATATTACATAAATTTGACAGGTCAAATCCTAAGCTTTTTAAATTGAAGTAACCAAATTTCCTTGGAAATCTTAACATGATTATAGATTCAATATATATGGTTCTTTATTTTTTAAATATATATGGTTCTTACAGTTGTAATTTTTTTAAGTATTTAATGTTCATAACTAGTTAATCAGGTATTAGCTTAGTACTTCATATTCTTCTGAATATTTCAAACACCTTCAAGAAACAACACATGAAGAGGTTCAATGTTTATGAAATACACTACTGCACCTTTATAAACATGATTTGTAATGGAGAAATTGTACTTCATTAATTGATGGGTAAATAAATAGAATCTACCCAACTGAGGGGGAATATTACTATATTGGCCAGGAGTTTATTTAGAAAAAATAATCAAAGAACTTCAAGACCATTCAGAGTAATAGAGTGTGGTTGTGTCTTTGAAGACTAAATGCACAGTTTCTGGTCAAGGGCTCCTGAGGTCAGCTTTCATCTGTCGATCAGCTCTCTAAACAGTGTGCCCTTCACTGAGGCCCTAACTGCTCTTATAGGTTTCATGAACAGTCTCACTTTAGTGGGGGTACTTATTTACCAGACCCTGCGATTTTATTCACTTGTGTGTAATTCTTATGTATGTGGCTTTTTGCATGAAAGCGTAGGCATGTGAATGAAATGTTGAAGCCCTTGTTTGAGTTGGACTCCCTTTCACTTTTATAAATTGTATGTATCTCACTGACTCCAATTCTTCAGCCATCATATTGACAGTTTCCATTTAGCACTGGTGATCCTCTGAAGAAAAAAGTTTGTCATCACCCTGATATCTCATGTAGGAGATTAACTAGTTGCCCTGAAGGCACAATGTCTGTTACATTTTTCTTCAAATATATACTTTCCTCATTTGACAGTGTTTTTCTCATTTCTCTTTTGGTAATTATCTCAAGGTGATTGGTTTGGGAACTTACTCCCAGGAGATAGGTTCTTGGTATTTCCTTCCCATCCTTTTTTTTCCCAAGGGGGCTCAAGGTATGTAACATCTCATCTCCAGTCTAACAAAATCAAAATAACTACCTTGAACTTGAGGGCAATGTTATTAATCCAGGACTTCGCCATCTCTTCTTGGCATAGAGCTTAAGCCCAAGAGTAGCAGGGGCCATGAACCAAATCTACCCTATGTTTGGGAATATCCAATTTATATCAGTCATTTTTAAAAAATATTTATTTATTTATTTGTCAGAGAGAGAGAAAGAGAGAGCGCACAAGCAGGGGGTGTGGCAGACAAAGGGAGAAGCAGGCTCCCTACTGAACAAGGAGCCCCATACGAGACTCGATCCCAGGACCCTGGGATCATGACCTGAGCCAAAGGCACATGCTTAACTGACTGAGCCACCCAGGAGTCTCATTCTTTTTTAACTACTTATTCAGCGCTGTGGTAGGCACCACGGGACGATTCAAAGATGTATAAACATAGATGTAGAAGTGATCCTGTGTCTTCTGGAGGTAAAATAAAATACCAAAGTGGGTCTGAAATACTGAAGAAAAAAGCTGTTCCCAGAAACATTCTATTCTGTGGGATTCTGGGAAGCTCCTCAATTTTCAAGTCAGGTGGCTATGCAGACATTACAATGGTAGAGACCAGGTTGATGGAGATACCACTTATCAGTAAGTCCACTTCAGCTTTGGGAGTTTGTTATATATTTTACACTTTTTCTCCTAGTCTAAATAATTTTTCATTGTATGAGTATAATTTATTTTTTTTATCCATTTGCTGGTTGATGGACATTGGATAATTTTGAGTTTGGAGCTATTATGAATAATGCTGCTATGAACATTCGCTTTCAAGTCTTTGTGTAGATGTGTGTTTTCATTTCTCTGTGATAAATATTTAGGAGTGAGAATATTGAGTTAATAGTAAGTATATGTTCAGCTTTTAAGAACCTGCCAAACTATTTTCCAAAGTGGCTGTGCAGTTTTATATTCCTACCAGCAAATATGTGAATTTACGTTTTCTCTTCATCCTTACCAAAGCCTGGTATTGTCAGTCTTTTGGATAATAACTCTTCTAGCGGGTGTGTAGTAGGATTTCAGTGTGATTTTAGTTTGTATTTCCTTGATGGCTAATACTTTTGAGCATCATTTTAAGTGCTTATTCGGCATTCAGACATCATCTTTGTTGAAAGGCCTATTCAAATATTTTACTTATATTTTTTTACTGCATTGTAAGTCTTTTTAAAAATATTCTATATAGGGCGCCTGGGTGGCTCAGTGGGTTAAGCCGCTGCCTTCGGCTCAGGTTATGATCTCAGAGTCCTGGGATCGAGTCCCGCATCGGGCTCTCTGCTCAGCAGAGAGCCTGCTTCCCTCTCTCTCTCTGGCTGCCTCTCCATCTACTTGTGATTTCTCTCTGTCAAATTAATAAATAAAATCTTTAAAAAA